>NW_006792411.1:1843820-1852492 GCF_000442215.2 Lipotes vexillifer
TCCCTACCTATTCTGATGATTTCTTGCTGGAGGTAACCATGGAGTCTACAGGAAAATAATTGAACGCTTCTTATCTGGTACCCGGCAAGAAAGATCACTGATTTATTTATGTCATTCAGCTTACATTTATAAATACCTATCATGTAATGAGTATTGTGCTTGGAATAAAGACAAAGGGATGCGGGACATACAAAAGATGGAGATGGAATGCCAAGGATTTGAGAAGGGAGAAACCAACATTTCCAGTGCCCTTTGTGCCAGGCGTGGAGGTGGACATACAGGATAAGGAGGTAAAAGTGGCAGCCTGGAGCATTGGAGGGGCTACAGCTCAGGGGGAGACAGGCACACACACCCAAATGACAACCTTGGGGACCCATGGGAGATTGTGATTTTATTGTCTCAGGCAAGCTGGGAAAGCTTCCGGGAGGAGGTGACAGAAGAGTGGTGGGTGCTGAAGAGTGAGTATTCACCAGGTAGATAAAGTCAGGAAGAGCATTTTAAACTGAGGAACAGCCTGTGCAAAGGCCCAGCTGCATCAAAGGACAGAATGTTTGGAGAACAGCTGGGTGCCACTTTAGAGGAAATGAAATAAAATCTTTTCATTTAGTGCAAGACCTGGCACAGAGTAAGTGCTCCATAAAAGTTGGCCATTAGTATTGACAGATGGTCCGTGAACTTGACCTTCAGAGGTTAGCTAAGACTCCTACAGAGAGCCCAATCGCCTCCCAGGATAAAGGCAGGTTCAGGGTCAGAGGAGGGAAGGAAGTGAGCTTCAGAGAGGGGCTGTGGTATGAGACACTTCCTGCTTTACAGGGAGAGCCTCTGGATCCAGCCTGTGATGGGTGCTCAGCTAACGGGAAGGTGGACAACGCTGGGCCCCAGTCATCGGCTTGTTCTGATGAGCCAGACCCTGGGGATTCCTCGGGCCCTGGGAAGCATTTAGAGAAGTACCCCGCAAGTCATCTGCCCTGTGCAGTCACTGCCTGTCAGAGCTGCACTGGGCCAGTGGGGAAATGGGCAGATTGCAGCACGGAGCTGTGGGAACCAAGCACTGGGCCCCAGAGCTGGGTTTGTTACTGGAAGACGGTTAGGTAATCCGTTCACTCATGCCCTCGACAAATGTGTATTGAGTGCCAACTGTGTGCCAGGTGCTGTTTCAGGCTCCGGGGACACTGCAGAGACAGACATCGTATCCCTGCTTCAGGGAGTTGACATTCTGGAGGAAAAATATGCATGAACAATTCCCTTCTGCGTTTAGTGAGGGTTTACTATAAGCCAAGCCCTGGACCATGCAATGCGCCAGCAGGATCTCATTTAATCTCCTTAACTGGTTCATGAGACAAATCTTGTCTCATAATTGTTATCCCATTTTACAGATGACATTCTCCCACTTTAAAAACCTACCCATGGGACTTCCCTGGAGGTCCAGTGGTTAAGACTCCGTGCTTTCAATGCAGGGGGTACCAGTTCAATCCCTGGTCGGGGAACTAAGATCCCACACGCCTGCTCAGTGTGGCCCAAAAAACAAAACAAAACAAAAAAAACCTACCTACAGGGACCCCGTTCCCCAGATCTGCCCATCATTACCTTTCAAAAGTGGGTGAGCTAAGGTGAGATGCAAACAATGACCCTCAGCCCTGCTCTCGGCTCACAGTGACCTAACGGGGCAGAAATGAGGGGCCTGGCATCTTCTGATAACAGCCAGGCGCCGCCTGGCCAAACCACTCTCCTGAGCTCTAAGAGCTTTCAGATGCTTTCAGAGCTGCGTAATAATGCCCTTTCCCAGAATTCCTTAATCATCATTACTCTGGACTCAGGCATTTAATTGCTCATCTGTTTCTCAATTCTTTCATGAATGGAGAGTTTCTTTCATGACTGGATCAGGGCTAGAGCAGCCTTCGACCAGATGGTGCTATAGGTGAGTCTCCCCTGACCCCCCATCCCCTGTAATTACCACTCTGCCCTATACTCTGTTGCCCTGTACCCACGTGTGAGCCCTGCTGTGTGCCAGGTGCTTGGGTCAGGAGCCCCCGGGGAGGCAGAGGAAGAAGCAGGCCTCCAGGAGAGGGATGACAGATAGGAGCCAGAGAGAGGGTAGGCCAGGGGACTGGGGGAGCCCAGGGGTCATGTCACCTGGCCAAGGTGAGAAAATGCCACCTGCAGGAGCGAGCACTTACAACTGAGTCTGGACGTCCAATAGAAGTCATCCAGGGTTAGGGTTCTCTGGGCAGAGACTCATGACGGGGCGTGGCCTTTGGGGGACCTGGATGTCACCAGGGGTGCACCATAGCATCTGGGGGACAAAGGGGGCTAGGCAGCAAAAGGTCCAGAGAAGAGACTAGAGCGGTGGAAGGCAAACTCATGAAGGGTCTTCAGAGTTGGGTTAAAGGAAGTCCTTCTCTCTCTGCAACAAGCAAGGACGCAGCACGTCCACAGAAAATCAACGTCCATATTCGATTCGATTCAACCGATATTTAGTGAGCATCCCTGATCGGCCAGGCCTTGTTCTGGGAATAATAGGGATTAAGAAGCAGCACATAATAGAGATTAAAACAATGGAGATTGAAAATGCACTCATGGAGCTGGCATTCCAGTGGGAGGAAGAGAGGGAGACAGTAAACAAATAAGCAAAAGACACGACACGTCAGCTGGTGCTAAGCGTGGGGGGGGGATAAAGCAGGGAGAGCGAGGACCTCAGTGCGAACGTGACATTGGGGTAAAGACCCCAAGAAGACGAGTGGGGTGCCGCTGATACTGGAGGAGAGATGCCCCAAGCCCAGCAAACAACGAGTGCTCAGGCGATGAGGTGGGAGCTTAACTGAAGAACAGGAAGCTGAGTGAGACAGGAGAGAGGGTGAGGATGTGAGTGGGCCTTTGCCTGTGAGCCCAGAGAGATGGGGGCGCTGGCGGGTTGGCTGCTGCAAGAATCCAGTAGACGCATCTGAAAAAATGGAATGGGTGGACAGCAGGTCCTTCCAGCAGCAGAAGCCACATGTGGACATGAGATCTCTCTAACCTTCAAGAATCTTTTCTCCTAACATTGACAGCCCTTGGATTAGAGGCGATAGATGATCAATGGCCAACATAGCTGTCCAAGAGATAGTACTGAATTAAAAAATTAGGTTGTGGAACAATATAATCCATTTCATGCAGGAAAAAGTGAGTAGATGATACATACATACATACATACATACATACATACATAGGGAGAAAGGAAGGAAGGAAATGGCCCGAGAGAAAGAGGAAGGAAGGGAGGAAATTGCACAGACCTGTTGCCCAGTGGGAACTGACCCTACAGCTACCCTGCTCTTGAACTGAGGCCAGGCTCAGCATAGCCTGACCGTCTCCCTCCAGCAAACCCAATCCTGGGGTGTGGATTTTGTTTTTGATTTTCTTTATCATGAAATATACAAGTAAAGAATATGTGCAGTCTGGTCCACTGTGTTGTCAGAAATGGAAGTCTCAATAACAGATTTTACTGGTGGTTTCCTATAGAGATGGAGAAAAGGCGTTACAGGGTACAGGGCTCGTGGAGGCTTCTGGAAACTCCATTTAAATTCCCCGCTCCTTTCCCAAAGCCCCTCTCTCCACCTCATCCCCAGCTTTCCACTCTTAGCTCCCCCTCTCCAAGCACCTTGGCTTCCTTTCCCTTCCCTTTGCTGTTCCTGGCATTTCCCACTTGGCAAGACCAAAGCTAAGGGGCCTGAGCACTTGATAACACAAACAGTGGGCTGACGGTCAAGCTGGGACAGTGTGGTCCTTCAGTGTCCCCGGTGCCTCACTTATACCCACAAGGAACTGTTTATAGTGGTTACTTCTGGAGAGGAACCCAAAGGCTGGGCTTGCCATTTTCCACTCTTTGGAGCAATTAATTTCTTCTCTAGATGTACATTAATTTTATGTTTAAAAAAAATAATTATACTGCCACCCAGGCCTGCCCTTAACGTTGCAGGGCCCAGACAAAGAGAGCGAAAGGAGGCCCCTGACCATTGCTTGCCCTCTGCCCCTTCCCTTCCTGTCCCAGATCCAGCCTCTGGGCAGCTGTGTGGGGACAGCCCAGCTCACATGTGCTCCACCCACTCCCCACACTCAAAAGCAGACCACTGGTCATCCCTCAGCACTAGGCCTGCCCTTGTCAGGTAGGACCTGGACCCAGGCCTATGCCGGCTCCGGAAGTGGACTTGGGAACATTTAGGCTGGGAATGCACAGATCCTGGCTGCCCAGACCCGGCAGGAACTATTAATACCACATCCACCCAACAGCACGATTACCAGCATCTTCCTCTGACATTCTTCTGTATTTGCTGGAACATTTTACATCCAGCAGAACATTTACCATCTCTGTGTGGCCCCCCCATTACTCAGCTACCTTTGGAGGAACGGATTCGACTGCAGGATGGCGTGCAGGGGGAGGGCTGGGACGCCAGGCAGACCTCTAGTGTATTTTGTGGTCTGTCACTTCTTTGCTGAGGGTCCTTGAGCAGGTCCCCTTAGCTCTCTGAGCTTCGCTTTCCTTCTCCGTAAAAAGGGAATAGGGAGGGCTTCCCTGGTGGCGCAGTGGTTGAGAGTCCGCCTGCCGATGCAGGGGACACGGGTTCGTGCCCCGGTCTGGGAAGATCCCACATGCCGCGGAGCGTGAGCCGTGGCCGCTGAGCCTGCGCGTCCGGAGCCTGTGCCGTGGCCGCTGAGCCTGCGCGTCCGGAGCCTGTGCTCCGCAGCGGAAGAGGCCACAGCAGTGAGAGGCCCGCGTACCGCTAAAAAAAAAAAAAAAAAAAAGGGAATAGGGATAAGCACTTTTTAGGGTCGTTGGAAGGACTGAGTAGCCAGGCAACGAGTGGCACATTTTAAGAATGTAATTATTACTACTTGTTAAATGTCAGTCGATGCCAGGAATATTATGATGACCCTCCTGGGGTGGTTTCAGCCGGCTTATCTCCTAGTCATAATCACTTCCTCCATCACCCCTTACGTCATCCTCAGTCCTGCCTCACTCACCCTCCCACCCTGCCCGTCCCTGAGCCACATCACCCTCCCTGCCCCCAGGCTTAGCCTTCCCCACCCCAGGGCTCAGCCAGAGAAGAATAGCGCCAAGAGGACACACTTTCTCTTTTACTTCAGCCTGTTCTTTTGACCTTTTCTCTCTCCCTGACCCCATTTCAGACCCTTTTACTCACTTCTGCAGAAACCCTGTGAATGAGCTTCCCAGGGTCATTCGCAGGTTACACTGGATAAGCTGCGGCTTTGTCGGTTCCCTCAGGGGAAAAAGCTGGCCTGGGAGCCAGACACTTGAATTCAACCTCTCTGTCTGTGCTTCCTAACTGTGGGGTCTCCGATGAGTCATTTCTACCTCTCTGAGCCTCAGTGTTCTCAGGTATAAAATGGAAGAATGATTCCTACCCAGCAGTTTTGCAGCGCAGATCACTGACCTGTGTCAAACACGGAGGAATATGAGTTTGGTCAGTGATAGCAATTAGGTGGAGGTCAGATCATGCAGGACCTTGAAAAGTAACTAGTGAACTTGGGCTTCATGCTGAGGGCAGTGCGGGAGCTGGGGATGACTTTAAGCAGGTGGTGGAGCTGAGGTGGGGGAAGTCTCGCTCAGGTGACAAGATGGGGGAGAGGCAAGAGGCAGGGGAGCAGCCATGAGACCTGAACTCAGGCAGTGGCTGGAGAACGAGGAGGAACAGATTCATGACCGAGCCTGGAACTGGCATCCTCCCGGGAGCAGGTGTCCTCATTCCCCATTCATCTCAACTAGAGGGTCTAAGAGCCCTCTGTCCCGCACTGGCCACCTGAATTTAACCCTGGACAGGGGGACCAGAGGAACAGGAAGAGGAAGAGCGGGAGAGGGAGGTGACACAGAAAATGGAAATCCTGATCTGATTTTTCCCCAATTTTTCAAGCACTGATTTCAGCTAGAACAGTCAATACCTAGCAAAAAAGGAAGGAAAATAAATTTGTTTTGAGAAATAATCATAGCTAACGCTCATTGAGCTCTTACTGTATGCCAGGCTCCATGCTAAGCATTTTACTCTGTAATCTCATTAAATCATCACAGTTAGCCCATGGAGGAGGTATCATCATGAGCTCCCTTTTAGAAATGAGGAACACAGGGGCAGAGAGGTTAAGGGTGTGGTCTAAGGTGAGGGAGGGCACGGATTGTGATTCAAGGTTGTCAGACCCCAAGCCCCAAGCTCTTAGAGGACAATGAAACATCTAATGAGACTAGAGCAAAATGAAAACCAGAAATCTGAGATGTCTAATAATAGCGGGATAGTTACTCTTCCCTACAAATAGTCAGTAACCCTTAGAAAAAAGTTGTGCCATATGATATAAGTGGAAAAAGCACATTATATACGGTGTGACTACAAGTACATTTTAGAAGTACATGGCCGTAAGATACTATTCACAAAAGCAACCAGAAATATAAGGTACCTAGGATAAGCTGTCAAAGGCTTTTAAAGAAAGTTATAAAATTTTACCAAATGGTGTTAAAGAAAGCCTAAATACATGGAGACACATGCCATGTTCATGGATAGGAAGGCAGTTCTCCTCAAAGTGTCCTAACACTATTCCAATCAAAAGCCCGACTCAGTTTTTCATATAACTTGGCAAGCTGATTCTTCAATTTATATAGAAGAGCAATGGACCTGGAGAGGCTAAGACACTCCCAAAGCAGAATTCTGGGCAGGGACTTAACCTACCAGATATCAAGTTTTAAGTAAAGCAACCACAATTTCAACAGTACGAAATTGGTACAGGGATTGGCAAATAGATTAATGGGACAGAATGACGGGCCCCAATAAAGGGATCCACACATATTAGAAAACATGATTTTCTTATTGTTTTTTATTTTTGTTTTTGTTTGTTTTTCTTTTTCAGAAAATTTGGTTGGAAGATACCGTGAAGACCAAAGAGGAAATAAACAATGATTACACAAATAAAGCTGGGGAAGTTGGCTATCCAGATGGGGAAAACCATACCCCTTAGCACATAAAAAATCAATTCCAGGTGGGTCAAGGCCTTCAATGCGAAAGAAAAATCTTAAAATTCTTAAAAGAATTATTCAGTCACAAAAAATAAGGAAATCCTGCCATTTGTGACATGGATGGACTTTGAGGGCATTATGCTAAGTGACATGAGTCAGACAGAGAAAGACAAACACTGAATGATCTCACATGTGGAATCTGTTGACGGGTCATTGGGGTTGGGGAGAATGGGGGGGATGTTGTTGAAAGGATGCAAACTGTCAGTTATAGATGAATAAATTCTGAGGGCCTAAAGTACACCATGGTGACTATATTTACGATATTGTATTTTATACTTGAAATTTGCTAAGAGAGTAGATCCTAAACATGCTTGCATCGCACACACGCATACACACACACACAAACAGTAACTAAGTGAGGTGACGAACGTGTTAACTAACTTGATTGTGGTGATCATTTCACAATATGTACGTATATTAAATCAGCGTGTTGTACACCTTAAACTTACACACTGTTATCTGTCAATTGTCTCAATAAAGCTGGGGGAAGAAATCTTAGAAGAAAATACAGAATATCTTTATGATCTCAGGTAGAGACAGATTTCTTAAGCAAAAGAGAGAAAGTATTGTACAGGCACAAAGAAAGAGATTTGAAAGAAAAACATTTGACTAAATTAAAAGAATTTTCTGTTCATCAAAAGACATCCAAAGAGGGCTTCCCTGGTGGCGCAGTGGTTAAGAATCCGTCCGCCAATGCAGGGGACATGGGCTCGATCCCTGGTCCGGGAAGATCCCACATGCCACGGAGCAGCTAAGCCCGTGCGCCACAACTACTGAGCCTGCGGTCTAGAGCCCGCGAGCCACAACTACTGAAGCCCACGTGCCCTAGAGCTGGCACTCTGCAACAAGACAAGCCATTACAATGAGAAGCCCACACACTGCAACCAAGAGTAGCCCCTGCTTGCCACAGCTAGAGAAAGCCCTCGTGCAGCAACAAAGACCCAAGGCAGCCAAAAATAAATTAAAAATTATTTATTTACTTATTTTTTTATTTTTTTAAAAAGACATCAAAACAGATGAGATGACAAGCCACAAATCTGGAGAGGACATTTGTAATGTACACTCAATAAATGATTAGTATCCAGAATAGATAAGAAGTCCTACCAATTCACAAAACTAAGGCAAACAATTTAATAGGAAAATGGGCAAAAGACTGAAACAGATATTTTACGTAAGAGGAAATAAATATGACCGAGAAACCTTTGACAAGATGCTTGATATTATTACTCATGAAAATGCAAAATAAAACCACATTGAAATATCATTTTATACCCATCAAACTGGTGAAAGTTGTAAGTCCGACAATAGTAAGTGTTAGGACGTGCAACTAGAACAATCGTCTATTCTTGATGGCAATGTACATTGATACTGCCACATTGGAAAATAGCACACACACATATCTTAAGACCCAGCAATTCAATTATTAATTGTAAAACTAGAAAAACTCTTGCACATGTGCACCAGGGTATATGTACTAGAGTGGTCATGGCTGTTTTGTTTATTAAAAATCCTGGAACCACTTCATATACACATTAGGGTGGCTATTAATAAAGAAGAAGGAGGAGGGCTTCCCTGGTGGCGCAGTGGTTGAGAGTCCGCCTGCCGATGCGGGGGACACGGGTTC
>NW_006792411.1:1852627-1870308 GCF_000442215.2 Lipotes vexillifer
AAAAAAAAAAAAAAAAAAAAAAAGAGGAAGAAGGAGAAGAAAGAAAGAAATAACAAGTGTTGACAAGCATGTGGAGTCATTAGAATCCCTGTGAGCTGCTGGTGGGAAAGTACAATGGTGTAGCCATTGTGGAAAACAAGATGGCATTTCCTCAAAAATGAAAAGTAGAATTACCGTATGATCCAGCAATTCCACTTCTGGATATATACCCAAAATAATTGAAAGCAGGGGCTCTAACAGATATTTGTATACCTGTGTTCTTAGCAGGATTATTCACAGGAGCCAAAGGTCAAAACAATCCAAATGTCCATCAACAAATGAATGGATAAACAGTATGTGCTATACACATACACTGGAATATTATTCAGCCTTAGAAAAGTAGGAAATTCCATCACATGCTACAACATGGATGAATCTTGAGGACGACATGCTAAGTGAAATAAGCCAAACACAAAGACTTTATGATTCTAGTTACATGCGGTACTTAGAGTAGTCAAATTAATAGAGACAGAAAGTAAAATGGTGGCTGTCAAGGGTTGTAGGGAGGAGAGAATGGGGAGTTACCGTTTAATTGCTACAGAGTTTCAGTTTGGGAAGATGAAAATCGTTCTTCAGATGAATGGTTGCATAACCATGTGAATGTGCTTAATGCCATGGAACTGTACAGTTAAAAATGGTTAAAACAGTAAATTTTATGTTAATATATATTTTATCACAATAAAAATATATCTTTAATCATTCCGTTTAATACAATGGTTTCTTTAATTAATTTATTTATTTATTTTTGGCTATGTTGGGTCCTCGTTGCTGCGCACGGGCTTTCTCCAGTTGCAGCGAGCAGGGGCTATTCTTCACTGCAGTGCGCGGGCTTCTCACCGCGGTGGCCTCTCCCGTTGCGGAGCACGGGATCCAGGCACATGGGCTCAGCAGTTGTAGCTCATGGGCTCCAGAGCGCAGGCTTAGCAGTTGTGGCGCACGGGCTCAGCTGCTCCACAGCATGTAGGATCCTCCCGGACCAGGGCTCGAACCCGTGTCCCCTGCACTAGCAGGCGGATTCTCAACCACTGAGCCACCAGGGAAGCCCTAATACAATGTATTAAAGGTGAAAAAATCCAGGGACTTCCTTGGCGGTCCAGTGGTGAAGACTTTGCCTTTCAATGCAGGGGGTGAGGGTTCTATCCTTGGTCAGGGAACTAAGATCCCACATGCCTCGGGGCCAAACAATCAAAACATAAAACAGAAGCAACATTGTAACAAATTCAATAAAGACATTAAAAATGGTCCACATCAAAAAATCTTAATAAAAAAAAAATCCTAGAAACTATCCACATGTCCATCAGCAGGAGAATGGGTAAATAAATTAGAGTACAATATACGCATACAACGTATAGCACTATGGAGCAGTGGAAATGAATGATCTACACTTGCACGCATCAACATGGATGAATTTCTCAAAGATAATAAGTGAAAGAAGCAAGCTGCAAAATAATACACTCAATTATATAAAGGTCAAAAGTATTACATTGTACGTATGTATACAGTAACACTATAAAGAAAAGCAAGGGAATGACTCACAAAATTCAAGATGGTGGCTACCTCTGTGTGGATTGGGAGGGAGGGACACATGAGGGCTTCTAAGGTACTGGTGATGTTCTATTTCTGAAGCTGGCTGATGGATACATGGGTATTCACTCTATAATTATTTAAATTATACATCTGTATTATATACACTTTTGGGTGTATATATATTACATAACTTTTTCTTAAAATTTATTTTTGTCTGAGTTGGGTCTTCGTTGCTGCACGCAGGATTTCTCTAGTTGCGCTGAGCAGGGGCTACTCTTCGTTGTGGTGCGCAGGCTTCTCACTGTGGTGCTTCTCTTGTTGTGGAGCACGGGCTCTAGGCGTGCAGGCTTCAGTAGTTGTGGCTCGTGGGCTCTAGAGTGCAGGGTCAGTAGTTGTGGCGCACGGGCTTAGTTGCTCCGCGGCAGGTGGGATCTTCCCAGACCAGGGCTTGAACCCGTGTCCCCTGCATTGGCAGGCAGATTCTTAACAACTGCGCCACCAGGGAAGCCCAATATATAACATAATTTTTTAAAAAAACCTATACATAGAAAATTGCCTGGAAGAACTCTAAATGTGATGGTATCTCAGTAGTGGGGCTCTTTTACTTTCTATTTTTCTGTATTTTTAAAATATTCTTTCACCCTTTTATAGTGAAGGGAGCACTAAACCATGTTAAGAAAAAAAGAAATGAAGAGAGCTTTTCCCTCAAATTTGTTCAGAGAGAAGGGAAGTGAGAGGAAATGGGTGAAAGCTTTGAGCTTTACCTAACTCTAGAAGTAACAGATGACTTTGGAATTTTGAGGCAAAATGCTAATTAAGAGATCACGAGTTTTAACTGTTATCTTGAGGAGGGGAAAAGTTCCTCCCCAGAGTGAACCCCCCAGTCCCTCTTCTCAGGAAACCCCTGCCAGTTTCAAGAGTGGGCAGAGGGTTTTGATGCCCTTTTGAAACAAGGGACGTCACCAAGGAGATGAAGCCACAGGACTCAACCAGCCCTTGGAGGGATTGATTTCAGATCCTCTGAAATCAGGGCATGCATCCCCTTTCAAGAGCCTTAAAGACCAGATGAAAGAGAAGAATAAGAGAAACATCACAGAGCTAAGAGAAATACTTGAGCTAGGAGATGGGTTGAGAAAATATGGTCCAACACAGTCGCCATACAACTGGATAGTATGATTGCCATTTGGGTAAATTTAATTCAAGGGTCTTGGGTTTCTCTTCCCAGTACTATCATCTTGTGTACCTCCTCTCTCTCACATCACTGAAACCCCAACACAAGACAACACAATCATTCACTCTCTTGAGGCATTCATGTACTCCACAAACATGTAGGTAGGCTTGTTTGGGGCCTGGAGATGCAGGTGAATGAGACAGAGACCCTCACTTCAAGGAGCTCACCCCTGTCAATGGAAAAAGTTATCAATAGTCAATCTAAGAAAGAAATGGAAACTTTTATTGAAGCCAATTATAACCCGGGAGACAGTCTTTCAGAAAGTTCTGAGGACTGTTCTGCCCATCAGAGGTCAAAGCACGGTAATATAAGTTTTTGAGACAAAGTTTATATGTCAATGACATCATTGACAGTTTACACAATCCAGATCTACACATACAAAGACTGGTGCATCATGGATCATCTTGGCCCCATGCTGAGACTGAAAAGGAATGTCATCTCCTAAGGAGGTCTGGTTAACCCAGAAGCACAATACACATTAACGGGGAGGGAAGAGGCCCAAACAGGCAAAGAAAACTTTTATGTTTAAATTTTTCTCACCTTGCCATAAAATATGAATTTTATGTCATCACCCTCAAGAGTGGAAGGCAGATATAATGGCAGTTGGAATGGGATGGGAAGTGCTTTGGTAACTAAGTATGAGACATGCGTGCAGAGGAAAGACATCTAACTCAGCCAGTGAGCAACAAGGCGAACACCCGAGAGGGAATGGCCCCCGCATCAAGGTGCAAAGGATGAGTCACAGTAAACCAGGCACAGAGTGGTTCGGATGACGAGCTGGTCTTCCTCTCGGGGTGGACTGCATGGGCAAAGACGTGGAGGAGAAAAACAGCTGGCCATGAAGGGAACCATAAGTAGTTTGTTTTTCTGGAGTGTGATATTGTGATTAATAATAAGAAATACATATCTGGTCGTCGTCCAGTTTCTGGCGCAGAGCTTCTAAAACCCTAGGAATTTCCCCAGTGATTGATTAAAGCTGTCTTTAGGGCTTCCCTGGTGGCGCAGTGGTTGGGAATCTGCCTGCCCATGCAGGGGACACGGGTTTGAGCCCTGGTCCAGGAGGATCCCACATGCTGTGGAGCAGCCAGGCCCATGTGCCACAACTGCTGGGCCTGCACTCTAGAGCCTGAGAGCCACAACTGCTGAGCCTGTGTGCCACGACTACTGAGGCCTGTGTGCCTGGAGCCTGTGCTCCGCAACGGGAGAGGCCACCGCAATGAAAAGGCTGCGTGCCACAACTAGAGAAAGCCTGCGCGTAGCAACGAGGACCCAACGCAGCCAAAAATAAATAAATAAATAAATAATAATTTAAAAAAATTTTTTTTAATAAATAAAATAAAGTTGTCTTTAGATATTCCTAACAAGCCCCTTTCAACCACACCCGGGTTTATGTTAGTGAGGTGAAATTTGGAAAGCTTCTAAGGATGGGGGCTGGTTGCCAGGGGAACCAACCATGTGATTGGAAGGTTGTAACTTAGTTGCCTCCCTGACCTCCTGGGAGGGGAGAGGGGCTGGAGATTGAGTTCAATCACCTATGGCCAGTGATTTAATCCATCATGCCTATGTAATAAAGCCTCCATAAAAACCCAAAAGGATGACGTTCAGAGAGCTTCCAGGTTGGTGAACACGTGGAGGTGCTGGCAGAATGGCCCCTTGGAGAAGGCATGGAAGGTCCGAGCCCCTTCCCACATACCTCGCCCTATGTACTGCATCTGGCTGTTCATCTGTATCCTTTATAATAAACTGGTAATTGCTAAGGAAATGTCACTCTGAGTTCTGAGAGCCACTCTAGCAAGTTAATTGAACCCAAAGAGGGGGTTGCGGGACCCTCCCATTGCAGGCAGAAGCACAGGTGACAACCTGGACTTGAGAATGGCATCTGAAGTGGGGCAGTGGGCCCTTAACCTGTGGGATCTAACTCTATCTCCAGGTAGCCAGTGTCAGAATGGAGCTAATTGCTTGGAGGTGTCAGAAAACACATGCTGGACGGAGCACTGATGACAAGGCAGGACCTGGCCAGGGGAGGCTGGAGAAGTGACGAGGAACCCTCTGTCTAAAAGATCTATTCTTACCCGGTCGAGGGACTTAGACCTGGTCCCTTGGGTACTGGGGAGCCATGGAGGTATTTTAACAGAGAAGGGAGGTGGCTGATTTGTCTCTTGCATTATGATCAATCTGGCATTTAAATGGCCCACTTGATGGTATCATAAACCAGGAAACTTAGGGTACAAACCACAAGCAGATTGGGTAAAGGGAAGGTACCATGCAAACTTAGACAAATCCACATCTGAATCTTGCTCCAACACTCACCAGCTGGCGTGAGTCACTTAGTTCTCTGAGCCACCGTTTGCTCATCTGCAGTGGGGCTGATGTAAGCCACCAATGAAACACTACCTGTGGAAGCCCTGAGCATAGATCTGTATTATTCTGAAAATAAATCTCCCAGATATTTTGTTAATCCAAAAATGAAGTGACAGAAGAATATGTATTTCAATACTAATCTTGAAAGACAAATAAAAACAAAACATGTATGTTTGAAAAATGCAGAGAAAAAAATTGGAAAGACTCACACCAAATTGAAAATAGAGGTTCTTTCTAGAGAGGTGGAAGAAAACCTCTTCTAAGATTGGAGCTAGAGATCAAAGGGGGCTTCAGCCTAATCTGTAAAGTTTTCATTTTTTTACATGGAAAGTGTATTCCTATACTACTTGTGTATTTAAAAATTAATTTTAAAATAACCTAACAAAAGCCCTTGACAGAGAGCAGATGTTCCGTGTTCTCTCCCGTCTGCTTGTTTACACAGTGAGATTCGGGGTCCTTCCAGTTCCACTTCCTAATTCACCCTAACTTCAACCCCAGTGGAAGGCCAGAAGGCCTGTCAGCGTCACTCGACAAATATCTGAAGAAGACCTTCTCTGACAAGGTTAGTGGGTCTCTCACAAGTGGGTTAAAGTCTCCCTTAGTGGACCCGAGATCCCACAGTCTCCCCTGGAGGCCACCTGAGGGCCTCCACTCAGTCCTCAGCACCCCCTGCCCCCATCCTGAGGACGCTGCCCTCCCTCTGGCCTTCTGGTGGACCCTCAACTCCTTGGGAAGCTCCACTCTGCTTCCTCCCTCCTGGCCTCAGAGCTCCTGGCTGGGAAAGCAGAGAGATGCCTGCCTCCATTGCCTTCCCAAAGAAAGGCTGGGGTCACCCCCGGCCACCAAAAAGCCCAGTGCAGCGAAGAAAACCTTCATCAGTGGTTGCCTTTGCTGGGGCCTGGGGGGATGAGAGAGATTTCACTCTCCACTGTGGACCCTTTTTCCTGCTTGAATTAACTTTTTTAATAGGTTACTTTTTAAATTAAAGAATTACTATTCCTTTAAATAGTTTGGGCAAACAAAAACATTTCACAAGAGCTAATTCTATTTTTAAAACTCTGAGTGAGGCCAGATTAGAGTTCTTGATGAATATATGACTTGGCGAGGGGCAAGGCAGAAAGAGAGACAGTCTTTCGATGACTCTAAGTATGAACGATGAGTGGGGTGACTCTTCTGGAGAGGAGGGTGCAGCTGATGTCTCCTTTATCCAAAACACCTCAACACTGACTGGGGCTCAGTGAGGATTTCCTGAATTTAACTCATGTAGGAAGCCATGTCTTGGGTCTGCTAAAAATGTACTTGTTTTGGAAAGAAGGAGACAAAATGAAAAAGTGGATGGAGTGAATTCACAGAGTGTGGAGAGGGCTTGGCTGTTCCTTAGATCTCCTCACTGCACCATGAGACCAGAGAGGGGGTGGGGCTTGAGATCCAGCTAAAACCAGATCCAAAGTAGGGGGGTGTTCCACGGGATAAACACTTCACCCTCCCAACTACCCCATGAAGTGGGCACTCTCTCCATTTTGCAGAGGAGGAAACTGAGGCTATGGTGGGGAATGAGGCAGCCCCAAGGTTACCCAGACAGGTATTGACTGAACTCTGACCCCAAAGCTTTCTCTTCCACCTTTGACCTCACCTCTCGTCATGCAGCTCCTGGGGTTACAGTGAGCCAGATTTTCATCTGGGCTTTCTCTGTTTGCAGGCACCTTGGAATATACGGATCTGGCCAGAGACACCTGGAACATGTTATTACTGGGCTTACGTATATTCATCACTATCTATGAGGTGCTACACACTTGTATGTAGAGAGAGTTTCTGTCCTGTGCGCTAGTGTATCACCAGCTTGCTAAAGAGTGAGTGAACGACTCTAATCCTGGAGCTCCCCCACTTCACAGATGAAGAGGTTGAGGCTCAGGGAGCTAAAGGGATTTACTTCAGTTATACGGGAATCGCACCCAGAGCCTTCCAGGTCTCCCTTTTCTGTTTCCTCCGCAGAGTCAAGGTTGGCTTGACACCCAACCCATCACCAGCCCACCCTGAGGAAACACAGCACTGACATCAGCTGGAAGAAGAGACCCACCTACCCCTGGGAGGCAGTGCTGCTAATACATGGGACACCCACGCACCATTACATACACTCATGCCTGGGCCACACAAAGGTCTCCCCAAGCTCTCCACGTTCAGCCAAGTAGCGGGAATGGACCAGCAGCGAGACGCCCCAGGTGCAGTCCCCATCCAGCCCCAAGCCACACCGCAGACTGCAGACTGAGGAGGAAAGGGTCCAGGTGAGCTCCATGGCAGAAGGAGGGAAGGAAGGGGAACGGGTGATGCTGAGTCACACAGCTTGCGGAGCTGACTGCTGCTGGCAGAAGGTAGCACTGTCTGAGTTGGACCTCAAACTGGTGAGCTTCCCAGTTCCTGAAAAGTGAGGATGGAATGCCACACCCTGGGCAGGCTCAGAGGTCCCCTGTCTAAAAATTGCAGAGAGGGTTGGTGGGAGATGTGCTTCCTCACTCCTCTGATTTCCATGCGAAGGGGAGATGGGTGAATTCCGACTGGCAAGTTGTCGACTGGGGTCTGAGACTATGTTGTCCAGGTCTTTTGGGAGAAGGCTGCCCACAGGGAACCATGTTCTGCTCTGCCCAGATCTTCCCAGGGAGGCCTGAACTTTTCCTGCCTTTCCTGTGCCTGCCTGGTTCTGTCTGCCAAATTCAGAGACTGACAATTAGGAAGCCCAGAAGTCTCATTTGTTCAGAGCACAGGCAGGAAAGAGAGTGCCATGTATTGGGCTCCCTCATATCAAAATATTGTGAGGCATCCCAGCTTAATATACTTTAGGGCCCCTAACTGTAGAAGAAATTTCACATTTTTAACACAGCTCTTAAAGCCCTTCACAATCCAGCTCCCACTTACTGACCTCTCCAGCTTGACGTAATCCCCAGCCAAAGCCAGGCTGTCTGCTCGCCCACCTCCGTGCTTTTGTGTCCTTCCCCGGGTTGTAGCCAGCCTCCAAGATGACCCCAGTGATCCCCACCTCCTGGCCCCTCCCCACACCCTTGTGAGATCCCTCCCTTCGAATGGAGGCTGGACTCACGAATAGAAGAAAGTAGAAATGACAGTGTGAGCCTTGGAGATGACTTCATAGAACGCCGACTCTCTTCACTCAGCTGGGAGAAGCCATGTCATGACCGGCGTTATGGACAGGTCCACGTGGGGAGGGCTAAAGTCTCCTGCCAACAGCCCTGTGAGTGAGCCTGGATCCTCCAGCTTCAGTCGTCTTGAGATCGCAGCCTTGACCAACAGCTTGACTGCAAGCTCGTCACAGATCCTGAGCCAGAACCCCACAGGTAGCTTCTCCTGGATTCCTGACCATCAGAAGCTGCAAGGTAATAAATTGCTGTTTGTTTTAAGTTTGGGGTAATCTGTTACACAGCAATAGATAACTAATGAACCCAACCTGCCTTTCTCCTTAAAGCCTGCTTGTTCTTCAAGGTCTCAACTCGGACTTTTCTTCCTCCTGGAAGCTTTTCCTGACTCCCTGTCGAAGATACCTGACGATTTAGCCTCCCAACATCCTCTCCATCTTTGGCAATACTGTCCTGACTTGTCTCCCTCTCTTCCTCCCTTCCTTCCTTCCTTTCTTGTGGCCGCGCCGCGTAGCTTGCAGGACCTCAGTTCCCCCACCAGGGATTGAACCCGTGCCCTCGGCAGTGAAAGTGCTGAGTCCTAACCACTGGACCAACAGGGCGTTCCCACCCCTGACTTTTCTTTAGGAAACCACCCTTCTCCCATCTGAATCTGTGTGTGTGTTGAATGAGGCTGATTCCACTCCAGACTCTAGGGGTTGGCGGTCAGCCTAGGCCTGGCCTATCCATTCTCCTGGAGCCCACTGTTTAGGGATGCAACCTAAGTCAGCCCCTGAGGGTCAGCCCAGGAGCCTTTGCTAGAGGTAGCAGGAAACAGGTCACCTTCATCTGCTGGAGTTGCCGGAGCAGGAAAAGCAGCCTACAGCTACAGGCAGAGCAGGAAAAACAGCCTGAAGCTACAGCTTCCTTCCTTCTTTTTCCTTTTGTTTCAGAAGCACAAAAGGACAGCCTCTCTAGAGATGAAGCCAGAAGAAAAAAGATGAGCCTAGGGATGGGGAGAGAGATTCCTGATGCAATTATCGAAGTGCCTGGATTCAACTGTGCCTGAAACTAAATCTACCTCTGGACTTTTCTTTCTTCCTTTCTTTCTTTTCCCTTCCCCTTCCCCTCCCTCCCTCCCTCCCTTCCTTCCTCCCTTCCTCCCTCCCTTCCTCTTTCTCTCTCTCTCTTTCTTTTTTTCTCTCTTTCCCTCTCTCTCTCTTTTTTTTGGCCTTAGGTAGTGTGTGTTGATTTGAGATGATCTCAGTCATCTTGAACTGAAAGGGTTCAGACCAGTTTCATCCCCATGGGTGGAATTAGGGACCCCCTCCTGGCCTCCCAGAACCTCTAGTGCCGCCACTACCACTGCACTTACCACAAAACTGCACCTGCACAAGGAACTGGTGCCCCTCACCCTGATTTTTCGTAATGGTGCCACACTTTTGCTTACACCACCACCACCCCCTGCTGCCCTGCCCCTTAAAAACAGGAATGTGTCATGTTCCTTTGTACATCCACAGGACCTGTCATAAAGAGGTGCCTAGTGAATAACTTATAATGAATGAATGGATGGATGAATGAGTGAGTGTCTTCTAGTTGGCCAGGAGACTTAGTGGAGCAAGAAAGGAGAGTCGTTTGTTCTGAGGCCCTGCTACGAGGCCCAAGTTACCCTCAAGACCTCTCTGAGGCAACAAAGGACTATTATTTCTTAATCTCTTCATCCAGACCACAGCTGAACCAGCCCCACCCCTGGAACACAAACCAGGCTCCTATTACAGAAAAACAAATCTGACCTGGCCAGTTTCCCTGCTTCAAACAACTTTCAGTGATGTGTTTGGCAGGAGGGGGTGGAGACCAGTGAGCATTTGGATCCAGGGCACATTCTACACTATATAGAACATTCATGTGTTTATCAATTGATTCATTCAGCAAGCATTTAATTAGCACCTGCTCTATGCCAGGCCCTGTACATGTTGCTTCATCTTTACAGCAAGCTTTTAGGGCCATGTATTTGTTATCTGTTGCTGCCTAACAAATCACCCCAAACTTAGTGGCTTAAAACAACAAACATTTGTCATCTTGCAGAATCCAGATGCAGCTCAGCTGGATGCCTCTGGGTCAAGGTCTCCCGGGAGGTTGCAGTCAAGTTGTTGGCCAGGGCTGCAGTCATCTCAAGGCTCAACTGAGGCTGAGGGATCCACTTCCAAGCTCATTCACGTGGCCGTTGTGAGGCCCCAAAAGATTCACTGTGAGCTCTCTCCCGTGGGCCTCTCCACATGGCAGCTGGCTTGCCCAGAGCGATTGATCTGAGAAACAGCAGGAGTGTCCGAGACAGAAGCTACTATCTTTCTATATCTTAGTCTTAGGTGCGACATGCCATCGCATCTGCCATATTCTGTTCATTAGAAGTGGGGAAGTTCAGCCTACACTCTAAGGAAGGAGATTACATGAGGGTTTGAATATGAGGAGGTGGATTAATTGGGATGACCATTTTAGAGGCTACCTGCCAAAGGTAAGGTATTATTATCCTTCATTTCATACTCAGACAGCCAGCTAGTTAAGCAATGTGTCCATGTCTCCCAGCTAGAGAGTCATCTGACTGCAGTGCTTTGGGATATGGGAGTGAGGTGGAGGAAGACAGGGAGAAGGCGCTGGTAGAACAGCAAATGGGGATGGAGTCTTTATTAACTATCTACACTGTGTAACTGAATACCCACAACTTAGTAGCATAAAATAAACATTTATTACCTCACATAGTTTCTAAGAGTCAGGAATTCAGGAGCAGCTTAATTGAGTGGTTCTGGATCAGGGTTTCTCGTGAGGCTGTAGTTAAGCTGTGGTCTGGAGCTGCAGCTTTGAAGACTTATCGGGGCTGAGGATCCATTTCCAGGATGGCTCACTCACATGGCTGTTGGCAGGAGGCCTCAGTTCTTTGCCACTTGGACCTCTCTCTAACCATGCTTGAGTATCTTTATGACACAGAAGCTGGTTTCCTCCAGAACAAGTGACTCAGGAGAGCCTAAGAAGAAGCCTCAATGCCCTTACTACCTAGCCTGAAGAGTCATAATGCTGTCATTTCTGCAGTGTCCTGTTTGTTACCCAGCCTGGCGCTTTGCAATGTGGGAGGTGATTATACAGGGCATGGGAATATCAGCCACTGGAGGCTGGAGGCTGGCTGCTATAGGGTCCTGGAAGATTAGTAATCCTAAAACTCAACTTTTAGTAAGTCACTCCCTTGGTCAAAGAGATCCAGAGCTTTCCCATTTACTGTAACACAACATCTGATTTCCTTAGTTCTATCTCACCACTGTCTTTTGGGCTGATGGGCCATCTGGGACTGGCAGCTTGGTCTGCTTACAGACCTCAAGTGTCCCCACAGAGATCCTTGTTGATGTGCCCCCTCCCCATCCTGTCTGTTCTGTGGGAACCTCTGGAAAACCTCCATTCAGCCTTTGATACATAGTTATTATCCCCCCCATGCCCCACGTGCAGGCTGTGGTTGGATGCTGGGATAAGATGGTGAGCAAACAGACATCCATCCTTCATGGAGAACTTCCAGTCAACATGGGGAGGTAGACACTAGCCAATTAATAATCTCTTCACAAACTGTGACAAATTCTCCCCCCAAAAAACCTATGGGTGGCATGTGAGAATATAATGGGGGACCTGGCCTACTCTGTACATGGTAGTTGAACCAAGCCAAGAAATTAACTAGGCTGGGCAGGTGTATTAGTATTAGGTTCAGGTGTAAGTGTCTGAAAATCCAAAATAACAGTAGCTTAAACAAGACATGTTTATTTCTCTCTTGCTTAGAAGTCTGGGGAAGTGTTTGAGAACAGGCACTGTGCCATACAGTGGCAGGGACCCAGGCTCCTTCTATCTTGTTGCTCTGCTCTGCATGGCCTTCAACACATGGGTCAGGATGGTGGCATCCACATCCTGGGCAGCCAGATGGACAAAGGGACACAGTGGGTAATATCCACCAATAATCCCTGAAGCAGCTGCAAGATGCTTCCCCTTACATCTCAATGGCCAGAACTTAGTCACATGGCCACACCTAGCTGCAAGAGAAGCTGGGAAATACAACTCTCATTCTGAACACACTCATATGCCCAGCCAAAAACTGGGAGCTCCAACATCATGCAAAAATGGCAACCATAGTCAACCCTCTCTTGCATTTACTCTGTGTCGGGCACTGTCCTAAGTCCTTGACACTCATCAACACACTTCATCCTCACAACAGATCTATGAGGATGGTACTATTATTGCCCCAATTTTACAGATGAGGAAACTGAGGTACAGAAGTAAAATAAGTTAGTAAGCGGACAGGCTAGAATGTGATCCCATGCAGTATGACTCCAGAGTATGGGCTCTGTTACCATAGTTAACAGTTATGAAGAAAGTGAGAATCTATTGGGAGACATGCACATTCTCTGTCCATATAGCAAGGTGCAAGGCAGAGATAGGAACATGCTCAAGGCAAAAGAAAGAGCAAATGCAAAAGCCCCCCCGCCCCCTGCGTCCCACCAAAGCAAGGTCCTTTATTGCAGCACCTCTCAAACTTAAATGTGCCGATGAATCACTTGGAGATCAGGCGAAACGCACACTTGGTTCAGTAGTTCTGGGCTGGGGCTGAGAATTTGCCCCATGGTGCCTAAGCAGTTGGTCTGTGGACCACCAGCAGACTGTGGACCACATTTTGAGAGGGAGGGCTCGTGGTCAAATGCCCACCACTCCATGACTCGCCTCCTGCACAGGCCTGGGCCAACAAACAGTCCTTTGGGCTCAGTGGCTACCCAAGGCCCCTTCAACCTTCTTGCTGCCCCCAGGTTTTGAGTGCTGGCTGAGATTTCCCTCTCTCTCCCAAGAGTGCCAGGCCCCTTGTTGAATGAATGAATGAAAAGGGAATGCTGGAGGGCAAAGGGAAGGAGAGCCAACTGGGTGTATGGTCCAGGGGAAGAGTTTGGTTCACTGCCCACACTCTACACCGGACCGGAACTGGCACCGTGCATTGTGAATTCTCCCAGAGGAATAGGTACCACCATTTCCCCCTATTTATAGATGAGGAAACTGCCTGCTGGCCCTGCTTTTTGAACACGAGCCCCCACCTTCCTCCCCTGGGGTTTTTCAAGCTCTTTGTTACCACAGCCTTGGAGGTGGGGCCAACCACAGAGGGAAAGTTCAGAATGAGTATCCTCTACCTGGTTGTAACACAACTACCAACTCCTCTAACCCAGCAATCCCGGAAGGAGATGCTGATTACCTGTGAATTTCGCAGAAGGAAACAGGCTCAGGAGAGGTCCCCGGTGGGCCAAGTCACAAGGCAGGTCTTAGTCTGCTGTCCTGAATAGACCGGGCTCGGAGCCGGCCCGGTGAATACCATCAGAATGAACCACAAATGGAAGATGCAAGCAGAGAGGTGGAGCTACCAGGCCAACCACAATAGCTTCAGGTGACGAGCCCTTACTAGGTGCCAGGCATCACACTAAGCAATCTCCCAACTTTCTCATTTGATCCCCAGGAAAAAGCTCCTCCAGTAAGTGTCATCATCCTCTTTGTGCAGCCGTGGAAAGGGGTGTGGGCTCAGAGAAGCCAAGCATCTTCCCCAGAGAGGCACAGTAGGGACGTGGTGGGTCCCCTTCACAAATCTAAGCCTGCCTGCTTTCCTCCTTTCTTTCAGAGTATCAGGCCCTTTACTCAGAGTTAGACGCTGTGTGTAGCCCACATCTGGACCATTCCATTTAATTTTCACAACCCAAGGAAACTGTTTTACAAACGCAAAACAACGGAGGAGGCTCGGAGAGGCAGAGGGATTTGCTCAAGGTCACACAGAGAGAAAGTGATGGAAAACACAGTGCGGGGGCTTGGAAAGAATGAACGCGGGAGTCTTTGGGTGCTCCCTTCCTCTCCAAGCCTCGACCCCCATCGCGCGCCCACCAAGGCCAGCCCGTCCCGCCTCCCAGCCCCCAGCCCCTTAGGCCCCCAGGCCCTCAGGCCCCCGGGCCCCTTTAACAGGGCGGCGGAAGGGGCGGCCGGGGGCGGCGGCGGCGCCCAATGGGCTGCGCGGAGCGTCACTTCCCGGCGGCCGGAGGCAGCGGCGAGTGTAGAGGGCTGGGGGCGGCCGGCGGGGGCGGGGCGGCCGGCGGAGGCGTTGGCAGCGGGCTGGGACCCACGCGGCGCCGCGGCCCACCTGGCCTGCAGGGCTCCCACCCCCGGCGGCAGCGGCGGCGGCGGCACGATGCCCTTTGACTTCAGGAGGTGAGTATGGCTACCCCGGCCACCGGGGAGCCCCCTCCGCGGGCGCGGAGGATGCTTGAGCACGCCGCGGACCCCTCCGGCCTGGAACGCAAAAGCGGCCCTTCGCCCTGTGCACGCCTCGGCAGGCCCTCGGGGACGCCGGGCTGGCCCCCTTTCCGCACACAAAGCCAGCTGGAGCCTCGGAGGGCCTCCTCGTGCAGCGGGAAGCGAGGCCACCCACCTCTCAGGCCGCTCCGCCCCTTCCCTCCGCGGAGCCCCCTCCCCAGGCTGCCCCGACACCTCGCAAACTCGCATCCTCTTCCCCCCATGCTGGGAAACAGGTTTCCTCCCTCCCCTAGATAGGACCAAACAAGCCATCCCCTTCGTCTTCTCTACAGAGCCTCTTTTCGTGAACCCCACCCCAGCTGACAGGTGCGTTCAGGGCACCTCGGATGAGCCCCCAGGGATCCGCAGGGGTGTGCAGACCCATCCCGCCAGACAGCCGCTGGAGGGTTTCAGGTTTCCATAGGCTCAGACTCTCCCTAACTGGGCCGAACCGGAGGCCTGTACCTCAGCCAGTCCTGGTCCTGTGCTCTGGGTATGGGGGCTCCATGGGGGAGGGGAGGAGGTAAGGGAGCTGTGGGCAGGACTTTGCAGAGAGCTTAGCCTGATCTGCCCTTGGCTTTCTACAGTCCCCACAATGGGCCCTTTGTGGGGTCCAGCCGCCTCATGGTCCACGTTGTGCTGGGCTGGGCCTTCTGGAAGCCTGCCTGACAAGGGGTCTACATCCAGACTTTCCCTTGAGGTATGGAGCCCCAGGGGATGCCCTGGCCTGAGGCAGCCACACTGTGGTGTATAGCCAGAAAAATAGCAGGGCTTTAGTGGGGAGGAGCTGGATCAGAATCCTGGCTCTGTCCCCTCCACTGAACAGCTTGGTATATTCTAGAAGTTAGGGGCAAAGGCTTTGGGTTCAGACCTCCCCTTAGCTGCACAGCTTGATGACTTGGGCAGGTGTCTGAGCCCTCTCAGTATCTCTGTGTCACCACCTGCAAATTGGGGCTAAAAATAAAGTCCCACCTGCGAGGGCTGAATGCATGAGAAGAGCTTAATTCAGAGCCTGGAGGGGTGCAGAGCTCAGAAGTGGGAGGTTAGTGGACAAGCAGCCTCTCCATGAGGCCACTTCCTCATCCACAAAATAGGGATTCCGGTCCCTGCCAGCTCCTTCCCTCCCTACAGGTGTGAATGAAGTCAGGGTAAAGCGACAGCCTTCCTGGGAAGAAAAGCCTGGCAGTGACCCCCCATGGCATGTGGGCATGTTGGAGTTTAAGCATGGAGAGAACATTGGCCTTGGAAATCTTGCACTGGCTGACGTGGTACTCAGCCTGCCCTGGGCACCATTGCCATCCCACAAACAGCCTGCCCCTTCCATGCAGCCCTGGGGCTGGCACCAGGGTCTCAGACAAATGCTTGCACACCCAGGGCATTTTCATACAAGGAAAGCCCCTGTGATGGAATTCAGGGGCAGTCCTCGTACCGACGGTTAACATTCAGGACATGAGAGAGCTGTAGCTGGCACATTGATTCCTGGTTCCATAAAGCCTCCCCTTACCCAAGCTGATAATTCATGCCCTCGCCCCGCATCCCTTTGTGATTCAGTAGGTTCCAGTGATTTTGACCTTATTGGGGAAGTCACTGCTTTCGGGCATAGAATTCATCTGCACCTAATCTCCCATTTTAGGAGGAGGAAGTTGAGGGCTGAGGGTCTTGTCCTGGACCTCATGGGACCTAGATTGAAGGGTGGGCCAGGGTCCCACGTCACGCACAGCTCCTGACCTGGTGCCCCTTGAGTTGGAGGTTTGGAGTGTCCAGGTACCATGGGGGCCCCAGCTTAATGAGGTGTTTTAATCAATTTCCTTGAAGGCTTGTGCCACCACAGAAGAGTGAGAATGGATTCAACACTTCCCATTTACACCTTGGAGGACGAGCCTAGTAACCTACACTTCTTAGGATGTGTTCGTTCCAGGTCTCAGGTTCTAAGGAAGGGTCCACTGTACACGCACTTTAGTGTTCATTGATCAAACGTTTACTGAGTGTCTGCTCCGTGCTCAGCCCTCCGCCACGTGCCCCACCACAGAGCTGGGTGACATGTGACTCGTTTGCTCAGGGCCAGGCAGTGGTGAGCTGGTGGAGCTGGGATTCGATCTGGGGACTGTTAGCTGCAAAGCCTTAGCTGTGGGAGAAAAGGGAGGTCTTGGCGGGTCCCACAGCCTTGTCAGATCTCTTAAAAACCATGGGGACATGGAGAGGGGAATGCTCTGGTTGAAGCCCCGCCTCCCAGTTCGAAGCCAGGGAGAAGACCAGGCTTCCTGATCGTTTTGCTCTCCTTAATACAGAGCACAATCAGGAAGGGGGAGAAAGGAACCTCTTGCTCTTTCTTACCAGAACTCCTTGTTTTCCTAGTGCCTGTGGGACCTCGTGCACCTTACCTCCTGTGTGCTTTCCTGTCTGTGAAATGGGGATGAGAACAGTACCCGTTGTCGAGAAGATTAACTGAGCCAGTGTGTGTAAAGCATTTAGATACAGAGTATGCACCCAATAAATATTGGCCACTCTTCATTATTTGTGTTATTTCATCGAAGCACCTATATTTCCTAACACTGTATAATTCACTTAATTATTTTATGCTTATTCTCTTTTTTCCTCCCATGAAAACATGAGCTGCCTAGGGCAAAGATCTTTATCTGTTTCCTTCACTGCTGTAACTCCAGGGCCTAGAATAGTGCCAGGGCCACACTCACGCCCAGGATATGTCTCTCAGAGTCTGTCAGGGAAGCCAAGGGCATGCTGTGATTTGATGTGCCAGTTCTTCCTTTACTGGGAACCTTTTCAGCTATGGGTGGTTAATTCTCCCCCTTCCTGCCTTGAATGTGCTCTTCTCTAAATTGTAGTTGGGGGTGGGGAATAGGCTGAGTACAGAGGGACCCGAGGCCTTCAAAGATGACTTGTGTTTGTTTTGCTCCTGGTGCATTGTTTCATTAATCGCTGACCTTTGCAGTGGTGGAACTGGCCTTGTGACCCAGTTCCGTGGGCGTTGGCCCTGCCCGGACCCAATTCCGGCTGGCAGGGGCCAGAACACCTGCTGTCTCTGGCTCAGGCTGCGGGGG
>NW_006792411.1:1870802-1890217 GCF_000442215.2 Lipotes vexillifer
GGTGGTGGTGGTGGTGGTGGTGGTGGTGCATTTCCTGCAGCCCGGGCCCAGGAGAGCCTGGGCGCGGCTTTCAGGCACACAGAGATGGCCGGCTCCCCGCGACGCAGCCTCTGAGTTGAAACCCCAAGACCGGGGGTGTGCTGCTGTCCTGTCACTGACCATCTGGGCCCTGGGACAGTTGACTTACCTTCTCCGAGCCTCAGTTTCTTCATTTTAAGGAGAAGATGGCAATCTTCATTGCCTCACCTTGTAGGGTAGATGTAGGGGCAAGCGAGGTGTCCCTGCAAGGTACAGCCGGCTGCATAATTTGCGGGGCCCGGTGCAAAATGAAAACGCAGAACCCCTTGTTGGAAAAGTATTACGAATGCCAGGACGGTGACAGCAGAGCATTAGACTAAGCCAGACACAGCGCTCTGAGCACAGGACCCTGTGCGACTGCACAGTTCACACGCCTGTGATGCTGGCCCTGCTGCAGCGCCTTGGTTCAGCCTCCATCGCCTCTCAGTCTGGCCTTCCAAGTGGTCTCTCATCTCCAAGGGACCCCAGATCTTAGAACCCCAGGGGAGCTTTCCAAAGTTGACCTGATTTTTTTCACATTCTGGTTTCAACCGTCAAGTGGGGCCCATTGCTCTAATCAAGTACGATTTCCTTAGCTCCCTATGCGGCCTTGCCCGGGGGTGGGGGGCCCTGCAGCCCCCCTCACTCCCTGTGCCGGGGTCATCCCCGACCACCACTGCGGGCTCTGAGCACATAATCAGAACTCAGCAGATAGTACAATGGCTTATGTGAGTGCCTGTATTTCTACCTTACCTCATTCCAGAAAGATCTTGGGGAAGTTGACGGAAACACGTACCTCACGACAAGTTTTTAAAATATACAAATAGACTTAAAAATCAGGGCCAAAGGGAAATAAAGACCAGACTGGAGGAAAGATTATTTGAAAATCAAGCCAGCATTTCACATTTATTGAGCACTTACTAGTGCCTGACACTGTGGTAAGGATCTTATCTGTGCTCATTTAATCCCGCACCAACCCTGCAAGGCAGACACTGTTGTTATCCCACTCTACAGATGAGCCAGTGGAAGTGCAGCAGAGTTAAGGGACGTGATGGGTCAGCAGAAGGCACTGGGCTTGGAACGCTGTTCTCGCGCTCCAGAGCCCCACTTGTATCCTATAGGCTCATCTCTAAAGCTTTGCCCTTCCATTCACCGAGTTCAGAGAGAACTGAAACCCCCTCTAATTGGATTCCTTGGCTTTCTCATCTCTAATCCTTGCCCAGTAGTGCTCATTAAGAAGCTTAAAGTCATCAGCCTTTATTTTTTTATTTTTTTTTTAACTAGACTCATGTGGTCTGACCCCTGATTCTGAAATTGTCATTAAAGAACCCTCACTATGGTCTCACAGCAATTTAGAGCATCTCATTCTGGAGGGCCACTGGGGCTTTAGAGTGTAGAGCATATGTTTACCTATTTACCTGCTCATCTGGATGTGGAAGGGGATGGAAAAATCTCTCCTCCTGAGGCGGTTTGGATTCCTGATACCGTAATATCTTGAGACTGGGCTTTAGCCAGCTGTGGCCTCGTTAAGTTCTGTTTCCCATCTGGTAATCCTTTCATTTTTTATTTTGGAGTTGCTCCTGGGCAGTTTTCATCAGGCACTGGAGAGGCAGGCAGGGTGTGAGGAGGGCATTTGGGGTGAGGCTTACCCACCACCTCAGTATCAGTGAACATCAGCTCTGCTGTATGTTAGAATCACTGGAGGAGTTTTAAAAATCCCCAAACTCAGGTGGTGCTCCAGACCCAGTAATCAGGATCTGAGGGTGGGGGACTCAGGCATCAGTATTTTATAAAGGTCCTCACGTGATTCCAAGTGTACAGCTAAGATTGAGAAGACTGCTCTAGATCCAGAGAACCCATATTTAGCAGGCCGAGAGCACAGGGGCAGCCAGATGCCAGAGTGGGTCTTTGGAGGGGAGGTTGGGGAGTAGAGTCCGGTCCCATCTGTCCCCCCCCTGCAAGCACATGCCCTCTGGGACTGTTCTTCACTAGTAAAGCTGTCACTAAGGCACGGCAGTGGTGGTGGCGTTACCTTTCCATGGATATCCTTGCTTTTCAAAGTGTGGTCCCCACACCAGCAGCTTCAGCATCACCTGGGAGCTTGTTGGAAATGCAAGATCCCCTGGTGACTTGAATGTACAGTAAGATTGACTAACTCAGCACCTCCCAGACTGTGCTGCTCCATAATGGGTCCCCCATTTAGAGATCCACAGCATGTGCGTAACTTACTAAAGGCTCTGAGAAGTCCTGCACAAAAGGAACCTGAGTCACTTAGCCCAGCTTTTGCCAAACTTACTGTCTAAGCCACCCTTGTTCTTCATGGGGCGGCCAGTACCATTTCTCAGAATATTATTTGGGAAACACAGCTGTAATTGTTCCTTTAAGAAAGTGGTAATTAGCCTAATTGTCTGTTGTCAACTTTAACATTTAGGTCTGTTAATTACATTGGTGTCTATGCAGGAAAAGTACCGGATGGGAAAAAAACCTGCCAACACTAGCATGTATTGGTTTTTAAAAGTCTTGACCCTTGGGAGAGGCAGGAGGAACTCAGGGTTCCCTGTAGTACCGAGAGCTCGGGGATACGTAAGGTGCTTTACAAATCTTCTCATCCTCTGAGTGGGCATTATTCCTATTTTACATCCAGGGAAATTGACCCCCAGAGATGCTGGGTCACATACCTCGTGCATCTAGGGGTCCCTGGGGGACCAGCACACACACCTGACAGTAAAATCCTCCCCTTGAATGCTTCCTTCTGGAATCTGCTGGGCAGCACAGCTGGACAGGAAGCAAGATCCGTTTGAAAGGGACTGAATGTTCTGTTTATCCAAAAGGTGGAAGCCCTATTTGAGATGAGAGACCCGGCTGTTAACCAAACTTTAGTCACAGGTCCCTGAACATTGGGTGCTGGTGATGCTTTTCTCTCTTGAGTTGCCATCTGGGGCTCGAATTGCTCTGGAGGAGGAAAGGAGGCAAGGCGAATCTTACTAGTAATGCCTGATGGTTTCTCAGCTGGTGATGTGTTGCACTCTGTGCTGGGCATGTCATTGGACTTGAAAGTCACACTGGCTCCACGAGATAGATACGGTTATTAGTCATTTATTTTTCTATATTTTAGCTTCTTTTTTTTAGATGACTATTTATTTTACCTTTTTAATTAACATACAATAAAAGTGGCCTTTTTTGGTGTATTCTTCTGTGGAAGTCAAGACTTTACATCGTGTAACCACCCCCGCAGTCTGGATACAGAAGTTTCATTCCTCCAAGAAACTCTAATGCTAATCACTTTATAGTCATACTATTAATTCAGTTTTTTTAAATTGTGCTAAGAACACTTAAGATGAGATCTACCCTCTTGACAGATTTTTTTGTTTGTTTTTGTTTTTTTTTTTGCGGTACGCAGGCCTCTCACTGTTGGGCCCCCTCCCGTTGCAGAGCACAGGCTCCGGACGCGCAGGCTCAGCGGCCATGGCTCACGGGCCCAGCCGCTCCGCCGCATGTGGGATCCTCCCGGACCGGGGCACGAACCCATGTCCCCTGCATCGGCAGGCGGACTCTCAACCACTGCGCCACCAGGAAAGCCCTTGTTGTGGTTTTGATATGCGTTTCCCTGATGATTAGTGATGTTGAGCATCTTTGCATATACCTGTTGGCCTTTCGATTGTCTATTTTTGGGGAACTGTCTATTCAAGTTCTCTGCCCAGTTTTAATCAGGTTATTTGGTTGTGGGGTTGTTGTTGTTGTGTGTTTTGTGTGTGTGTGTGTGTGTTTTGCTATGAAGTTGAAGGAGTTTCTTACATATTTTGGATATTAACCACTTTTCAGATACATGGTTCGCAAATACTTTCTCCCAGTGAAAAGGTTACCTTTTCACTCTGCTGATTGTTTCCTTTATCAGTTCAGTTTTAAAACAGGAAGCCAAGGTTCAGAGCTGGGAAGTGAACTGGCCCAGGGTGCACAGCTGAGGAAGTAACGGGACTGGGACTTGAACTTGGGTCTGTGATTCGAGAGCCAGGGTACTTCACGATGGTGCTCTTCTGCCTCGCTGGTACCTTGACATTGTCGATTTTTATGACTGTCCACCAGTCTCTGCTATCATTTTCTCTCTTGCTATCACATCAGGAGCCACTGACATGTAGAATTTAACTAAAATGTCCCTTGACTACTTTGGAAGAAATCTGGTGATATTTGACTTGTTTTTTGTTTGTTTGTTTTGCGGTACACGGGCCTCTCACTGCCGTGGCCTCTCCCGTTGCGGAGCACAGGCTCCGGACGCGCAGGCTCAGCGGCCATGGCTCACGGGCCCAGCCGCTCCGCGGCATGTGGGATCTTCTCGGACCGGGGCACGAACCCATGTCCCCTGCATCGGCAGGCGGACTCTCAACCACTGCGCCACCAGGGAAGCCCTTGACTTGTTTTGATGTTTTGCTGAGTCCAAGGGTACCTTCATGGTGTGGAGCAAGTGTTTCCAAAGCTTGAGGGGAAAGTGCTGGGTCCTGGGCCACCCTTTCAGAATGTCCTTCTACACTGCAAATTCCTCCGAGGGCTGCCTTGACCTGTAAGCTTCCATTTTCCTCATCTGCAAAGTGGGGTGCTCATACTTTCCTTGCAGGATTTTTTTGAGGATGAGATGAGCGCGTGTGGAATGTGGGGCCGTTTCACTCGTCGTGGCCTTCCTTGGCAGCATTTTCCCCGTGCTCCTCGCCGAGCTCTGGTAGACCTGAGCAGAGGGGCATCTGGGGGGTGAGCATGGTAAAGCCGGGGCTCCTTGGGTTTGCAGGACCAGTGATGCGCTCCCGTGAGAACACCTGGGGCGATTCAACGCAGAGCTGGACTCCCCTCTCTAAGTGGCACCCACACGGTGACCCCAGACCCCAAGGCATTAATCTCTGGTGGGAGAGAAAACGGTCAAATGGTCACATAGCCAGATGTCCCCAGGCCCTGGGCAGGTATCATGGGGTTGGGGACAGTTGGGTGCCGGCTGGGCCCATCAGAGAGTGACACTCCATTGGGAACGGGCAGCTGTCTGTGGCTTGTTGCCCTACAGATTACCCAATTTTTTAGGAAATGATGAAAGTCTGATAAATTGTGTGAAAATGATTAGTAACTGCTTCCAGTTTTATTGCTGTGGAACATTATGCTGGGCCAAACCAAAGCCTTCTGAGGGTTGATGATGGCCTGTGGCTGGCGGCATGCAGTCTGTGTGTCACACGTACCAGTGAACGAGCACACACTCGCCGGGTGGACAGGACTTGGGGCGGTGCCCCTGGACTCTAGGGAGGTGGTCTGGTGGGTCTGGGCTCGGATCCGGGGGCAGAGGAGTCGAGGGACCCCCAGGTTTGGGCAGAGGCATCCTCGGGGCACGATTCTTCTAGGCCTGGCAGCCAGGGCTTCCCTTCTCTGGTTGGTGCTAGGGTGGCACTGCCAGCTCTGCCGCTGGACCTGTATTTCCTCCTCAGCAGTCCCGGGGCTGGCCAAAGCTCAGTTTGAGTGGTACTCCCTTCTCCAGATCCCTTAAAACCTTCAGCCCTCAGGGTGTCTCAGGTGACCTCCCAGGGCTGTGCTGTGACCACAGTGCCCCCAACAGTGCCCATTTATCAAGTGCCAGTCTGAAGGCCTTTCTTGGATTCAGTTCATCCTCACATCACGTAGGAACCAGGTGTCATTCCCTTTGCCTGATGAGGATGCTGGGCACAGAGGGGACAGGACTTGGCCAAGGTCACACAAACCACAGGCAAGTGGAACACTCTGTGATGCCAGAGCTGGTTTTCTTAACCACACTTGCGTGTCCCAGAGGGAAGCATAATCACATCGATTTTGGAGGGGCACTCCATGGAAACCCCCGATGTCAGCTACTGTCTACTTAGTTGTGTTTACAGTTTATTGCCATGGAAACCTTGGCGGGGAAGGGGGCTCTGGGTTGCCTGAGAAGGGGGCTGGGCCTAGGTGACAATTTCCAGTATCTAGGTGACACTGTACAGCTGTGGGCAGGAGATTACCGCTGAGCCCTTGCTGGGGAGGCAGGGAGAGGGGTGCAGCCCTTCCTGTGGGGAGCAGGTGGGGCTGGCCATCCTGTCCTTTCTCTGGCTGGTCTCTGGAGCCCCAGTCAACAGGCCAGGAACAGGCTGGGGTGGTGGAGTCATTTGTTCATTGAGCATATTTCTTGAAGGCCTACTATGTGCCAGGCACTGTTCTCGAAGCTGGGGATATAGCACTGAGCCAGACAGACAGTTCCTGTCCCCCCAACCTCACAGAACTTATGTTTTAGTTCTGATATTTGGCGTCTCTCTTTTTTTTAAGTTAAAGACACTTTTTTATTTTGGAATAGAGTTACAGAAAAGTTGTAAAGATGGTACAGATACATCCAATCCAGTGTTCCCCAGACTTTATTTTGGATTTCACCTATTTTCCACTAATGTCCTTTTTTTTTTTTTTTTTTGAGGGACTGGTTCTTTATTTCAAAAGGACACATCAATTTCCAGTATCAAAACAGTTACACTGTTGGTTTTTCTTTCTCCCAATCGGCCCCCAAAGAGATCACACCGAAGGAGAGTACATTTTAAGCCAATTAAGCTGCAGGTTGCACACCTAACAGACTTCACTGAAACCTCACCAAAAAGAGGGGGATTGGGTAGGGCAAGTAGGGAAAGAAACTGTAAAAGATCAGCACACTGCCAGCCCACAGACTGTAGAGAGCTCTCACAGCCAGATGGGATGACCAGTGTGCCCCAAAGAAGCAAAGTCTCAAAATAATATAAAATTTAAAAACAGTTTTGTTCCACTAATATCCATTTATTGCTCCAGGATCCAATCCAAGATCCAACATTGCATTCAGTGGTCATGTCTCCCCAGGCTCTGGTTGGGGTCCGTTCCTCAGTCTTTTTTTTTTTTTTATAATTTTTTATTTTTGTCTGCGTTGGGTCTTCGTTGCTGCGTGCAGGCTATCTCTAGTTGCGGCGAGTGGGGATTGCTCTTCGTTGTGGTGCGCGGGCTTCCCATTGCAGTGGCTTCTCTTGTGGAGTGCGGGCTCTAGAGCGCAGGCTCAGTAGTTGTGGCGCACGGGCTTAGTTGCTTCGCGGCATGTGGGATCTTCCCGGACCAGCGATCGAACCTGTGTCCCCTGCCTTGGCAGGCGGATTCTTAACCACTGCGTCACCAGGGAAGTCCCCAGTCTTTTTTTTTTTTCTTTTTAAAATTTTATTTTTTAAGTTAATTTTTATTGGAGTATAGTTGCTTTACAGTGTTGTGTTGGCTCCTACTGTATAGCAAAATGAATCCGACATACATATACATATATCCCCTCCCTTTTGGATTTCCTTCCCATTTAGGTCACCACAGTTCATTAAGTAGAGTTCCCTGTGCTATACAGTATGTTCCCATCGGTTGTCTATTTTATACATAGTATCAGTAGTGGATGTGTGTCAATCTCCGTCTCCCAATTGCTCCCGCCCTCAGTCTTTTTTGTTCTTCATGACCTTGGCAGTCTTGAAGAACACTGTCCAAATGTCCTGCAGAACGTCCCGCACTCTGGGTTTGTCTGATGTTTTCTCACGATTAGACTGGGTCGTGGGTGGGGTGCCCTTCTCAGCACATCCTGTCAGGGGTACCTGGCATCCACATGACGTCACTGGTGGCACTGCCCTTCAGCTGGATCAGGCAGCATTTGCCAGGCTGCCCCCGCCATATCACTCCTTATTGATCAGCGGTCCTTCTGCCCATCTTCACTGTCAGCTGGCCCTCCTGTAGGGAAGCGGACCACCAGTGTCTAGAATCCCTCGTGCGGTTTCACGTGTTCACCGTTAGCAGTGACTCTTTCTGCTCCGCTGGTGCAGGCCGCACCGCACTGGGCACCCGTATCACTTCTGAGGGGGTAGGAGGTATCAGGGTGTGGAGCGGTCTGGCCCCCCACGCCGCAGTCTTTCCATTACGCCCCATGCCCTCTGAAAGAAGAGCCAATAGAGAGGGCTGTAGGAGCCAGAAGAGTAGCCTTGCAAGAACTAGGAGTACTTTCATCCAGCCCAGGGAAGCTTTATTTTTAGGCATTTTATTTAGACAACTAAAAACAATGAGATGTTCGGAAGCAGTGTACAATGAAAGAGAGATCAAACCAGTTACTTTATCATGTATTCCCCCTGTTCTTTATAACTAAAGCCAAAAAAAAGAAATGACTTTCTGCTTTAAGGGAAAAGTCAGAAAAATAGGTCAATATATTTTCCCTCTCATAATAACATAAACAGCTACAAGAAATCTAACTGTAATAAGAGAAATTGGGTGTTGGTTTGCACATATTCATTAAAAAGACAACAAACCATCGTACTACAAGTTGGTTAGTTCCAGCACTGGAGCTAATTCATATTCCTCATTGTTTACTGCTCATGTTTACCTTAAGCAGAGAGTAACTCTGGAGGCGGATGCGTTTCTCGTTTGTTTTAGTCCATAAGTTGTGTACATCTGCCTGATGCTCAGGCCTTAACTTCAGGAGTTGCACTACAGATGGAATCAGAATTCTCTGAAGCAATTTCTTCTAGCTCCTCTTCCGCTGTCTCTGGAAAACCGATCCTCGGCTTTGCCAGCTCACCACTATCTTCTTCAGGAAGCACACATTACCAAAGGCCGTATGTTTTTCCTACCACAGTCTGCCATAGTCTCGGTGTTCCATCTTCAGAACCACTAGCGTAGAGTTGTCCTAAACCTCACACAGTGAATGGGACCAAAGTGTCCTTTGTAGGATTCTAATTCTTCTCCACTATTATAATCATACTTATAAAGTTTAAAATCTTCACCCCCTGCAACAAGAAATTCTTTCTCAGGATGAAGAGATGCAGAATTGATGGTTGCAGGAGCTTCAAAAGATTTAATTGGGTCCAAACTTTACTGCACTGTGAAAAGCAGTAGATCGTCCATAAGTTATTACCAAGATCTCTCCCTCAGGAACGTATTCCATACTGCAAACAGACATATTAAAATTTAGAGATTTCACTTCTGTCATAGTAGCGTGATCCCAAAGGCGAACAGTTTTATCATCAGCTGAAAGGATCTGTTTATCCTCGCTGCACCATAGAGCCTTTTTAATACCAGAGGTATGACCACTGATTTCCTTAGGTTCCGCCTCAGGTTTGTTCAAGTCATATATGCATAACAGTTTATCCTGTCCCCTGGTTAACAAGTAATTACTATCCTGCATAAAATCCAGTCTTGACAATGTGTTTATGAGCCAGGGTCATCAATTCATCTCCTGAGACAGCATCCCACACTTTGGCTGTGAAATCTGCAGCTGCTCTAGCTGCTGTGGTGGCGTCCTTATTTAATGTTACATCCCAAACAGCACCCTCATGACCCAAAAATGTTCCAGTCCAGTCTCCTGTGTCTCCCTGGCGTAGCATAGGTTTACCGTCTTTGCAAGCACCGATTAGGCAAAAGCCATAAGGCGTGATGCCACTGAAGGCCAAATCCACCACAGGCTGCGTGTGACGTGTGGCCCGCGCAGGTGAGCGGCCTCTTTGCCACAGCGGCTGCGAGCCTTGCGATCCGGCGGGGGGAGGGGAGGGGAGGGGGAGCCGAGGGTGGTCTGGTCTTTTCTCTCCTCTTGGCACCGACTCCTCGAGGTGCCCCCCCACCCCGCCCTGACTCTGGGGTTGGGCCGGAAATGCGAAAAGGCCAGTCCGGTGGCCCCGAAGGTCAGAAAGGGGTTAGGGATGGGTCAGGGTGTCTGCAACAGACAACCGATCCACTGCTGTCAAAGGAGGGAAAGCGGGGGAGGGGGAGAACCGGAGAACTGGCAGCTGTGACCCGTACCATCCAGGGAAGCGTGTTAGAGACTCATCCCACGGTCTTTTAGTCCCCTTACTAGACAGGGTGATAGGCCTGGCCCCAGCTAATTCCTGTGGATTCAGGAGGTGGCTGTTGGCTCGGATGAGACGCATCTCTCCACTCGTCTCTGCAGGCTGAGGTCGCACCCAGCCTCCTGGGCCAGGCTTAAGCCTTATCCACCTCCTCTGTGAGCCCTCCCTGTTCTTGAGGAGTGGTGATGGCACCGAGATTTCCCGAAGCCCTCCCTGACTGCGCTCTCCTGTCTCCATCCAGCTCTGTGCCATGCGGCTCCCTTGCTCCCTTCCCGCTTGGCTTGCCGGGCTCCAGGCCATGGCAGTGTCACTTGTGCCATCTCCTGCAGGACCCAGCCCAGGGACTGGCACATAGTCAGGGCACAGCAGTTCCTGGGTGATGTGCTCAGCAGAGGCTGCGTCGCACTGTGGCAAAGTAATGGCTTTGTGCATCTCCAACAGTCCTGGGTTCAAGTCTCGGCTTCACCACTTCCCAAATGTGTGACTTTGGGCAAGATGCCCTCTGGGTCTCAGTCACCTCACTGAAAGATAATAAGCCCACTACTCAATAGTGCCTGGTTCCCAGCGCTGTCATGAGGACTAATTGAGCTCATCTCTGTAAAGCCCTTCAGATTATGCCTGGCATCTGTTATTATTCTTTACAGAGAAGAGCACCAGGATGTCAGGCTGGTATATAGAAGCTGGACTAGAGATGGCCCCTTTGTATTAGCCTAAGTCAGCTAATTCCTATAAACAACCTGAAAATCTCAGTGATTTAATGCAACGGAAGTTCATTCCCAAGGTGGTGGGGATGCTACGCCCCTCGCAGGTACCCTGCCCTCTGTCTTGTGGTTCTTCCTCAAGAGGATGTTGGATTCTTTCTGAGGCCCGGCAGTGCGGGGAGAGAAAGGGAGGCCGTGGAGGGTCTGGATGTGGTGCTATCACTTCTGCCTTGCCCCGGGGAACTGGCCTCACCCAACTCCAGGGCGGGTCAGGAGATCTGACTGGGCCGTGGACCCAGGAGGATGAAGAAAGGATGGGCCTTGATACACGTGTCACTGGCAGAGGTGGTAACTGCAGTCAGTATATTCAATCTCCCACCATTCTGGTACCATCTCCCTAATTTGGGGGGGTGTTCTTAAACAGCATGTGTTATTTACTCAATAACTTTTATGGAAACTACTCAGTTTTTGAATTTAACATGTTTATTTATAAAAGGTAACTTTATAACATCTTTGAAAATGGAAAAGCAGTATCACCTGCCACAAATAGATACAAATAATTGCAAGCCTGTTCCGTCCTAGCTAGCTGGTGCGTGCTACAGTAGCTGGGTCTGTTAAAAAAAGGGATGTTAGCAAGTGCTAGAGAAACGAGAGGATGACAGCTGGATAGCACCACCTCCAGACGTTCTCTTTGAAGTTCTCGGAACACTCAAATGAGAGCTGAACAGGGAATGGCCTTCTCACTGTGAAGTCTGATGCCATTTAACCACCAGGTCCCCACATGGCCTGAAATCACCCAGGTCACACCGGTGGCATAGGTGCCACACTTTGGGAAATGCTGGCTTAGGGGACGGTCAGCACACAGTTTGTGCACAGGCAAATCCAAAACTTGGTGCAGAGAGAGGTAGATGAAATCACCTGTCACCTCGTAGCACTCAGGACTTTATAGTTTCCACCTTGATCTATGAGGGGAATTAATGGTGTCACTTAACCAATGGGAAACTGAGGCCCATAGCAGGGCATGACCCCCGGCTCCCCTGCAGGACTTATGGCCTTTCCACCGTCCCTGGCTGCCATCTTTGGTCAGGGAAGGCTTACCGCCGTAGGTGAGACCACGTGGGCAGGGGTCATGTGTATCCATGCTGCTCTCTCATCTCTCTGCCCCTCTCACCCATCACCTGCCTGGTACACGTGATTGTGCTGGCACAGGAACAACGGGAGACTAGCTGTAGGGGTTTGGACGGGCACATTGAACTCTAATTTCCCACCAGCAAGAAGAATGAACCAAAGCCTCAGCATGCCGTGCCTGAACCAGACTAGGGTCTGAAGCAATCCTGCGGGATGGCGGCCAGCTCACAAGAAAGCGAGGGGAGAAAAGGAGCTCAGGGCCACTGTAATTTGGGTACTTGTCAGCCACTCACTGGCCCAGTGGGTGACACAAGATTTGTGTGGGGACTACATCAGTGGATGCTCTCCCTGGGGAACTGCTTACCTGCCTGCTGTTAAGGGGAGGGCTCCCCGTATGTCCTGGCCCATCTTTCTGAAGTTATTTTGCAGTCCTGACTCAGGTGGACTCCACGAGTGGTTTGCTCACAGGGTAGAGGAGTCCGGCTTCCTCTCCTGCTCCTAAATCCCTTCCCACAATGTCCCACTCATTCCAAGTTATGCCAGTGCCAAGCCCCACTCATTGAATACAGGCAGTGTGCCCCGGATCTCCCAGCAACATGGCCAAAGGTATTGTTACTCCCATTTATGGGGATGAAGAGATCAAGGCCCAGGGAAGCAGGGTTCATTCGTTCATCCATTCATCCACTTCATCCACTCAAAGGTTAACTGGGGAGGATTCCAGGGACAACAAGACTGACATTGTCTTTACTGTCGTAGCATTTCCAGGGTAGTGGGGAGGGTGGGCAGAATGACAGTGAACAGGTAATTGCACAGACGGTTATTGTCCAAATTGGTGAGTGCTGAGGAGGAAGGGAAAGGAGACAGGGGATAACGAGTTTGCAGAGAAGTAACTCGCTGGATTAGCTTGGCCAACTAGTGCCCTTCCTCCAAAAAGATCTTCCCAGACAGCGTACTTTATCTAATTTGGGTCACCCCGCCATCCCTTCCCTGTGTGTATCTTTTTATCGCACCTGGACATGTCCTTCAGATCACTTAGCACAATTGCAGTGATCTGTGTGTGCCGTTTGTCACCTGATATCTGCCTGTCTCGATGGAGTCTAAGCTCTTGAGAGCAGGGACCAAATCTCTGCTCATCACTGGATCCCGGTACTGAGCCCAGGGTCTGCACACAGCGGGTGCTCAGAAAATATTTATTAAATGACGGAGAGAATCAGATCTAAATTAGATCTAAATCTGTGGAATGTGGGGCCCATGCTCCACCAACCTCACACCTCCCACAGCTCAGAACTCAGACAAGATGAGACCCTGGAGACCTGGCAGAGTGGTCCAGATCTGCTGGGATTGGATGCTTTGTTGCCATATCTCTTTGTGTTTGGAAAAATGTTTCTAGTTTTCTTCTGAGAGTATAAGTGCATCAAAAAAGATTTATTTCTCTAACAGTGGGAATGGGAAATGTTCCCTACCGAATGTGTCCTGAGGAATTGGGAAATCTGACATTACTCAGGCCTTGCCCAAAGTGGGAATGGGTGGCCAGCTGCCTGTCCTGATGGGAGGCTACCAGGCTCCCCTCACCCCTCCTAGCTCCGCTTGCTTGAAATGGCACTTCAGCCCCCAGAATCTGAGGTGGGGAGGCTGGGAGGGAGCAGATACCTGATACTCCACACTCACCCCAGCCAGGGGCCTAGGCCTAATTGTTCCCATTTTGAGAAAACAGAGGCTCAGAGAGGTTGAGGGCTTGGCCCAGAGTCACACAGCCATCAAAGAAACAGCCAGCCCCTAAAGTCAAGACTGTCCAACCCCCAGAAAATGATGCTTTCCGTTAGATCACCTGACTGTGGAGATTCAAGGTGCCCAGTTTTCAGTTTCAGTCGAGTAATCCTGTTCTCTCTAGAACTGGCAGGTTTCCCTAATCACCTGGGTCCTGTCCTGCCCCCCACCCTCAAGTCCGGTCCAGATGGGCCTGGGAGTCTGCGTCTTTCAAAGTGTCCTCAGTGATTCTTAGGATCAGGTAAGCTGGGAAACCCTGAAGAGGGGTTCCCCATTATGACTTAAGTGTAACTCTGGGATTGGGTACCACAAATCTTAATCAACTTAATAATGATGATCATGAAAGCGTCGCGTGGGGCTTAAGAGTTTAGAAAGCTCTTGGAAGATGAGTGTGGTCTGGGGATGATCGTTTTCTCTGCAGATGAGAGCACTGAAGTTCAGAGGGGCCACAGGAGCGCAGCTTTTCTGCACTTGGATCTCATACTTTTTCTAGTTCACCGCAGTGTTTGCATCCTGGCGAGTGTTAGGTCCTCAGATAGTTCCTGATGACATGGCTGTGGGTTTTGAGCCCTCTGTTCTTGGTGCAGAGAACTAGCCCTGACCCATCCTCTGCAGTCAGATGTTTCTGGAAGGAGGGAGGTGAGAAGCCACAGATGCTGGACAGTTAGAGAGGGTGGTGATAGAAGTAAACACTTACTGAGCGTCTCCTGGGCATCAGGCACAGTGCTACGCACTGTAAATCTGTCATTTTATTCAGTTCTCACAACAAACCCAGGAAGTGAGGGCTTTTACTTACCCCATTTTACAGATGAGAAGGCTGGTATGTGTTCAGGTTCCGGGCTGATTAGACTCTGTAAACACGGGAGCTGGGAGGGCATGGGGATGGGTGGAGCCAGCCCCTGCCTTTAGGAGCTGGGAGCCCCGCCCAGATTTACCCTGCAGGCCAGGTGGCTGGGCTGGTTCCACTCTCTTTCCTGCCCAGTTTTCCCTGACTTGGCTTTGATTGGCCGAGCTTCGAAACTGGGGCACTCTCAAAGCCAGGTGGTTTGTCAGAGCTGAGTTAACCCTGAGTCAAAGGAGGAATGAGAGGGTTCACTCACCCTCCTCCTCCCTGCCCCGTCCCCACCCGTCCCTCCCTGGGTCAGGCCCCTCACAGTGGGGCCACACAGACGTGTCACCCAACTTGGACCTCTGCCTGCCTCACACTCACTGGAACATGGAGAGTCAGCTGCCCAGGACTTAGCTTGTTCTAGAGCCATTGTTGTGAGGTCCCAGGCAGACCTGGGATAGCCGGGCTTTGAAGCCTGGCACATCTGGGTCCCAGTCCTGGTGCTTCTGCCCCCCTCACTGTGTGTCCTTGGGCAGCTCACTTCACCTCTCTGAGCCTGCCTTCTGGGGACATAAACCCTGACCTCACAGGATTACTGCTCGGAGTCGAGAGCACCTCCCACAGCTACTGGCTCATCGTAGGTCCTAATTCAGTGACATGACGCCTCTACTTCCTTCCCCCATTTATGAAACTTCCTGTCATACTTGGTCGAAAACAGAGATTTTAAACTGGCAGCATTGGGGGTCAAATTCTGCCCAATCACAGATGTGATTATTTGGTCCTCACATTTAAAAAAAAATTTAAAGTTAAATGCCAGCGTTTCAAATTAGGAGATTTCACATAAAAATCTGGATTTCCAGTGCCTCTAGAAGAATGGGGCTCCCAGGCTTCACTGGCCCAAAGGAAACTGGCAGAGAATCAGAATCAGGTGTATTGTTATCGTTGAGGCGAGGGGGCGGTATTGTAGTTCTCATGCCTCCACTTTGAGCCTAATAATTAAAGATCCTCTTAAGACCACCCCACAAGGAAGGAATAGTGACTCCGAAATGGCTTTTAATCTTTGAGAACACTGGCGCAGTCTGCCCAGGTGCCATGTGTCGGTGGGTTAGCTGGCAGGACCTGCTTCCTGCAGACCAGTGTCATCTAACCCAGTCCACCTCCTACAGGCCTCATGCCAACAGTGGACACCAGGGAGCCAGTCAGGGAGGTCTCCCTTTGGAAAGAGCCAGTGACCTTTGGGAGACAGTGGAGACCAGGGTTGAGAGCTTGATCTCTGAGCCTCCCACCAGGCTATCAGTGCCTTGCTCTGCCTTCGTCACGGTTGGGTCCCCGGGGCCTAGGACAGTGACGGGCACACTGAAAAACGTGTTGAACAGTGAATGAGCAGTCTCCCTGGAGTTGAACCGCAGCCCTGCTACTTGCAGAGTTGATTTGCTAGCACTTTACCCACATCATCAGCGGGGATGGTGACGGTACCCTCCCCCTGGGGGACAGTAGAACTTCAAAGAGATGACTCAGCTAAATTGCTCAGCACGGCACCCACCGTGGTAAGTGACCCGTACGTGTGGCTGTGATGATTATTTAGTTGGCACAGGTATTTCTGTGCTTGAACCTTGATACAGGCCACCACTTGGGCCTCTGACCCTGCCGCAGGGTGGTGGTGTTACAACTGCCTGAGCATGCTGGTGGTAACAGCCTGGAGGAGAGAGGGCACGTGGACTTGACCAAGGGTGAGGACCCCTCGGGAGAACCACCTGTTTGTCAGCTGGTGTCACTCCCTAGTGTGGAGACGTGGGATGTGGACGTGATGTCCACCCTCCCACAGGCTGAACTGGTTGGCCATGTGCTATTGTTGCCTGAAAGATATTGCACAAAAGACACAATGGGTAGGAATGTGCCCTGGGCCCAGCAGGCTCCATGACATGTGAGCCACTCCTGAGTCTGCTACAACCCAGGTGGAAGCAGCTAGAAGAGTCACAGCTACAGCCGCCATGGCAGTGCATGCTGGCCTTTAGAGTCTCTTCCTAGCCCCAAGGGCTCCAGAAGTGGAAGGGCTGGTCAGGCTACCCAAAGTAGAGCGTCTTCCTCAGTGGGACCTTCTGCTTGATACCTCTTGGCTGTTTTTAGCACACGTACCCAGCATTTCCCTCCCTTGATCACCCACAGTGGCTCTTTGGGGGAGGAGTCACCCCTTTCACAGATGGGAAAATTGAGGCCCAGGGAGTCACAGTCTGCCCAGCTGGCTGGGGGCAATTTGCTTGTTCAGATGATTCCCACGGCCCCACCGAGAGATCATGATATGGGGAATCAGGGCCCCGGCCTCTGTATTTTTTTTTAAATAAGTTTACTTATTTAATTTATTTATTTTTGGCTGCTTTGGTTCTTTGTTGCTGTGCACAGCTTTCTCTAGCTGCGGCGAGCGGGGGCTACTCTTTGGTGCGGTGCGCGGGCTTCTCTTTGCGTGGCTTCTGTTGTTGCGGAGCACGGGCTCTAGGCACGTAGGCTTTGGTAGTTGTGGCATGCAGGCTCAGTAGTTGCGGCTTGCGGGCTCTTCAGTAGTTGTGGCGCACGGGCTTAGTTGCTCTGCGGCATGTGGGATCTTCCCGGGCCAGGACTCGAACCCCTGTCCCCTGCATTGGCAGGCGGATTCTTAACCACTGCGCCACCAGGGAAACCCCGGCCTCTGTATTTTTAAGCAACCTCTCTGGGGAGTTGTAATGATCAGGAGAGGGGGGAACCCAAGTAGGGACTCCAGTTTTGTGCTCTGGCCCTGCTGTTTGCTCAGTCAGCCAAATCATCTACTTCTGCGGGCTTCCCTTCCTCAGCTGTGACATGGGGAGAGTAAGTGGTACCCACCTCAGAGGGTGGTTGTGAAAATGCCGTAGGCGGTAGGTTCGTTGGTCAGTGTAACATTCATAGGATTTGGGGAGTATTGATTTGTTGCTGTTGTTCCACATGGGATTTGTTACAAAAGCAATTTAAGAAACAAAAAAGATACCTGTGAGTAATTTACAGCAATGTCTTCTCATCTCCTTTGAGGTAGGAGTCTTAGGATGCTGGGATCAGGGTTGCTCTGCCCCCATTTTAGAGGTGAAATGACTGAGGGGGCAGGCTGGACTTTGGAACTCCCACAGGGGCGGGGCAGGTGTGGAGGTGGTTGCCTCGGGTGGGGACAGCAGTGGGGTGGGGTGTTAGAGGTCACCGCACACCACCACTACCTCCCCCGCGTGGCCTTTCTCAGAACACCAGGAAACACCTCCGGGTAGGGATGGTCACGCTGCTTTCCAGGAGGGCTGCGGAGGTGAGAGAGGAAGCACACCCACCTGCCTCCCACTCCTGGGCTTGATCCAGGCAACACGGCCTCTTCTGTTCCCCCTCCCTTCTCCACTGGTGGCTTGGCTGCGCCAGAAGTTCTCCCTAAAGCGTGTCTGCTGAGATGGTCTCAGTCCATCCAGCGCCCTCGCTCATTTACTCGTTCGTTCATGTAACTGTTATCCGTTGAGCACCTGCTGTGTGCCACGCGCTGTGCTGGTGCTGGTGTGTGGAGCTGAACCCCACGGACATGGTACCCACTCTAAAGGAGCTTCCATTCCAACAGGGAAGATAGACAGTTAAACCATCAAGAGTTATCTGAGCAAGAATGTCCAGGGATCTTTGGAGATACTCTGATCTACCTTGGTGCGGAGTTCTGAGAGGACCTCCCCTAGTGCCACCTCGAGGCCTTGTGATGAGCAGAGCCGGGCAGACGCCAGGGCAAGGGGTCCAGGCCCATCCAAAGGCAGAGGCAGCAGTGAACTGTCAGCACTTGGCGAACTGGCTGGAGAATGCATCGGGGGCACCGTGAAGAGTGTGCCCTTGACCCTCAGCACAGTGGGGACAAGTTTGAGTGGGGAGCTGGGTTCTGTTTGTGCCTTGGGCAGCCTGCAAATCTGCGCTGCAGAGATGGGCCTGGGTGCAGCCCAGCGGGGACCAGGCCAGCAGCCGCTGGCTCTTTTGGTGTCCAGTCTTTCTGCCAAGAGGCCTCTTCGATTCACATTTTCCACATGGACTTGATGTTTTAGAAATGTTGACCTTCAACTAATCAAATGTCACTTATTAAATTGCAAGTCATATCCTTTTCAATTTACAAAAAGGACAGTGGGCCGGTGACTTAGTTCACGGCCTGTTGGCAGGAGGGAACTTGACAGCACTTGAGGCCAGAGAAAAGACAGGTGCCTTTTCAGTGACCCCCCTCCCCCCATCCCCTGTCCCCGTGTCCCCAGGGGGTGGGCAGCATGTCTTCTCAGTGAGAAGCTGAGCTGAGAGTGAGGCTGGGTTAGCAGCCAGGCTGGAGAAGCTGTGGCAAGGCTGGAATGCCAAGTCCAGGCGGGTGGACTTGAGCCTCCCTCTCAAGAAACACAGAATCCTCTTAGAAAGGTGAGGTCAGTTCATACAGGCCAGAGAAGAGTCAGTGCCACGTAGGCAACGGCACCTGAGTAGAAAAGAAGGCAAAAGGCAGGATGTGCACAAACAGGGAGTGGCGGGGGGCGGGCAGCTTCCTGGAGGAGGGACACTCGAGAGGAGTCGGGTTGGGATCAGGGGAAGGGATGGCATTCTACCCGAGGGGTTCTGCAGCCCGATGAGATTGGGAGGAAGGGATAGCCGTGTGGGAAAGGGCAGGGGATACAACGGGCAGGTGAGGTAGGCCTGGTTTGTAGACCACCCAGAGGAGCCTGGCCTGGGGTCTGCATGTGCTGCATCAGGCAGTGGGGAGCCATAGCAGGTTCATGAGCAGGGACGGTGCTTAGGAAGGAGAAGGGGATCAAGTGAATGTAAAAACTCCCTGGGGCATGGACAAAGGGGAACTAAAAGCCCATTGGCTTGGGTCAGTATGTTTCCCAAGACAGTGGGGGAGTGTCCTCCCTGATGGGGTGACTGGTCCTTATTCACACCCTCAAGGAGACTGAAGACAAGACTGTCAGACCGTGGATGCCAACCTGAGGCTGAATCCATGCATATGAAATGCCTAAAGCACATTGTAGACACATGGGCTGCCGTGGGAATTGTACCCAAGGGTTGGGGCCCCTGAAAACCCCACAGCAGGGATTTCACAGG
>NW_006792411.1:1890227-1902673 GCF_000442215.2 Lipotes vexillifer
GGAACATAACATTGGGCTCCCAAGGCCACTAGTGGACCGGAGGAACATGTTGATGTATGTTGAAGTTCACTAGAATAATACACTAAAGAGAATATCTGCGATGTGTTAAGCATCTTAGATTAGGAATAACAGGAACTTCTTTCAGCTTCGGTTTCCTCATCTGTAAAATGGTCTTAATGATAGTGCCTGCTTGCTAAGGCTGTTCTGAGGATTAAATGGACTGATGCAGATGAGATGCTTGGCATTGGACTTGGCTGGGCTAAGTTCTCAGCTGATGGCCTGGACAGTCCCGTTCATTCCTTCTTACCATCCTTACCTGCTAAAAGCATAAGCATCTCTGCTCCAGCAGTTTCAGGGAGATGCTTATAAATTTGTTTCACTTTCTTGCAGGGATGCCTGGCATAAGAGACTTTCCCCCTTGAGTCTAGAACTAGACTAGGGTCTAGACAATGGTGTGTGGCAATGAGCAGTCACAGCCCTGACCCCACCCCCTCCCAGCTGTGGGATCCCAGGCAGGTCCTTCATCCCCTTGGGTCTCAGTTTTGTCATCTGCAACAATGGGCTAGTACCCCCACCCCCCACCCCCGCCCAGGCACTGTGTGAGGCAAGATGAAATAGTGTCTGTGAATTGTCAGCAAGTACTCCATCATGGCCACCTGGTCACCAACCCCCAGGACCCCCAGGCAGCCCTCATGTATGACTCAGTTCCCTCCCCACATTCTTGTCCTCCACCTTTACCTCTGTAGCTCCTAGAGTGGGGGTAGTAGAATCTAGGTCTCTCCACCTGCTCTTTGCTTTACTTCCCTTTTCACTTTTCATTCCCTGGGCTGTTTGTTCAGTCATTCATTCATTCGTCCGTTCACTCACTCATGACGTACAAATTTTTATGCTGCTTGTTGTGCTAGGCACCTGGGGGGGCCAGTGGTGAACGAGAGGCATATAGCTCCTCCTGTCGCGGAGTCTTCATTTTCAGCGATTAAATCAAACATCCAATTAAATTTGTACTTATCAGTTGATATGAGGTCTGTGAGGGAAAAAACACAGGGGATTCTTCTAGAGGTCAAGGGAAACCTCACGGCAGTGATGTTTCAGTGGCTGTCTGAAAGGTACTTGGCGTTCATTAGGGAGGGAGGCCCAGGTGGAGGGAACAGCCTAGGCAAAGGCCCTGAGGTAGGGAGGTAGCATTGTCCATGTGGAAGTCGCTGCAGGACAGAGCCGGGGAGAGCCCAGGCTGGAGGACTTAGCTGGGCCAGGCCGTGAGGGACTTATAGGGCACGATTAGGAAGATGACCTTTATCCTAAGAAGCCTTTGGCCCTTGAAGCGTTATAAGCAGATCTTCATGAAGAGTTCACTCTGGACTGAAGGGGAAGAGCAGAGCAGTTAAGAACCTCCTTCAGCGTGCAGGTGAGGGTGATGATGCACTACTGCGCACCCCGGGTCCTTTACTCACACACTAGAGGAGCGACTCATGACTTGCACTTAGCAAGACGAGAATCCTTGTGTTGGTACAGAAGAAAGTCACAGATGGCGGGATCGTATGTCCTGGAAGCTTGGGGTGGGGCCCAGGAGCCTTGGCCGAATCACTGCCTGTCATGTGATCATGATGATGGTAATGCAGGCTGCTCAGAGGAACCCAGAAAAAACCTACTGTGTACCCAGCAGATCCAAGTTCATACTCTCAGCTGACCTTCCCAGCGCCCTGCGGACAAGGGTGGGAGTGTCCTGTTGTCCAAAGAAAGAAAACAGGGTTGAGTGTTGGTGAGGGATCTGCCCAAGATCCTGAGGCTCCTGCCTGCCAAGTGTTTGGGGCCAGAGTCCCCACTTCCCTGTCCTGTAGGTAACAGCAGGGAGAGCACGTCCGTCTTTCTGAAGCACTTTGGACGGGTAATACCAGGTCAGGAGGTTCTGTGGCCAGAGAGAGCCTGGGGCCAGAAGCCTCTCTGAGGCTGTGACTTTTGAGGCTCACATTGCCTTCTGCCACCTACCTAGCCCAGGCTCCCCTTCACAGCTTCCCGGGATCCCCCAGACCTGGGTGGGCAGTGGGTGGCCTTACCTGGGATGGCTCTGCTGCCCTGCATGCCCCTTTCTGTGCCCCCCCACCCCCAGTTTATCCTTTCAGGCTTTGGGTCGAGGCAGGGCTGTTCCCTGTAAATACCAGTCCCCTTACATGAGCATTTTTCCTCTATGATTTTTCCTGTTTTGATGAAACACTGCTCTTGGCTGTACAGGTTCCCAAGAGGGAACCAAGGCCCCGGCTTGGCTAGCCAGTCATTCAGGAACTTTGCTTCCAGGCCCAGCCCCACACCCAGCCCGCATTCCGCCAGGGCCATAACCTTAACCTCCATGCACTGTGTGAATGGGGCCCGTCCCTCCCCCCGCTCCCAATTCCCATGGTTCCCATGGCCACCTCCTTATCGCTCTGCCCAGCTGACTGAAAAGGGCTGCATTCCAGCCCGAAGTTAGCCTCGCCCTCTCTCCCCCTTTCTGTTTTCTTCGAGACTGAGGGGTGTAAGAGTTTACTAGGGTTAATGGTCCTGCTACCAGTGTCTGAGCCCACTGCATCCATCAGGCTGCCTGTAGGGAAAGGATGGGGTGGTACCTTAGCCCGTTCATTCATTCGTGCATTCAGCAGATGCACTGAGCGCCACCTGTGTGCCAGGCATTGTTTTAGGCACTGGGCATAAAAAGCGTGGAAGTTAACAAGTGTCACGGAGGTGAGGCGCAGCTGCTCTCTTTGGCTGAGCTTTGCATGTTGGAACAGAGGCTCAGGGCGCTGATGTAGGTTTCCAGGGGCTGCTGGTCACCTCTCTACCCACCTCTGTGGGGAATCACGTTAAAAGCCCCTCGGGTGGGGCCCCTGTGAGCCCAGTGTAGCCCTCACACCTCCTCCAGCTGAGTGCGGGCAAGATTCCAGCCCTCGCCCTCCGCCTCTGTCAGGTGTCCTTGAGCAGGACAGGCAGCCCACCCAGCTGGACACGGTGGCCTCGCGAAGACCACAGCACGGCCAGTAGGTGGTGGTTCTGGGATTTGGGAGCCAGGTTCCCCTCACTCCAGTCATTTCTTTGGGGTTCCTGACTCTTTGTTGGCCGGGTTATCTCTGTTGCTTTTTTCCTGCGGTGTTTCTTGCCTTTCAGCGGTGCTGTGCCTACAGGCCTTGTCTTAATCCCCCGGCTCTGCCAGAGGTGCTTGTTGAAAGTATTTGTCCTGGGTAATTCAAGCTTTTAATCTTACTTTTGACGCACGTTTACCCATCCCATTCTCCTACGTGTTTATCCATTACTTATTCATTCTTTCAACAAACAGCATTTATTCAGGACCAGGCCCCTGCGTGCCAGGGAGGGGAGGGACAGGTGAAGCAGACTTGTCCCCGTCCTCGGGGAGCTCACAGCTACGTGAGGCAGTGGGCTTGGTACTCCAGTGCGGGAGGTGGGCCGACCTGCCTGGGCCTTGATGCTGATGATGGGAATAGCTAACCCTGAGGCAGTGTTCTCAGGGCACCTGCACCGCCTTCTTGCATCTATTAACTGATTTAATCCTTGTGACCACCTCTGTGAGGTGGGTATAGGCTCTGTTATTATGAATAACATAATACATATCGGGAGCTAACTTGCCCAGGGTCACCTGGCTAGTGGCAGAGGCGGGATTTGAACCCAGGCTCCCTGGCTCCCCAGTCTGGGCCCTTAACTGCACCAAGCTGCATGACCGTGAACTTGCTAGATAAAGCAATGGGAACAGAGCATGCAAATCACAGAACTGCGAAAGAAACAGACTGCTCCGAGGCTCGCGTGGCAGAATCGAGGACAACCTGAGTGGGAGCTGGTGCCAAGTGTGGGTTCCCCAGTCGGGGCAGGGGGATGGGCTGGGGCTCAGGTCCTCCCCGAGCAGGAGACCCAGAGTGATCTCGTGTGAGGAAGGAGCCAGGGCGTTGGCCGCGCCCGTGTGTCTCAGTGAGCACAAAAACATATTCCGGAGCCAGACCCTGAGTTCCACAGTGTTTGGAGCCCTGCCTGAGGGTCTGGGCCAGTGCTGTGTGGAGGAGGAAGGGCCTGGCTGGGGCAGACGGAGGCCAGGCCAGCTGCGGCCAGAGCCCGGCTCTGTCGCTGACCGCCGGGGTCACTCTGGGTGAAATGCAGTCCGCCCTCCTGGGCACTCAGCACGCTGCCGCAAATCCACTGCGGAGAATAATCTGGAGTCCTTTCCCTGGCCTGTAGGGCCCTGCGTGATCCGTCCTCCCCGCGTGTCGCTGACCTCATCCTGGGCCTTCTCCGCTCCCTGTGCTCCAGCCATGTGGCCATTGCTGCTCCTTGACCAAGTTGACCATGCTCCCATGTTGCTCCCACTGCTTGGATGCCCTTCCCGGGCTCTTGGCATGGCCGGCACCTTCCCTCCCCTCAGGTCTCTGCTCAGAGGTCCTGCCCTGACCACTCAGCCTGAAGCACCCCCATCACACGCTCTCAAATCACCCTGTGTGCTCCGTCGTAGCTCTTAGCACACTTCCGGACAGTCGCAACTCCCTTTTGCTCTGTCCCCTCCACGAGAACACAAGTTCTTCAGTTCATAGGCCTTGCCTGTCCTGTTCACTCTCGTTTCCCCAACACTATCAATGGTGCCTGGTGCTTGTGGACACTAAACGTTTGCTAGCTAAACGAATGAGCCTCAGTTTCCTCATCTGTAAAATGGGAAGCAGCTCGCTGATTTACTAAAGTTGGTGTAAAGATTAGAGCGTATTTAGGTTGAGGTGCCTCGTACAGGCCTGGCACATACTAGGCACTTAGGATTGGTAAATGAAGCAAGTGCTGAGGCCCAGGTGTGAACTTCCAGCCTAGTACAGACTCCGTGGACGTTGCGTAGCTGGGTCTTTTGACATTGCCAGAGCAGCCTGGTGCTCACCAGCTCTGAAAATCAGGGTGATGAGTGGGGCAGGATGAGGAGAAGGAAAGAAAGAAAAAAAGAGAAGGAAAGAGAAGAGAAGGAAAAAGGCCTGGGATGCAGTGGATTGTTTTTTCAGTGGAAACGTAGAAAGAGATGGTTGTTTGCAAGATCAGGTTTGCCCACTGGAAGGTTTGTAAATTCCTGCCAAGATCTTTTTTTTTTTTTTTTTTTAAAGACCATTAAAAAGGAGATAGGGCACAGGTAATTCCAGTTAATAAATGTGGAAAGAATGATAGAATTTGAAAGTCACCATTAAAACTCCACAGTAATAATTATTTCAGTTAAAATCCACTAATTTTTGGATGCCAAAATTAGTGGGCAAAAGTTTAAGCAGAAACAAGATATTTGTATAGGCTCAGAGTATCTCCCCCGAAATATTTAGTAATTACAGAGTGGGAAAATAGTAAGTGCCAGGAGAATCCTGGCAGATCGAATCTTAGCCAAGTGATCAAGGCTAACAGCACAGGTGATAAGACATATGGCATCATGTCCCCGACGTGGGGCTCTAAGGAGGGCACAGCACTGTGGGATTCTTCCCAGAGATTCACAACCTGACTTAAATCACCGGAAAACATCAGACAAGCCTGGTTTGAGAGGTATTCTACGAAGTAACTGACAAATACTCTTCAAAAGTGTCACAGTCATGACAGACAAGGAAAGATGTGGGACTGTCACAGATTAGAGACTAAGGAGGACCCCGGATTGGATCCTAGACCAGAAAAAGGACATTACTGGAAAAACTGGTGAGATCCTAATCAGGTTTGTCTTTTCCTTAACGATACTGTACCGAGGTTAATTTCCTCGTTTCGAGAATTTTTCTGTGGTTTTCTCTGGTTCTGTAAGATGTGAACATGAGGAGACGCTGGCTGAAGGGTGTGTGGGAACTTCCTATGCTATCTGTGCAACTGTTCTGTAAGACTCAGATGATCGTGAAATAAAAGGTTTAGAAGGATGGCACTAGATAAAGGGGGAAGATAAAGAAATATGGCAGGAAAAATCTAATGGAGACTTCATTATGGCATCCAAACTGCGCAAATGAGTACGTGTTTGCAGAAAGGCCCGGTGATGGTGACGGGAGTTCTAAGGCACGGAGGTAGGCACCTTTCAATTGAAAAATCCCGTTTCCTTGAAGAATTTTCCGCAGCTGGTTGGCTGTCTGGCCTTGACTTTGCCCTTCCTTAAGGGGCTCTGGTTCTTCCCTCCTGAGTTCTGTCACCGCTTAATCCGCAGAGGGTATGTCCTTTAGTGACGCCCATTGATGTCAGGCTGTACGAAGGCACGGTAGGATTCGCCAGCCACAGATTCGGGAATTCCTTAGCAGCGTCTGCCAAATTTATACCATTCCAGGGCCACTTTCACACTTTTGCCATATCTGCCTCTACCCATACTATTATAAACTTTCTATTTTATTTATATGGACCCACTTTAAAGATTCGAATAGGTGAGTTAAAAAGAAAAGGTAAAACCAATGTCATTTGCCATGAACCCAAAGTATCCATAAAATTCAAAGCAGTGACTTTCAGAGAAAATTCGAGCTTAGGGCTGTTGCTGGTAGAAGGTTCTGAGCCTGAAGCCTGCTCTTCGGTTTATTAAAAGGTGAGATTATTAGGTGTTAAAAGACCCTCTGGAACCAAAATGAGACTTTCTTCTAGACTCATTCAAGAGAATTGATGGATAAGTAGAGTGGGAGGAACTCCCTCACTGGGTGATTCATGTTAATCGCTGCCCTGCCCTGGTTCCAGCTAAAACCATCTCATGCGGGACCAGGAAGCTCCTCCAGAGCCATCTAGCCCTCCCTGAGGGGCAGGAGACCAAGGGCCCTGGGGCCCAGCTGGCCACACCGCCCTCCATCTGCCTGGCCCACCCCTTTCTTCTAGCCCCAGGGATTCAGATCTGACTCTGTGAGCCCAGATCTGCAGCCACTTCCTCTGGCCAGCTGTCCCTGATCTGCCCTCAACTTCAGAACATGTTGGCTTAAAAAAAAAAAAAAAAAAAAAAAAAAGAAAGCAAACATCTGACTTTCTAGGAGATACAAGAATTATTCTCATACTATATTATTGTTCCTACTTAATTCCAAGAACCAGGCTTTATCATGTTGAGGTATCTGCTGTGTCACAGAGCTGCGTGGGGTTCGATAGAACAGGGCTCTTAATCATTTTGACATCTACCCTTTGTAAGAAATACATTTTATATTGCAACCCAGCGGACAACATGTAAAAACTCAACATAGCAATGCTTCCTTTATACAGGCAATGCAAACAGCTATTTTTTATTCTGTTGTAGCATTTTTTAAAACGCTGGTTACAGCTCACTAAGTTGATTTCTCAACTCCCTAGTCGTAATTTGCAGTTGGTAAAACACTGCTCTAGAGGATGACAGCATGAACCATAGTAAGAGGTCCCACTTTTTTGAGTACCTAGTATGTGCCCAGCACAGTGCTGAACACCATCTTGTTTAATCCTGACTATGTTTGCTCATCAGACTACTGAGTCTCAGAGAGGGACGTCATTTAGCCCAGGTCACAGAGCGTGTAAGGGCAGAACCAGGATTGCCACCTGGTTGCGCATGTCCTTTGGGCTTGGGAACACTTCCCCTGTGTATCTGCCTTTGTACCTTGATCAAGATTGTCCCCAGAGGAGGTAGGGATAAATGCATAAATGACAGAATCAAACATCAAGTTAGTATAGAAAGATACTCAAAAACCATCTCTTTAATTTTACTCTAAGCCAGTGCAAGGGGTTCCCAAACCTGGCCAATGATTTGATATTCTTTCTTCTTAAATTTTAAATTAATTTTAAAATTGAGGTATAGCTCACCATAAAGTGTACAGCTCAGTGGCTTTTTACATACGTACACCCATGCCTCCACCCCCAGATTAAGACAGAGAACATTCCCAACCCCTGGGAAGACTCCCTTGTGCCCCATCCTGGTCAGTACCCCCACCAAGAGGGAACCCTTCTCCTGGCTTTCCTCACCGTTGATTAGTTTTGTCCATCCTTCAAGGTCACATTAACAGCATCCTACTGTATGTGTGTGTCGGCCTTCTTTCATTCAGTGTAACATCTATGGGATTCACCCATGTCGCATGTGTCAGTGATTCATTCTTTCTTGTTTTGTAGCATCTGACTTCTTTTTGGTACTTCTAAGCTTTTTAAAAAATGTTCATACACTATTTTAGGCATATCAAATAGCATAGAGACTAATCCATACCTTTCCCCCCATTTTAAGAAACACACCTTAAGCCCCCATATTCTTCTTGCCCTGCTCTCACATTTCCATCTTTGATGCATCCCCACCTCCATCCCAGACTAACTACTCTCCCCAAAGTGGGGTTGATCCTTCATGCACATATTGGTAAGTCTTTACTACCTGTGTCTGAAAATTCTTAGTGGGTCTTTCTGGATGCTGGGTGTGTGCGCGCATGTACGCACCTGCTTTTTTTTTTTTTTTTTTTTGCATTGCTGAGCCCAGATAAAAAATATTTTTAAAATGTTCCAAGTCTTTCTGGAAATCAGAATCTCAGCTCCGTGCTATTGAGGTCAAGAGAGTTGGAGCAGAGTCCAGAAGGAAAGGCCAGTCGGGGAGAGGCAGGAAGCGAGCAGAGTGGGGACAGAGATCCCAGGGGCAGGCGGAGGAGTGGGCTGGGTACTCCTCACCACGTGAAACACCTGTAACCCTGGGTCTCCGGACCCCCTACCTTCCGTCTCATCCTGGACCCATGGGGACCTCAGTGTGCCCCTCTTTCTGACGTGATTTCCTGGATCCACTGGTGCCACCTCTGCCGCAGCAGCCCTTGGAGGGATTTGAGGGGGGGAGAATGAGGTTCTCCTCTGGGAAGAAGAAAATGCTTGTGGTCCTTTCTACCTCACACCCTGCAGCCTCGTAGTAGCGGGTAAAGCGGTGAGCACTCACTCGTGGGGCCGGGCACTGCGCTAAATAACTACTTTCCCCGTACTAACACATGGACCCCCTCAGAGCTACCCAAGGAGGGAGCACTGTTTGACAGACTGGGAAACTGAGGCACAGGGAGATGGAGTAAATTCCCAAGGCCACACCTAGTGAGTGATGAACGTGGCCTCACACCCAGAAAGGCCGGCTCCAGACCCTCTGTGACCATACACCCTCCAGCCTCAAATGTAATAGAGCAGGGAGGCCCGTGGCCTTCCCTTCCTGGCACTCATCTCCTTCTATAACTATAACATTTGTAACAGAGCTTTGTTTGACTCTGGCTCCAGGCAGGCAGGGACCACCTTTGTTTGGTTCGCATTGTATCTCAAGGGCCTATAGCTCAGCATCTGGAACAGAGCAGGTGCTAGTGATGTTTGCGGAATCGATGCTGAGTGAAGGAATGAATGGGCAGAAGCAGAGCTGGGAAACCATTCATGAGGTGTTTTCTGCAAACGCCAGGCTTGCCTCCGGGCTGTGGGGAATCTGAAAGCCAAGGGTCTGAGTCCCAGCTCCAGTGCTCCCTGGCAGTGCCACCTTTATCTTCCTCACATGGAATGTGGGGATTGTGATCGTTCCTCCCTCCCGGGGTTGCTGACACTGCGTGGTCAGGTGTGTCGCATCACAGACCATTCTGGGTATGGGGGGGGGTGGGGCGATGGGCTTCCAGGGGGGTGGGCCCTCTGTAGACAGGAGGCCAAGGTCATTTCATGGGAGAGCACAGGAGTCCTGGTTCAGGCCCAGCAGTTGCATGGAACTCGCTGGTGGGCACATGTGAGCTATTTGATGGATGCTGCCCCATAACTTTCCGCTGTGTCCTTAGTTCTGCCCCTCTGAAGCCGCAGGAACAATGCTGACTGGCCTTGGCCACTGCCTCTGAATTTCAACTCTCTGCTGTCATTTGACACCAAGAAGACTGCCAGCCAGCTAGGCTGCAGAGGTGTTACTGCCCCCATTCCTCGCTGACTTCCTCTGGGTCCTGGCTGGGCAGGATAGCACTTGCCTCTCTCCACACTCACTCTGCTTTGAAGACGTTCCTCCTGGCCCTGGTACTAACCAGCAGGCTTTCATCTCCATTCTCTAATACACCCACTGTTTACCTTCTCTGCCTCATGCATTCAGTGGGGCTGTTCACAGGAAATGCCAAGGACCTCTCCCAAGTAGCTTTGAACTAACCTTTTGTGATTGCTTTTTGGGTGCTAAGGGCTCTTTCTGCATTCCAGTTAGTGATCCCATTTGTTTCCTCAAAATCCCACCAGAAGGGGGATGTAATCCACAGAAGTTCAGAGAGGTCTAGCTAGTTGCCTAAGCAGGGTCAGCATTAGAACGCCAATCTGTGTGAGCCCAAAGCCAGGGTTGTCTCCACTTCCCCCCTCGTACTGCTCTGCAGAGAGAAGGCAAGAGTAAGCCCACGAATGGCAGTGACAGCCACACCGTCGTGGTGATAATTGGCAGTGATGATAATTGCAGCTGACATCTGTCGTGTGCTTGCTCCCTGCTGTGACCTGTCGTCTGTGCCTTCCAAGCTCTTCCACATATAACCCGCACTCCAGTGAAGTCGTCAGTACTTTTATTCCCAGTTTACAGGTGAAAAACACTGGAGGTTCAGAGAAAATTTTTTCCAAAGGCACACAGCTAATACATGAGGCAGTAGAGCCCCTGGCTTTGCAGATCCACGCCTCAGGGATTGAAAAACCAGGTACACTGTTGTTCATCCAGACACTGGAGTATTATTCAGTACTAGAAAGAAATGAGCTACCAGGCCATGGAAGGACATAGATGGGGGATACTTAAATGCATATTACTGAGAGAAAGAAGCCAAGCTGAAAAGGCTACATACTATATAATTCCAACTATATGACATTCTGGAAAAGGCATAACTATAGAGACAATAAAAAGAACAGTGGTTGCCTGGGGTGGTAGGAGGTGGGGGAGGGATGAATAGGCAGAGCAAGAGGATTTTTAGGGCAGTGAAACTACTCTGTATGATACTATAATGGTGAATGCGTGTAATTTTCCATTTGTTAAAACCCATAGAGCGTACAACACCAAGAATGAACCCTGTTGTAAACTATGGACTTTGGGTGATAATGACGTGTCAGTGCAGGTTCATGCGTTGTAACAGATGCCCCACTCTGGTGCTGGGTGTTGATAGTGGGGGAGGCTACGTGTGTGGGCGGGGGGCAGGGGATGTATGGGAAAATCTCCGTACCTTCTGCTCCATTTTCCTGCGAACCTAAAACCACTATAAACGATGGTCTAGTTTTTAAAAAACAAAGAGGTACACGATGTACTTGCTGATGTTTGAGCCACTGCCAGCCTGACCCCCTGGCCTGTGTTCTTCACCAGCCCTGGCAGTGATGCGAGTGGGGGGGGGAGGCACGGCTCTGCAGAGTGCGAGGGCTTCCCTGGCTGGGTTACCTGGGGGATGGCAGGCCTGCCAGGGGCCTCTGTCAGGGGAGGGACTGATCCTCCCACTTGGGGAGGAGGAAGGAGCCGGTGAGGGAGGTGATGACCATATTCTTTGGTCTTCATTGCCTGGGACAGCGTGTGCTCAGGGAGGCTGGCCTTGCCCCTGCCAGGGCATTGCAAAACTCAAGCTCAGTTGAATCGATGTCCTTTGGAAAAGTATGTTTTGCTCAGGAGCCAAGTAAAACTGAAAATTTTGCAGCCAGCACAATGAAGTCGAGAGCCCTGACTCACACTGAGTGCGAGGGAGGAGGCCCAGCAAAGCAGGCCTCGGCTCTCAGGTGCACCCAGTCTCCCTCTGGTGCCAGGCCCCTCAGCCAGCTCAAGGCCCTCAGTTGGGACAGTGCGTGCTGTGGGCAGTATCCTCAGATGGCTTTGTCAGAACTCAGACCCCCTTGCTGTTTAGCAAAGGTTCTGTCCCTACAGAGCTGTGGATAAAATGAATCACTGTTAAAGTCAAATTTTCTTATTGACTTGCATTATTGGTTCAGAGATGACTTCTCTCTAAGATAAGTCTTTGGTTGATTTAGGGGCACCTGGGTGTCATGGGAAGAGTCCCAGGTGCGACTCACAGGTAGTTCTCACTTATGACATTAGGTAATTCAGTGTTGCTTCCTGAGCCTCAGTTTTTCTGCCTTTAAAATGGGTCTGGACTAAATCAGCCTTGCTGACTACCCAGGAAGAGTGTCACTGGTGCCCCCAGTCCCATGTCCTTGGCAGACGTTGCTGATCCATCCCAGCACACACACAGAGTCCAGTCCCAGCCATAGCAGCTGGGCAGCCACTAGAATTGATCCCTGAGACAAACCTTCTTGACCACACAGGAACTCCATTATCTCAAAGTTCCCTTCTAGTTTTACAGTGCTTAGGTCTTCTTGCCCTCTCCTATTTTTTCAGTCCTACCGTCTATTCTGATGCAAAAATACTTTAAGATTTAAGGCCAAGTTCACAAACTGATAGTCTTCAGGCCAAATATGAGCCACAGAAATGTTTTCTTTGATTCGCATATTGTTTTATTTAAAAAACAAAAACAGGGCTTCCCTGGTGGCGCAGTGGTTGAGAGTCCGCCTGCCGATGCAGGGGACACGGGGTCGTGCCC
>NW_006792411.1:1902777-1910820 GCF_000442215.2 Lipotes vexillifer
TCTGGGAAGATCCCACATGCCGCGGAGCGGCTGGGCCCGTGAGCCATGGCCGCCGAGCCTGCGCGTCCGGAGCCTGTGCTCCGCAACGGGAGAGGCCACAGCAGTGAGAGGCCCGCGTGCCGCAAAAAAACACAAAACAACAACAAAAAAAACCCCAAACAAAAAAAAACCTGGTTGCCATCATTTTTAAATTGGTAATTTCCCATAAGCCCCAGATTTCTGGTTTTCCCTGATCTGGCCGCAGCGGGGCTCCCTGTTCCAGCCATGGGCCAAGCTGGGGGGGCTTTCTGTGGACCCTCCAATTGCTGCAAGCCCCACCGGCCCACTTCTCTCATCTCAGAACCTGCCTATAGCCTCAGCAGGTCTTTTCTACTGGGGAGCGTGTCCTTCCCTCAGAGACACACGATGCCTGGTTGCCTCTCATTTGGTGATGTGAGCAGCTAGGGGATCAGTGTCTGGGCCCATTGATGCATTTGGGATGCTTGCTGTCTCCTGGAATCATTTTCAAAGGGCGGGGTGTTTTCTATCTGTGAATAATCACCCCCCGGTGAAGTGGTTTTAAGTTTTTATCTTCCCATCTGGGCTGTCCTGAAAGCAAGGGCTCCGATAAGCCATGTGCTGGCGAGGGAAGCGCAGGCTGAGGCAGGTGGAGGAAATGGGGAGGTAGGGAGGAGGCCCCCTTCCCTCCCGCTCTCAGTCACCCACTCCCTGCCTCACATAGGTCTCATCCGTGATGCCTCATTGCTGGAGCTCCCTGAGGGGACTCACCTGCACGTCTCAGGTGAGCCCTTGGCCTGGAAAGACCACCAGTCTTCTGTGACTCAGCGGATCTCTCGTTGCTTAAAAATGATGCTCCCCACTTAAGTGCCGGGTAATGGGGACCCCACACTGTATAAGATCAGTACCTGCCCTTGGAGAGTTCACCACTTTGAGGGGAAGACACCAGTAGTAGTTTTCTTTTTTTAATGACTATAATGCTATGATATAAAGGACAGATAGAAGGGAAACAAATGGTAAAGTAACAGGTTTTGTTTTGTTTTGTTTTTATATTCACTAGTTTGTTGTATTTTTCAGACTCCACATTTAAGTGATAACATACAGTATTTGTCTTTCTCTGTCTGACTTATATCACTTAGCGTAACACCTTCCAAGTCCGTCCATGTTGTTGTGAATGGCAGAATTTCATTCTTTATGGCTGAGTAGTATTCCATTGTGTATATGTATGTGCGTGTATATATATCTATACCACATCTTCTTTATCCATTCATCTGTTGATGGTAGGCACCAATAGTATTAGTGAGACAGTGGGATGTGCTGTTCATTCATGATTGTACATATATAATGTGCAACACATATATAATGACAGTATACCATGTGTCAAATGATGACAGAGGGAAGCTCAGGGGCCATGGCAGCCCAGAATAGGGTGCCTCAGCCAGCCTCATGCTGATTGGAGGTGGCGTCGCAGAGGAAGGGGTGTGTGAGCTAAGTTTTAAAGAACTACCTGGGGCCTCTGACCTCACCTCCCAGTGCAGCTGTATCAGCCTCCTTGCTGTTGGAGGAACCTGCCAAATATGCTCCTTGCCTCAGGGCCTTTGCACTTACCATCCCTTCAACCTGGAACTCTCTTCCCTGGACATCCAGGTGGCTGCTGTCTCACTTAAATGAGATATGTGTTTTGCATGTCATCTGGTCAGATGAACCTTCTCTGACACTCCTCACACCCCATCTAAAGCAGTACCCACATTACATTCTATTCTCTTAGCCTGGTTTATTTTTCTTCATAGCACTGACATATATTAGTTCATTTATTGTTTGTCTCCCCCACTGTGGTGTAAGCTAGGTGAAGGCAGAGAGCTTTGTGTCTGACCACTGTTGTATGCCTAGCACCTAGAACAGTGCGTGGTCCATGGTGAGCACTCAGTAATGACAGAGAGAATGAATGAGCTGGCAGAGAAGGAGAGAGAGGGGTGCCGCAGACAGAGGGCACAGTGCACGCCAAGGCACAGAGCTGGCACAGAACGGGCCTTTCTGGAACAAAATGTTGCGGTCATGGGGTGAAGAGGCAGATAATAGAGAGACAGGGGCTGGGGAGCCCACGACAGGTCTCCTAAGACCCTAGCTGTCTTTATTTTTCCATTTATAACCTGTTTATTATAGAACACCTGAAAAGTACCAAGACGTGCCCAAAGGAAAACGGTCACCAACTAAACTCTCCCCCAGGCCAACAAGGAGAACCCTTTGATTCCTTTCCTTGTGCCTTTTTGCATGGGGCTGTCTGAACATCTCACCTTTTAACTTGTGAACCACCTTGTTTCCTAAGGCACACAACTGCTCCCTAGGGTGGCGCAGTAATTTCATGTCCAGACAGACGAGGACGCAGACCTCAGCTTTGCCACTTGCTGACTGAGTGACCTTGGGCTTCCGGAGCCATGAAACTTGGCCGGAGTTGTCGCTCTACATGGGACGCCCTTCCACCCCTTTTCTCCAGCCTCATTTCTGCTTGTTTTCCTGCACTCAGGGTCTCAGCCTGAGACTCACCCCCTCTACACAGTCTCTTGTGAGCCCCAGCTCCTTTTCCTTTAAAAATAGGGGTGAACCTCATTTTGGTATCTCGAACGGGTTTGAGAATTTGATGAGATGACGTGAGTCAAGAGGCTGGCTCCTGGGAGGTGCTCAGTAAATTCTGTCCTTGCCCTCTTCGTAACACCACGGCCACCTCCAGCTTTTTCTCTATTATACTTTCCTTACCTGCAAATCTCTTAAACTCCTAATCCTGTCCTAGGCTTCTAACCCCAGGCCTAGCCAGAACTCAGCCTTCACTTTTCGAGGTAGCTGAGATGTAATCCAAAAGGTGGTCTCATGGCACAGAGTAAAACTGAATCCCGTGGGCAGGTGGAGGTCAAAGGACATTTGGGGTCCCTCGAAGGGAGCCCCTTCCACAGGTATCTCGGCACAGCTGTCTTTTCCCCCGGTTCTCTCCTCCTAAACTTAAAACACTGGCACCAATCGTTTCTTCCTTTTAAATGTCTGCTGAAGGCCGTGCCCTGGCGGGGAGCCAGGGGCGTGAGAATCTAATCCCCGGAATAGCTCCGCTGCTCAACATTTAAATGCCGTCTGTATTTTTATCCAATGATGGGTCACTTCTGAAAAACCCTGCTCAGGTCCTGCCCCTCTAAGAATACATTTCCATTTATAGCATCTGAGCTCGGGATGTTGTTGTGTCCTGGTGTGGGGCCAGCGGCTGCGTCTTGTTTCCAGTGATTTGGAAACACGTTGGGGGCCCTGGCTGTCCCCCCGCACCCCAGCCCTCCCTCCCTGTGGCCTTGACTAGTGGGAAGCCTGACTCCCAGCCAAGCCCTGGCAGCCTGACGGCCTCGGGCTGCAACACCAGGCCTTTCCTGTTTCTGGGGGAGTATGAGCTCATTGGGCTGTTGCGGGGGGCGGCCAGTAGGGGTGAGGGGACCCCCGTTCAGCTGTGCTCTGCTGGGGCCTCAGTGGCACCACACCACAGTTCCATAGCTCCATGGGACCCTTCCTCCTTCCCTCGCTCAACAAGCACCCCCAGCCTGCTGTCGGTGCCAGGCTGTGCATGGGCAAGGGAGGTCAGCACAGACAGCCGAGGCCCCCAGGGGCTGGTATGGAGCTTTGTGGAGGCCGCAGAGAGTCAGTGCGCAGCCTCTGGGTGAGGCTGACCCGGGTTCCAAACCTGACCCTGCCTCTTGCTGGCTATGTGAGCTTAGGCAAGTGGCTAAGCCTCTCTGAGTCTTGATTTCTACATTTGTTGATGGTACCTCGTGGGTGAGGGGGAAGGGATTCAGTGGGATAAAGTAGGTCAAGGGACTTGAGTAGTGCTTGGCCCATAGGGTAGGAGCCCAGGAAATACCAGTCCCCTTGCCTGTCCCTCTGTTGACCTGTAGTAACTCAGGTGGGTGCAAGCAGAAAGTCTCAGGAAGTAAATTTGAATTTGGAAATAAACTCTTGACTTATACCGTAGCAGTCTTTGCATGCCTTGACATCTCCTGAACTGCACTTTTTTGGCAATGCGAAACCCCCATGCTGGTTTAGTTCATTCTGCAGCGGAGCCCTGGAATCTGCACACTTAACCAGCTTCCTGGTGGATTCTCAGGCAGTGGTCCATGGGCCAGACTTCGAGAAACACTGCCTCCTTCGTCCATTCCAAAGTATTTCTGTAGACCTACTGTGTGCCAGGCACTTCTCTAGGCTCTGGGCATACAGCGGAACTCAAAGGCAGGCAGGCCTCTGCTCTCCTGTAAGTTATATTCTAGTGATGGAGTGGAACAGTGAACAAACACACGTAACACAAGGCAGTGATCGCAAGTGCTGTGAAGGAAAAGGCAGCAGAGTAAGGAGATGGAGAGTGGTGTGTTTTAGCTGGTAGACAGGACAGGTCTTTGAGGAGGTGACATTTGAATATAGACCTAAAAGAAGTGAAAGAGCAAGACAGGAAGAGATCTGAGGGGAAATCATTCCAGATACAGAGAACGTGAGGGCAAAGGGCCTGAGGTGAGAGCATGCTTGCTTGACTGTTCAAGGAGCAGATTGCATAAGAATTTAGAGCTAAGGCAACTAAATGTAAATAGTAAGACTAAAAAAAAAAAGAGAGAGAGATGGTAAGACTAGTGCCCCCTCCCTGCTGTGTGTGAGCTTCGTTCTCCCCCATGAGCCTGGGTCCAGGTAACAGGTAAGGGCGTTGTCCAGTCCAGTGATGCCTCCATCTTTTTACCGATAGCCCATCTAAAACACTTTCTGAGAATTGCCTGGATAGTTATCTTCCTGATCAGCTGTTTTACTTTCTTGCTCATCATGGTGGCCAAGAACAGCACATCTCATCACTTCTCAGACATTTGGGAACCCCAGGAGGACACAGGCTGTGACTTGGAAAGAATCAGAGATCCTTATCTCTAACACAAGGTGTCGCTGCCCTTGCCGTGTTTCACTTTAACTATCTGCAGATGTGCACATTTGGATTCCATGATCCCTGTGGTTCCTCCTACCTCATTGTTCTGGGAAAAGGTTTTGTGTGAGGTGCTGTTGAGTTTTGTTCTGCACCTGTCAAGTGTGAAGTGCAGGCATGATGCCTTTAGGAATGAGGATGCTCCTTGGGCATTACTGTGTGAGCGCCATGAGGACAGGGACTAATTCTGTCTTGTTGACTTTCTCCTGTCTCTCTGGAACTCGGCACAGTAAATTAAGGCATAGATAAGTTGGGGGTGGGAGTTCAAAGAGAAGGGGCCTGAGCACAGACCCTTGGGGGTATACCAAGATATCAGGGGCAGGAGGAGGAAAAGGAACAGACACAGAAGATGCTGAAGAGTGAGGGTGCCATGGTACTTTAGGCAGCCAAGAGAAGAGAGAGATCCAAGAAGGAAGGGACAGTCAGCAGGATTGGTGCAGAGGCAGTACGGAGGAGAGCCAATGGCATCAGACCCTTAGGGACTCTTGGGTGATCTTAGCTATAGCACAAAGAAAGAGTGGGTGAGGGGGGCCTGGCATCAAGCTGCTGTGGGTTAAGGATCAAATGGAAGGTGAAACGTGAGGTTATTCTAGGCCAGTCATTAAGAAGTGTGCTGTGTACTTCCTGCTGCGTCACACTGAGAGGGGTGCAGAATAACTTGCTGTCTTCCCTTTGAGATGCTAAGACCGGTCACTGGGTTCAGGTGGCAGCAGCCTGATGCATCTGTTTTGAAACTTCCCATCCTTGCTGGTAAATGCCTAAATCCAGTATTTCATCAGAGAATGCACAATGATGATTTTCCTAATTCTATTAGTCCTTCCACATTATTCTTTGAAATTATTCTGTAAAATAGGACTTTGTCCTCATCGGCTATTTGGTTACCTAGATATACATAGTGGATACCCCCAAAAATCAGAATAAATGCTTTCTCTTTATTTACCAATTTTCAGAATAATGGCTTAGCATCTTCAAAGGTATCCAATGAGGCTTTTTTCTGGTTTTGTTTTATGAAATATCATTATGAACTCATAGATTGCTTAATGTATTTGATGTGTTTCATTCGTGGCTATCATGAAAATGTTTTTTTCCAACAGTTTTATTGAGGTATAATTGACATACAATAAACTTCACATACTTAAAGTGTACAGTTTGAGAAATTTGACATATGTATACACCCATGAAACCACCATCACAAGATAATGAACATATTCATCACCCCCCTGAGTTTCCTCAAGTCTCTCCCTTCTTCCCTCCCTGGGCAACCAATGATCTGCTGTCACTCTAGATTAGTTTATACTTTCTAGAATTTTATGTAGATGGAATCATACTGTATTGGCTTGCATTCAGCATAATTATTTTGAGCATCATCCATGTTGCTCCTGTCAATACTTCTTTCCTTTTCAGTGCTGAGTAATATTCTGTTTTGTGGATATGCCATCTGTCCATTTGCCTGTTGATGGATATTTGGGTTGTTTCCAGTTTGTGACTATTACGAATTAAGCTTCCATGAATATTCATATACATGTCTTTGTATGGGAAAATACTTTCATTTCTCTTGGATAAATGCCTAGGCATGGAATGGCTGGATCATATGGTAAGCGTATATTTAACATTTTCAGAAACCGCTAAACTCTATTCCATAGTGGTTATACTACTTTACATTCCACCAGCAACGTCTGAGAGTTCCAGTTGTTCCTCATCCTCACCAACACTTGGTGTGACCAGTCTTTATAATTTCAGCCATTCTAATAGTATCTCTGTGGTTTTAATTTGCATTTCCCCAGTGACTCTGATATTAGCATCATTTCATGTGGTTATTCACCATCAGTGAATCTTTGGTGAAATGCCTGTTGAGATCTTTTGCCCATTTTTTAATGGGTCGTTTGTTTTCTTATTCCTGAGTTTTGAGTTCTTTATACTGAATATAAATCCTTCAACAGACATGTGATTCACATATATTTTTCCTAGTATGTGGCTTGTCTTTTCATTCTTTTAACAATGCCTTTTGAAGAATGGAAGCTTTTCATCTTGATGAGGCCTTATTGATGATTTTTTCTTTTATGGATCATGCTTTTGGTGTCTTATCTAAAGTCTTTGCCTAACCTAAGAGCACTAAGATTTTCTCCTATGTTTTCTTCTGTAAGGTTTATAGGAAGTCTTGAAGTCAGATCCAACTTTGTTCTTTTTCAAAGTTGTGTTGGTTCTTCTAAGTCCTGTGCATTTCCGTATGAATCTTAGAATCAGCTTGCCAAATCCTACGAAAAACGCCTGCTGGAGTTTTGGTTGGAATTGAGTTGAAGCTACAGATCAATGCCGTCTTAACAATATTGAGTCTTCTGACCCATTAACACAGTGTATTTCTCTATTTACTTAGGTCTTCTTTAATTTCCCTCAGCAATGTTTTATTGTATTCAGTATATGGGTCTTGCACTTCTTTTGTCAAATTTATCCCTAAATATTTAATATTTTTATGCATCTCCTAAGAATAATAGAAGTAACCATTTGTGTTAGCTTTTGGTTACACCTTCTATTGTTTTCTTTTTAAAGATATAAACAAGGATGGAGATTTATTTTTATCACTACCTCCAGCTGCTCCGCACCCCAAACACACACACACACAAAATTTAACAGAACACAGTGTTCCACAGTTTGCTTTTTTCTCTTACTCTATAGAGACCTTCCTCATTCCTCTTTATAGCTGCATCATCCTCCACTTTATGGATGGTCTGTAGTTTATTAACTGGTCCCCCCTGGATGGACATTTGGATGGCCTCCAGTTGTTTGCTGTTACAGCTGCTGCAGCGGTGAGTAATAACCCTGTGCCTACGTCATTTTATATTTTCACCTGGAATTTACTGAATACCGTTAATGGGCCAAGCCCCGCACGACCCACAGTGGATTCAGGAACAAACCTGACTGTCCCAGCCCAGCAAGAGCAGAAGACCCTGCAGCCGTCTCGGAGCTGTGCCGGGAGTGTATACATCCACAGCGCCCAGGAAGGTGGGGAAAGCTGCCTTGAGAGGGGCCTTCTGGAAGCTCAGCAGTCAAATGTACTCCTCTTTCCC
>NW_006792411.1:1910830-1913321 GCF_000442215.2 Lipotes vexillifer
TCTTTCCCTTTGGCCAGGGCTTTGTGGTCAGAGAGGGTATTCTGAGACAGGAGAGGTCACAGGTGGAGGCGATTGAAGCTGGGAGGTCACCCTGTAGATGAGTGACCTTCACAAGGGCACCAAGATTCAGGGAGAGAGCCACAGGGGATGGGCTGGAGAGAGAACTGTGTGCGTGTTAGTACTGTGTACACAGAGCATCATCACCCAGCCCTCCTGCAGATACAGGCCTCTATGCCTCCCGCTCCCAGCCTGTCTCCCTGTCGCAGACAGGCATGGGTACAGTGGACAGAGCAGAGGTCCTGAAGCCAGACTGCAGCAGTTCGAATCCTGGCCCGGGATCTTGGGCAAGTGAGATGGGGAGGACGCTGGTATCCACTGAACAGGGCTGTACAGACGATGTGAGCTAATGAATGGACAGTCCAAGTCCAAGGCCGGGTGCACCGTGATCCCTCACAGTGGGGACAGTAGCAGTGTAGCTGTGATTGCTATTGTTATTATTATTCCCCCCTCTAAGCTCCTCCATCTGGGCTGGAAAGAGACAGATGTTTTCCCCATCCTTCTGACAGAGGGAGGAGTGGTGTGTGAGCTCACAGTCGTAGTTTGAATGTCAAGGACAGGATTCGGGGACGGTGAGAGTGATTCTGGGGCTGATTAGAACTGGTGCTTGCACGGTTCTCTCCCAGCCACGTTAGGCTCTGGTGCGTCCCTTTGTTTACCTCTGTGTGCCCTTCAACACACGTGCACACACACCAGCGGTTCTCAGTAAGGTGGAAGAGATGAGTAAGTGAACCAACAAGCACATTTTTCACCCAACTCCCTGGGCTTGACACCGAGGGCTCTGACAGGCTGGTGGGCAGGGGTGAGCAGGCCAAAGAACCAACTAAAGCCTCACTGACTATTTTTGGGATGAGTGACCCACCACTTCCAATGACTTGGTCCTAAATGGCGTCTAATTTCATTAGGTTGTGGAAACAGTGACATCACGAGCGCCTGCCTGGTGGCCGCCCACACATGGCGAACCACAGGGCGATCTGAGATTTGTCTTCAAGAGCAGGGCAGAAGTGAGGTCCCAAGCAGCAAAAGTTAAAATAGCAAGAGTTGAGGCATTCTGCTATGAAAAGAAATTACAGAAGAAATCCATTAGTCAGAGATTTCCAGCGGCAGTTTCCTTGCTTGGGAGCAAGAGAAGACTTATGCGTGTTTATTTTGGGTGAGGTTATGCAGCCGTCCCTCGCTCTGTAGGCTTAGATGTGGCCTGTACAGTGAATTTCTGTTAAGTAAATCCTCTGTTCTCGTCCACTTCTAGTTCTGATGTTGACATACATTTTATCCTAAGGAATTTGTTTGATCCTAAGTTACAGTGAAGTTAGAGGCACGGATTGAGCACCTTTTTGATTCAGATGGTGACACTCGTACTTACTGCACCTTTATAAGAAGTCACAAATTCAGGGGGACTTTATTTCTTCCCTGGGGGTTCCTTTGCCCAGGTCTCTCCAGGTCTCTGTGCCTTCTCAGGCACAGAGCGGAAAAGGACAGGGAAAGACCGCAGGGGCGATCAAGGCCACGGCCATGACCTCACCCAGACAGAGCAGAGGCAACTCTGCTCAGTGGGAAAATGAGCTTTCCGCATGGGAAGGTTTTCTCTGCCAAAACAGGGTTTCTCAGCTTTAGTGCCGTGGACATTTGGGGCTGGTATCCTTTGTTGTAGGGGGCTGTGCCTTGTAGGACTGTAGGATGCATGAGCTTCCCTGGCTTTCTACCTGCTGGGTACCACCCACTCCCCCGGGCGACAACCCAAAATATCTCCAGACATCGCCAAATGTCCCCTCGGGGGCCCAGATTGCACCTGGTTGAAAGTCAGTAGCATATGACATTTCAAGAGCATGAGATAACAAGGATTTCACAAGCTTTTTATTGGCTTGTTTTTGTTTTAAATACTCTGAGTTTAATTATACCTTGAATTGGGTGAGTCATTCCTTCTTGGGGCTTCTGTTTTCTCTTCTGTAAAATGAATGGGTTGGACACAGTGATCTCAGAACACTTTCTAGACCCAACAGCAGAGCGTGGTGAAGGCAGGAGGTCCCCTGGGGTCTCCGCATTTGGGGCCTGTTCCAACAGGTGACAAACCTATGGTCCACCTGGCTCTGGGCACTGCTCCCGTTCTTCTGGCATCTAGCTCAGTCTTTCGTAAGTCCCGTTGATTGTTTTCTTGCTTTCATTTAAGCCCATTTTGCCTTTTTTTGTAAGTGAACATGTCTAAATACAGTACAAGGAACCCCTGAGGACCCATCACTCAGCTTCCCCACCATCCATTTCATCTTAATCTTGTTTATGGGGCCAGCCAGTGGACCTTATCTTTGTATAGGTTCGTCCATTGACCCATTCGTTCAGATCAGTTCCCCAAGGGCCTGGACTGGGCAGGGCTGGGCAGCAAGGAGGCCCAGGTTCTTCCCGTGAGAAGCTCACAGTCCGGGGGGAGGACAGGGAAAGA
>NW_006792411.1:1913331-1925091 GCF_000442215.2 Lipotes vexillifer
GAGCATTTTTTGACAAACATGAAGAATGTATCCTTTAGCTTTTCTCTATTTAAGGCCAAGCAATTCCAATTCTTTAATCTTTCTTCCTAAGAAGTATTTTCCACCCAAATCATCCTGGTTTGTCCCCACATCGTTGGGAAAAGCAGCAAGAATGTAAATTAGGCCTGGATTCAGATCCCTGCTGTGACACTTCATAGGTGTGGGAGCTTAGCCAAGTCAGCAGCCTCTGAGCCTCATCTGTAAAATGGGCTAACAATCCCCAACTCACAAGTTGGCTGAGAGAATTAGATGAGAACATGTCGGTCCAGGGCCTAGCATGAGTCCAGCACACACTAGATGTACACTAAGCATCCCTTCCCCTCTCCCCCTTTCTCCTTACCCTTTCCTCTACATTCTCTTAACAGTGGGTGGCCACATCTAATCGCATCACCACATCACCGCAGTGAGGGACTGACTAATGTGAGCCAGAGACGATGGCTGACTTCCTGATCTGTCACATGCCTGGGTTCTCACCAGCCTCCCGGTGGCCCATTTTCTTAGTGACATTCACTGCTGACTCACTTGGCTTGTGGTCAGCTCTGAACCCAGGGTCCTTTTCAGCTATCCCTTTAGCCTACCACCACTCCCCAGCTTGGATTTGCGGCATGGGAATGGAATCATTATCAGAGAACATTCTGTTTAGGTGGCCCTTCTCAAGGAGCCAACAGCATTGCTAGACCGACAGTTTCATGAGGGCAGGGGCCATGTCTACCTTGACCACTTTCATTTTCCCACCGTCTAGAGCACTGCTGGTAGGTACTTAGTAAATGCCTGTTGAATGAATTAATGTGTTTTGCGCTGGCCCCTGTTTTCCAAGAGAGCCCCATCTGCTCTGGGGCAGCATCTTCAGAAAAGCAAATAAGCAAAACCTTGAGACTTCAGTTTACCAATAAATGAGCTCTAAACTGATTCCCATAAGTACAGGGCAGTGGAAGGACAATGGCCTATGGACCCAGACTTGGGTATGAATCCCAGCTCTGCTAAATTGACTTGCTGACTTTGAGCAAGTTGCTTATGGCTGAGCCTTAGTTTTTCTGCCTGGAAAAATGGGTTATCAGTATCTGCCAGAGTTACAGTGAGATGAGACTTAAATACAAATATACGTGGGAACACAGCCCACCTGGGATGGCAGTGATTTTGGTTTGCGTCATTCACTCGTTCCGGGGCACCTACCTTCTTTGATTGCCATTGCCTCCTGTAGTTTTGTCCAAGTCTCGCCTCCTCTCTTAGACCTTTGTTCGCTCGGCCTTCATCTCCCCTCCCTCTGCTGACAAAGACATGCTCTGCCTGACACCCAGCACACCTGGCCAATATTAGTTAAGCCAGCATCTCAAATTCTGATGCCTACAGGGACCAAACATACACAAAGAAAGCAAGCTGGGTGGGATTTTTGCATGAAATCCCCCCGCTTAAGCTTTAAAACATGTTTCATTAAATTAACAAAAGATGTTAACTTTTCATTTTGAAATAATTGAAGACTTGCCAAAAAATTGCGAAAATAATACAGAGGCTTCCCGTATGCCCTTTACCCAGGCTTCCTTAAATGTTATATAACATTATATAACATCTTATATAACCAAACCATTTTCAAAACCAGGAAAAGAACATTCTACAGTACTATTGACTAATCTACAGACCTTATTCACATCCCATCAGTGGTCCCACTGATGTCCTTTCTCCGATCCAGGACAGCCTGCGGGGTTTAGTGGCCACATTTCTTTAGCCTCCTCCAACCTCTGACAGTTCCTTAGTCTTTACTTGGCCTTCGTGTCCTTGGTACTTCTGACAAATGCTGGCCAGTCATTTTGTAGCATGACACTCAGTTTGGATTTGTTTGATGTTTTCTCATCATTCATCTGAGGTTGTACACTTGAGCAGGTTCCCCACAGGAGTGATGGGGTACCCTCCCCAGCACTTCATATCAGGAGGCACATGATGTGTCTCCTTACTGGTGACACTCCCTTTGGTCCCTCGATTGCGGTGATGTCTGTCAACTTTCTCCTCTGTAAAGTTACCTTTTTCCCTTTGTGATTAATAAAGATTTGGGGGGGGGCTACTTAGAAGGTAGGGAAGTGTCCCATTCCTCATCAGACTTGATTTACTTATTTCTTTATTTTCATCTATGTAGATTTTTGGCTTCCTATTTCATCTAACGGGTCATAATCTATTACTGTGATTGTTGATTTTAATGCTTACGTTGCCCCTTCTTTGGCCAGTGGGAGCCCCTTTAAGCTGGCTTCTTGTCCTTTTGATATGTCCCATCATTCTTTCTTGCTTATTGACATAAGGAGATACTCCAGGTTCATCTTGCATCTTCCCTACCCAGCCCTGGAATCAGCCATTTCTCCAAGGAGCTGATTCCTTTGAGTAAAGAATGATATTTAGAAGCCAAGGTTTGAGGTCCAGATGTGCTCACTGCTGTCTGGCTGTCCCTGTTCCTGCACCCTCTCTGGGAAGTAAATGTGTACGTGAGGTGTCTACACACATGGATATTTCTCTGTTTGTGTATGCTGAAAACCATGAATTCACAGCAATACCTTCATTTCCACTCTAACACCATGGGGTTTATTCTACTGCTCTATGTATACCTCCCTTCCCTAACAGTGAGGCACCCTGCCCCCATTATCCTCACTGTATTTATATATTTGATCAGCCCCCCCTGTATGCAACCATCTCCCATCTCTCCCTCCCTCTCTCACCCTTGTCAGGTTCGGACACTCTGCTCTAGGCCACTCCCCGCTCCTTACCCTGGACAGCCTTTGACTTCCCATAAAACGCCCAGTTTTGAAATGGTGGCTCATATATTTATTAAACCATGAGGCCCAGTTTCTGGCTGTGGGCCCAGGGTAGTAACCGGGTATTAAGTGGACCAGGAAGCTGGCTTGTAAGCCCCTCTCGCCTCTCCAGCATCCACTCCCTCCATTCCCGTCCTAGCACCACAGGCAGGTAAACTTAGCCTTCCAGCACGTCAGGCTCCGTCCTCTTCTTTGTCTCTGCTTTTGCTGTTCTTACTACCTGGACCAGTCTCTGCCTGCACCTACCCTTTCTCCCATCCTCCTGCTCAGACATCAGCTCTTTCTGGAAGCTTCAAATGACCCCAGGTGCCCTTTCCAGGTTCACCTGGCACTCCAGCAAACCCCATGGTGGGGCACCACCGCGTCCTCCTTTTTGGTCCCCTCTTTGTCTTTGCTGCTAAACTACAGGTACACAGAGCTGAGGGCTGATTTTACCTCCATGTCTCTAGTACCTAAAAGAGGGCTAGCACATAGTGGGTGCTCATGAATGTCAGCCGAATAAACATTAATCATAGGAACAGCACATACTGATATAGTACTTTTGGGTGCCAGGCATGGTTCTAAGTGCTTTATATGCACTAAGTCATTTGGTTCTAATCCCTATGCAGTGAGATAGTTACTGTTGTTGCCCCCATTTTGCAGACAGGGGAACTGAGGCACAGAGAGGTTCAGTGGTGCTTCCAAGGTCACACAGTGGTGGGGTCACATTTAAGCCCAGGCAGGCTAACTCCCCAGTACATACTCTCTCCTCTAATATGCCTCCCACAGGTAAAGTGGGCAGCATTTTCAGAATAAGGGAGGTGAGTAGGTATGGATAGTTGAGTCACATGAGGCCCCCACCCCTCCTGACCACACTCCCAGCCCCAGTTTTTAGTGCCCTTCAGGGCCTAAGCACAGGAGACTGGTGGCTGAGCAGGTGGGAGAGAAAGTGATACCTTTTAGCTCTGCAGCCTATAGGAATGTTTTCTCCTCTGAGGCCTTGAGGAACCAAGCACCTTTCACGTGTAATTAAGAGTGAACGCAACAGGAGTCAAGTATCAGATCTTATGCAAGATTTCCATGTCATTGCATTGGGGTTAGCACGGCACTAACCTTGTTTCCCAATCACCCAAGAGGAACCATCCGCCAGCCCATCACCCCTGGAGGGCGGAGCTGCCAGCCTCTTCACCAGAGGGCTGGGAAAGGGCTGTGGACTTAGAGCTGCTTGCTCATCGAGTGGAGAGGAGGAAGCCAAGTGCCTGGGAACGCTCTGTGTCAGCTCCCCCGCTGACGTTTCTTTCCCTTACTCAGGGGCCTGGCGGGGTCTCGCAGTAGTACAGAAAAGGAAACTGAGGCTCAGAGAGGTGATGTCGTTTGCCTGACATCACACAGCAAGGAGGAAGACCAGCCAAGATTTGAACCCAGGGCAGTCTGATTATAGGGCCTTACCCCTTAAAACAACTGGCCAGAATTACACTGGCGTCTGCCTCACTCCAAAGCCCTCAGTTCTTCCACCACCACCCCTGTCTGCTCTGGTGGGATCCATATGAAAAAAAGGCGTCTGCTCTGTGTCTGGGCAGAAGCCCACGTGAGCTGGAGCCAGGGCTGTCACGAGCCGATGTCAGCCCCAGGCAGGATTTTCTGTTAACCTACTGCCTTGGAGTTCAGGAGAATCTCCAAGAAGAAGACTGCAGAAGCTGGGGAAGGGGGTAGTGGAAACAAGAGGAGGTAGAGACAGGAAATGGAAGAGGGGGCGGAGAGGCGACGCCAGGCAAGAATGCAGCGCCGTCAGAGAACTCAGGAAAGACTGCACTTGCCCATTCCCTTCAGTGTCAGACAAAACCAACGCCCAGGTTCAGTTAATTCCCCAGTGCTTACTAGGGGCCTCTTGTGCCCCAGGCCCAAGCAAAGGTCTGGGGACACGGCAGGGCACAACACTTAACAAGGTCCCTGCCCGCATGGAGCTTACATTCTGTTGGGGGCAAGACCAACCAAGAGCCAGCATCAGCTGAGGGGTCCTGGCCATCATGTCAGGGGCTGATAAGTAGTGAGGCAGTGCGACAGAGGAGGTGTGGGAGCCAGGATCCCATGGGGCGCAGAGGACGTCCTTCAGGCCTCTTGGAGGAAGTGGTTCGGGGAAGAATGGCGGCTGCTGGGCACACCAGCCAGCACCATTTCCCCCGCTGCCTGACACCTGCCCTTTGTGCCCACCTCACCCCGTCCCCTTTGTTCTCCACAGGTTTGACATCTACAGGAAGGTGCCCAAGGACCTCACACAGCCGACGTACACCGGGGCCATTAGTGAGTAGCCCCCTTCTCTCCGTTGCTCCCGACCCTCTCCCCACCCGCCCCCGTACCTGTGCCTGCCCGCCCTCTGCAGAAGTGCTGGGCCAGGGAGGGAAGACAGAGAGACAGGAAGAGGGAAGAAATGATGGGCATCTTGCTGGGCCCTGCCTCTAGTCCCTCAGCTCTTCTCTGTCCTCACTGTAACGCTGTAAGGTATAGCATCACCTGTTTCTGAAAGGAGACACCAGAAATCAATCATCAAGAGTAGCTGCCCCAGGGACTTCCCTGGTGGCGCAGTGGTTAAGAATCCGCCTGCCAGTGCAGGGGACACGGGTTTGATCCCTGGTCTGGGAAGATCCCACATGCTGCGGAGCAACTAAGCCCGTGCGCCACAACTACTGAAGCCCACGTGCCAAGAGCCCGTGCTCTGCAACAAGAGAAGCCACCACAGTGAGAAGCCCGCGCACCGCAACGAAGAACAGCCCCTGCTCGCCGCAACTAGAGAAAGCCCACGTCAGCGACGAAGCCAAAAATAAATAAATTTAAAAAAATAAAAAAGAGTAGCTGTCCTTGGGAGGGGAAACGGGGGCTCATGGGTTGGAGGGAGACTGACTTTTCTCTTGACACCTCTATTTGAGTTTTTGACATAAGGATGTTTCTGTCCATTTAAAAAAATAATCCTCTCACTCAGATTTTGGTTTCTGAATGCCAGTCTCCTACTAAAAGGCCCCAGGGCTCCTGGGAGAAATGACTGATTGCAGGGCTGGGACAGGAAGTGTACAAAATAAGCCTGGGACACCTCGTGCCAGAAAGCAAAAAAATGCCCGGAGGAAAAGCAAGGGGTGGAGGTGTGTCAGCAGGCCACAGGAGCCAGCCCGAAAGAGAGCAAAGACCAACACAGGGCAATCTGAGTAGCACAATAAATAATGGCATTATTGGCTTGTTATCCAAAGAATTAAGAAAAAGGTCCGGGAGTCCATACTGATCTAAATAAATGGGAGGGAAGGGATGAACCTTCCTTATAGAGGAATTCCAAATAATATTTATGAATGTATCCCCCTCTGAGAGGTACAGCTCAACTCTCCTGTCCTGGAGTGTGAGCTAGTGACTCACTGTTAATGAGGAGAGGATGGAAAGGGTGTAGTAACTATGGTGGAGACATCCAGAGCCTGCCCCGGCACCGAGTGACAAAGGTTAGCATCAACCAGTGAGGAAGAGGTCGACGTAGATGTCACGTGCCCGCTGCCTGCCATGGGATTTGATGGGAAGGGCACCTCACCTCGGTGGGATCTTCCCCCAAGACCACAACCCAGTCTAATCATGGGAAAGCAGCAGACAGCCCCAGCCTGGGGGACCCTCTACGGAACACCTGGCCAAGACTCTTTGAAAGTGGCAAGGTCTAGGGGCTTCCCTGGTGGCGCAGTGGTTGGGAGTCCGCCTGCCGACGCAGGGGACACAGGTTCATGCCCCGGTCCGGGAAGATCCCACATGCCGCGGAGCGGCTGGGCCCGTGAGCCATGGCCGCTGAGCCTGCGCGTCCGGAGCCTGTGCTCCGCAACGGGAGAGGCCACAACAGTGAGAGGCCCGCATACTGGCTGGGCCCGTGAGCTGTGGCCTCTGAGCCTGCGCATCTGGAACCTGTGTCCGCAACGGGAGAGGCCACAACAGTGAGAGGCCCCCGTACCGCCCCCCCACAACAAAAAAAAAAAAAAAAAAAAAAGAAAGTGGCAAGGTCTCTTGAAAACCGAAAAGACCGAGGAACTGTAACAGATTCGAGACTAAGGACACGATGACGAAATGTAAAATGGGATACCAGGTCTGGTCCCGGAACAGAAAACAGGCACTGGCGGAGAAATGAGTGCTCTAATAAGTCTGTAGCATAGTTACCAGTATCGGACAATGTTAATTTCTTCATTTTGACAAACATACCAGGGTTATGTAAGATGTTAACATAAGGGGAAGCTGGGCGAAGGGCGGATGGGAACTCTCTGTGCTATCTTTGCGTCTGTTATTGTTCCACAATAAAGTTTATTTTAAAAAATATAAAAACAAACCACAAGCACTTTGCAAGCAGGAAGGCTCTACCCGCATTTTCCAGGTGAGAAAATGGACTCAGAGAGGTGAAGTGACTTGTCTGAAGTTTCACAGCTTGCAAGAGGTGGGCCTCTCCAGTGCTTGGTGTGGGAGAGGGACCCTCCCGGTGGACTATCCCCTGAGCAGGGCCCTCCCTGGGGCCGGGCAGTCATTTTGGAGTCCACCGCTGCTTCCCAGGGCAGGCCATTATCAGGCCAGGGGATGACCTTGGGGATCCCTGCACCCCGGCTGGCTCTGCCTCTAGCTTAGGTCGTCCAAGCTGCAGATGCCTTCTTGAGTCTGGCTGTCCACATCTCCAGAGAAGAGAACAGAGCAGCCGAGGCAGCAGGATTCATGTCCTGCTAGCTTCAGATCTGGCAGAGCTGGGTTCATTCTCCCATCTAGCAGCTGGGTGACCCTGAGCAAGTCACTTCACCTTTCTGAGCCTCTGTTTTCTGATCTGGGGGTTAAGTGTGATCACACCTGTCGAGTATGGGGTACGTGCCAAACTCTCAGTGCTGGACCGTGCACCTCTTCTTATCACTGTCCTCTTGGAGCCCACAGCCCATGAGGGTCTGTGACCGCAGGAGCTGTGACGCTTTGTGCCTTGATCCCCACGGAAAAGGTACTCGGGGTGCATAAGAGGAAGAGGGCTTGTTCATCTACCCGTTCAATTAGTTTTTGAACCTGGTCACAAAAATTCCAACGAGGCTTCCTGTCCCCTTCCTACCACCAACAGCTCAGGCCACTTCTTTGCAGGCTCTGCAGTTCTCTCCCTTATCGAGTATGTTTAACAATCAGGTCTGTATCCCTCTAGAATTTTTAAAAAAACGTATTCAGTCTTTGAAATACCTGTGTCGTCATTTTAAGCACAGACAGGAGCGTACTGGGCACACCGTCCTTCCCTGCCCTTTTTTAACTGCCACATCCTGCACACCTTTCGTACCAGCACGTAAACGGCCACCATGTGCTTCTCTCCATTATCTGGCCGACCCATGGTATATGTAACCAGCCTCCTGAGGATGGGCGTTCTGATTCCAGCTTATTGCTATTATAGACATCCTTGTCCATATGTTTTTGTATCCTTGTATGGTTATTTCTGTAAGGTAACTTTCCTAGAAGAGGAATTACCGGGTCAAAGGGCATGTGCATTGTGAAATGTAGAAGGTACTGCCAAGTGGCCCTCTGGGGACGTGGTTTGATTTGCAGTCTCAAGCACAGTGTGTGAGAGGGCAAGTTCCCTTGCACAAGAGGAAAGGCGTGAGCACGGGAAGCCAGCCCTTAGCTACCATTTAGTGAACAAATATTTATCAGCCAGGTCTGGGGCCAGGCCGTGTGCCATATCCTGGGACCAAATTGATGAATGGGCTTCGGTCTTTGTCCTTGAAGAGCGCATGGCTGAGCAGGCAGGCAGATACAGAAACACACCATTTCATGACGTCACAGTAAGTGCTATTAATAACTGAAGGAACCAGCAAGGGCACTGGAGACTCACAAGTCGAGGTTTGAATTTTGCCTTCTCCACCGAAGTGCTTATGTGGACTTACACAGATTGCTTGACTCGCTGGTGTCTGGGTCTTGAGTCCGGTGCCCCCCTTGATGGCTGCACCAGATCTCCCACTAGCGAGCATCCTCCTGGCGTCACGTTCCTACTCTCCAGTGCCTGAGTCAGTTTCAGAAGAAGTCTGGAGTCACAGAGCCTGAGGATCTTTTGCCCAAACATGGATTGAAAACCTCCACAGTATCAGAAGGCCTTTCTGGTGGAAATACTTCCTACCTGCCTTCATGTTGTTTATTCATTCATTCACTCACTCAACAATTATTTATTTCATACCTTCTCTGAGCCAGGCACTACACTAGACCCTGAGGCCCCAGGGGTGCTGAGACATTGTCTCTGTCTTTCCAGTCTGGGGACAAGGTAGGGGAAGGAGACACACAGCATGGGTCAGCTGAGCAGACTCCGCACTTATCCAGCTGCTAGGTCCAAGCCTGGGACAACACACGCAGGTTTCAGAAAGAGGCCTTCCCATCCCTATCCCCCCACCTCTGATCTGCATAGAGTCAGAAGTTTGCGGCAGGCCCCCTTTGCAGGCTTGGAGCAAGGAAGGCAGCTAGAAAACCTGGACTGGCCTAAGTCAGCACTGACCTTCAAAAACACCTCCCGAGTTTGGGCCTGTTCATCATTACATTAACCTGTGGGTTGCTGGGACTTGAAGGTGGGGTGGGAAGGGTGAAAATGGCTCTGAAACGTGGGTCAGAAAAGGTGTGAGATTTCAAGTGAGAAGGGTGCTTTGCCCACCTGGCAGGATTCTTTATCAGGAGGCATCACAGCTGCAGTTTGCGTGTGAGAAGGGGGCGGATGTGAGCCTGGGAAATTTGGATTGCCAGCTGGTCTTCTGCAGTGGATTTGTTCAGCAGCTGGAGAAGACATTTGAAATTAATTTCTATGCCATGGAAACAAACAAGCCACATGGCCACTCTGTATAAACTAATGTGGGACCTGCTTAGACATAGATTGCTGAGTGAGCAAAGCACGGTTGAAAGCATGTATACAGGGACTTCCCTAGTGGCACAGTGGTTAAGAATCCGCCTGCCAATGCAGGGGACATGGGTTCGATCCCTGGTCCGGGAAGATCCCACATGCCGCGGAGCAACTAAGCCCGTGTGCCACAAGTACTGAGCCTGCGCTCTAGAGCCCGTGAGCCACAACTGCGGAGCCCGTGAGCCACAACTACCGAAGCCCGTGTGCCCTAGAGCCCGCGTGCTGCAACTGCTGAGCCCACGTGCCACAACTGCTGAAGCCCATGCGCCTAGAGCCCATGTTCCACAACAAGAGAAGCCACTGCAATGAGAAGCCCATGTGCAGCCACGAAGACCCAACATAGGCAAAAAAAAAATAAGAAATTTAACTTAAAAAAAAGAGAGAAAGCATGTGTACATTATGCTGTTTGATTAGAGGAAAAACTCGTATGTCCGTGTCAGGACACAGACTGTAGGGGTGGTAGGTACCTCTGGGCAGGGGGCTGTGGGTCGGGAGTGAGAAAGAGAGTCTCACAGTTTGCCTTTTTATGCAGCTTGATGATTTTTCTTATCACTTGCATGTATTACTTCTTCCAAGAAAAAGTAAAACCCTTAAACTCTGCCCTGTACAGCTTTTTCAAAGTTTGGAAGAACTGGGGAGTCATTCTAGTATATGCCCCATGTCTGGGTGTGGTTTTGGAGGCTTGGTGGGGACTCTGGGGATGTCCCTGCCTCGCCCTTCACTTGGAGTCTGAGATCTCGGTGTTCCTTTTCTTAGGGCATTGGCTCCAGACCGCTCAGGTTCCAGCCCTCCCCACCCCCACCCCCACCCCCCGCCTGCCACTGAGCCTCCATTTCTACACCCTCCACACGGGCTCATACCCTCTTTCACGTGGGAGTGTGCAGTGACAGGTATCTGTTAACACTCCCACAGCAGGGCATGTGGTAGGTGCCCCACAAACACTTGTTCTCTGCCTTCTTGCCTCAGAATGTATCTTTTTTTTTTAATAAATTTATTTAACTTATTTATTTATTTTTGGCTGAGTTGGGTCTTTGTTGCTGCACACGGGCTTTCTCTAGTTGCAGCGAGCGGGGGCTACTCTTCGTTGCTGTGCGCGGGCTTCTCACTGCGGTGGCTTCTCTTGTTGCGGAGCATGGGCTCTAGGCACATGGGCTTCAGTAGTTGTGGCACGCGGGCTTCAGTAGTTGTGGCTCGCGGGCTCTAGAGTGCAGGCTCAGTAGTTGTGGTGCACGGGCTTAGTTGCTCCACGGCATGTGGGATCTTCCCGGACCAGGGCTCAAACCCGTGCCCCCTGCGTTGGCGGGCGGATTCTTAACCACTCTGCCACCAGGGGAGCCCAGAACGTATCTTTGACTGTACATTTTGCCATAGATAGATGATGATAATAATAATGATGGTGATGATGACAGATAACCTGGTTTCAGCATCAGTCAGGATGGCTCAGCCAACCAGCTACAGACTGTCAAGAATGTGGCCGAATCAGCAGGTGGTACTGGGAACTTTTCTTTGCGGGAAACTGAGGGTCAACCCACTTGCCAAATCACCTTCCCCAAATCACCACACCCTCCAAAGTCTCCCTGATGAAAATCCTAATAATGAGCTAATGCTTGAGCCATTATTACCTGCCAGGCACTGTTTCAAGTCCAGTTTCTGTGTTGTGGAAATTCTCAAACAGCCCCATAAGGCGAGTGCTACTACTGGTGCCATTTTACAGATGGGGAAACTGAGGCAGAGAGAGAGGTTAATTTAATTTACCCAGGGACACAGCACGTGAGTAGTGGGACCACACTGTGTGAGCCATTGCCCACGACATGCCTCTATGATAAACCCAGGTGAGGCACACTCAGCCCGTATTCTGTATTCTGGGGGCTGGCTCCCTGCCTTACACAAAACCTGTTATTACCTCCTGTGTGCCCAGCCCCAGCCCAGGCACTGGAGCTGTGGAGTTTTTGCCTTCCAGGGTATCTATCAGTCTAGTGAAAGGGAGAGCCACAGATAACATTTGGAAGGTGTTCAGATAGAGGCTGGGAACACAGAGGAAAGAGT
>NW_006792411.1:1925101-1931820 GCF_000442215.2 Lipotes vexillifer
TGACCAGCTCAACCTCTGAGGGTTGGGGGAGCTTCTCACCAGAAGGGACATTTGAGTTGGGCCTCAACCTGTGAGGATGAGTAGGAGTTCACCAGGCGGAGAGGATGACCAAGGAAGAGGAGGGAAGATGGGGAAGGACGTTCCAGACAGAGGAACCATAGCATATTTAGGGAACAGCACGTGGCTCGAGGTCGCTGGGTGGTTAGATGTAGGGGGAGTATCTGGAGATGAGTTGAGGGCCAGCCCCTGGGGCACTTGTTATTTCCTGCCCCAAGGAGCGAGTCCAGGGTCACAAAATCCAACCTCATCAAGGGCCAGGCAGGCGAGATAAATCCAGGTGACGTGGGCCGACCCTGGAGCTCCATTCCGCTCTCTCTGCACTTCAGACTTGTAGGACCCCAACTCTTTACTCTCACAGAGAGTTGTGCCTTCTTTTGAAGCAGAGCACTGGGTATCCTCACGTTCTCGCCTCTGCTAGGGACACGGGCACAATGTTGATGGGACCACAGCGGGTGGTGACGGAGGGCAACCAACACTCTGCCTCAGCCTTGGAATCTGGGTGGCAGGAGGGGATGGTGGGGCCTGTAACAAACTGGTGAGCTCAGATCCCCTGTGGGAACAAGGGCCTGAGTGTTCCGGAGCAGCTAGAAATCTGGACTTTTATGTGAAATCTCTGGATTGTTCAATGTCGACTCCAAATTTTAAGATATGCATCAGTCGAGCCAAACAGAACACATCTGTGGGCCACCGATTTGCAGCCCTTATTTTCTGACTGACTTCTGAATGCTGTTACGGAGGGAAGGCGGGCTGGCCCCTTGGAGGATCTGCCTATTTGCGGGCATGGGGGGGCTGGGGAGGTCCACACGGGCGGGTCAGAGCAGTTCCAAAGGCGGTCTGCCTTTCTGACAGTGGGGCTGCTTCACATTGCGGCCAAGAGGAAGAAGGGGCTTTGGGGAGGGTCTGTGGGCCTCTGTCCCCGACCCTGTAAGCAACCTTCCTCTGAGGGCAGGGTCCGGGGGCTGGCTTCCCTCCGTCAGTGCGCACCACCCTTAACTGGGTGTCTGTGTTGTTTCTTCCAGTCTCTATCTGCTGCTGCCTCTTCATCCTCTTCCTTTTCCTCTCGGAGCTCACCGGATTCATCACGACAGAAATGTAAGTTACATCGCCCACCGGTGAGGCATCCCAGAGCTTCTGGGCACCCCAGGCGAGAAGAGAGAGGGGCTTTCCGAAGGAGAGAAACCTCCGAACCTTCTACCTCCTGTTTCCAAGCCTGTGGCATCAGTCACTCCTCTGGTTCTTAAAAGGGTTTTAAAGCCAGAGTGGAAACCAACATTGCTTTGTTAAAGCTGAAGAGAGAACTTTGGTTCCCTCCGGGGGTCAGGGAGGCACCTCCCGGGTCCGCAGATGAACAGAAATCATTTGCTCATGTTTGCCGTCCCTGTGTTTGGCCAGTGGGCTTTCTTCCCTCTGAGTCATCGCAGGGTCGTTTGATGTTAAAACTGGAAGAGGTCAGAGAAAAATGGGGGCAGCTTTCTACCTGAGGCGGTGGAGGGGGCGGGGTTCTGACATCGGAGCCTGGCCCCCCCTCAACCAAGCCCCCTTCCCTGTTCTAGGCCCACACTGGGTGAGGAGTCAGCATGGGCTTCCTGGCAGCGGGTTGACGCACTGTGAATCCATCCCCAGTTCCTAGAATCATCTGTTGTTCAGATAACCTAGTAAATGCTCTGGGGCCTGTGTAACACCGAATGCCATTGGAATTATTCAGTCACAGCCTCATCAGATGCCCCTCTGAGATGAATTAGACCCAGAAGCTTCCTGCCTTCACCTCTGGCTTCCAAGCCTCTGCATTTCCATGTTTATAACCCAGAAAGTCATCACGGGGCTGGGCTCTGGCCACCCACTCCCCTGTCCAGCACTGGAATTTTCTTTTGCACTCATGGAATTTCTTGGTTTCCTGTGCCTCCCTGTCAGCCACAAGACAATAGGAAACTGAAAACATAGCTGCTCAGCCCAAGATGGTCCCTGTTGCTCTGTAACCATTACCGCCTTAATCCTCAAACAGCCCTGGGAGGTAGTTGTCCCCTCTTTATAGATGAGGAAACTGAGGCTCAGAGAGGTGAGGGGACTTGTCCACTGACTTGCCCACCGCCCCAACTCATTTCTGAATATAGCTTCCACCCTCCTCTGACGTGGGAGAGTTTGTCTTCCCTGTCTCTCTGATCCTGTTTCTAACCGTGATGGCACCAAAGCCCCAGGAGCCTCATGGAGTGTTGGAAAGAGCACGGGACAAGGCCTTGGGAGATCCAGGGCCAGGTCCTTGCTCAGTTACCACCTGCTCTGTGACAGGTGGCAAGTTGCCAGACCTCTCTGGGTCCCAGTATTTCTGGCCAAACAAGAGAGGGTACATCAGAGGCAAGGCTTCCTTCCAGGTCTGGGGAAGCTTGTCTGCCTCCCAAGACATAACTCCTTGACCAGGCAGGGGTCAGACAAGGAACTTTGTTCCCCCTGGACTCTGTCCCAGTCAAGTGTGCACATTTGGGCCACTGGATATTTCACGGGTCATCCCATCATGATTTGGAGGTGGAAGCAGGGAGAGCAGCCAGAAATTGAGACCTGCTGGCATTTTGAAGGACCTACTGTGTGCCAGGCGCCTGCTGGTCTCTCCAGGTCACGCCCCATTCCCTGGCAGGGGGGCTTCTGTGCAGGCCTCTCGTGTTCTGAGCCCGGTGAGAAGCGGTACCCAGGTGACAGCAACAAGGAGGGAGCCCTGACCGTATCCCAGGTGCCAGGTGCAAGGCTTTACCTATTCCAGGCAGGGACACGGGCAAGTGCAAAGGCCCTGAGGCAGGAATTACCTGGTGTCTGTGAAGACAGAGAGCTGGTGTGGCTAGAGCAAAGTGAGCAGGCAGGGAGAGGAGAATATGGAGCAGGTGGACCCGAGTCAGGCCAGGCACTGTACACTGCCATGGATTAATGGCGATCATCCTTGGTCCTGAGCGCTCAGAGGTCAGGCATCAGGTCTGTCCGATTCACTACCATGTGACTCCATGCTCAGAGAGCCAAAAATGCAGGCGGTGGACACAGATGGTCTGCAAGCAAACACAACGGAATGTATCAGTTAGTGATAAGGGCTCGGAAGAAAAAACAAAGCAGGATAGGAGATAGAGAAGGTATGGGATATTTTGTGAGCCTTTAACAAGATTATTTACCTTCAAAGGTGTTTAACATAGTGCCTGATATACTTTAAGATCCTTATCCCTTCAGGCATTTATTCGTTTCATATTTCTTCCCTGTCTAACGGGAAAAAGGTTGTAAGGCCACTCAGCACCTGTCATGTAATGAGTACTCTGTGAGTGTTAATTTTTTTGTCTCCCCCCCTTGAGTTAAGAAGGGGCCTCCCTCACCTCCAGCTGACATTCTGAGAGGCAGTTCATTCAGCTGATCCTCGGCTTAGCCGATAATGAGGCAGAGTGCCGAGGCAGCACCCCGACAGGTAAATTTGGACGTCAGAGCTGGTGACTGCAACAGGAGGTGACTGCATCAGTCACTCTTGTGACTGCAACACACCCTGCTGCTGTGTGCAGGGCACTTGAGGATGCCCGGACAGCACACTCCGTTTACCAGGGCAGGACTCACTTCTTTCTCAAGAGCACAGTGTGTTCCCACTGCTCTGTCCCCTTTCCCTCTCCAGCACTTCCTGGCTCCTGGGGGCATTCTGAACATGCTGGTCCCACCACACCCCCGGAGAGGAAGAGGGGCCATTCATTCAGTGTTTGCCTTGTGTCGGGCCCTGGGCTAATAAGCACTTCCCCACCGGCAGTGAGAGCTGGGCTGGGGAGAGGCAGAGCAGTGTGGGTGAGAAGAGAGACCTGTCCAGGCCAGAGGCTCCATCCATGATGATGCGGTGATCCTAATGCCTCCTTTCTCTCTGCGGCCTTGTGACCAAGGTGCAAGAGTTGCCCAAAGGGCGTCCTCGCGGGCGAGGGCTCCACAGGAAAATCCAGAGGACAGAGGATTGCACCTTGGGGTCCTTCCTCTGTCAGAAGCTTCTCCGACCCCCGCAGGTCACAATTCTTTTCCTTTTCTGGGTGGCTGGCCCGCCCTGGCAGTTTTGTGACCACAGTGGGTTGGCCTCCCTACCCCCGCCGTGAGATTATAACCCAAGGAAATGAGGTCACCTCTGGTTGGATCAGCATTGCTCTAACGCTGGCCTGTGGTTATCAGTGACATAAGAGGCTATTCTGGCTCAGCCCGGCGGGGAGGGAAACCTGTTTGGGTGATTGGACTTCAACCTGGACATTAATTATACTTGGGAAAGTGGCCCCACAGGGTGCTCTGAGGCTCTGTGTTTGTAAAGGAGCGGCATCCTGCTCCTCAGAGAACGTGGCCACAGAACATTCCAGTCTGTGACTGCCCAGCCTCTGGCTGCTCTTAATTATTAACATGATGAGGATTTATAATAAGAAAATGTAGTAACTGGAACTCTCCATTGATCATTTCTAGCTTAATACAACTCAGACTTTTCAGCTGTGATTTGTAATAGGCAACCCCATGCCAGCCACCTAAGCTAGCCCTTTACAATATGCTCATCTTACTTAAAGGTCACAAAACCCCTTGAGCCAAGTGCTACTGTTGACATTAGTCTCACTTTATAGCTGGGGAAACTGAGGCACCAGGAAGCCAAAACCACAGTGCAGTTAGTAAGTGGTTAGAGCGAGAGTCAAACCCAGGCCTGGGGCTTCCCTGGCAGTCCAGTGGTTAGGACACTTCCACTGCATGGGGCACAGGTTCGATCCCTGGTCAGGGAACTAAGATCCCACATGCTGTGGGGAGTGGCCAGGAGGGGGGAAAAAAAAAAAAAACCCACAACACCCAGGCCTGTCTGATGCCAAAGCCTAGAATTGGTACCCAGACCCCCATATCACGTCCTTTTCTGCCCAGAGCGTTTTGGAGCCCCGCGGACATGGCAGCTGCTGCTTTTTGGTCAGAATAGTTCACTGGGAGACTTGGATGCGCCCTCCTGGGGGGAGGTGGCCTCACCTCACAGGCAGGAAGCCGTTGCCCACCGAGTTGGAACTTGGACGTTACCTTGAACTGTGTCCTCACACGCTCTAGTAGCAGGCCCAGAGTGGGTAGGCCAGTAACTTAGCCAGGAGGAGGAGCTCGACGGCTCCCTAGGAGCCCAGCTTACCCACTCTGAGGCCTGGATTGTGAGCCAGGGCCGGGTAGGGAGCCACGGTCATCACGTGGAAGAGCAATGGGAGGCCTGAAGGCTTCTGAGCATCGAGTGATGGGATGGGGTTCGTGCCTCGGGAAGATCACCTCTTGCAAAGATGGGTTTGGGGCGGGGTAACCCTGGAGTCCAAGGCCTGGTGAGGGGGCTGGGCAATGACCCAAGGCAGAGGGGCTGAGGGTCCCCGGGTGATGGCTTTGGAGAAAGGGGTGGGGGCAGGACTAGGTGGCTGCAAAGAGATGCTTTGGGGACATCTGCCTGGTAGGTAATAGGTACACTAACTTACACCTGGACCGGTCCGGATTTAAAACTCAAGGTCCCGGAGAGCTTGCTTGCATAACCTCATCCCTCCCCTCCCACTCCCACCCCAAGCCCTTTACTGCGAGCCTCACTGCTGGGTAAGTTTCCATTAGATCAAATTATTAAGCATGGAGGTCAGCGACTTTGGGCAGGAATCCGAAGTATTCAAGTGCTCTTCTAAAAGCAAATAAAATTGTTTTCTGTAGATGTCATTGGACTCACGCCTCAGCCTAGAATTTCAAGGTCCTCCGTTACTTTCCACCTACTCTCCCCCCACCCAAACCTCCCTGGTCCCTTTCTTCCTCTCTCCCTACATGGCCACTGTTTACGGACCCCCATGCAGTCCGACGCAGTCTGGCATCCCCCACCTGGAATGTGCCCCCGCCCCCCGCCCCGAACAGAGGTCGTGAGCAGGAGCTCTCTGCTGCCGCTCAGGGAGCCCTCGTCCGGGGCAGAGCTGCGGGTGGGAAGGAGGCGGATGCTGCAGCTCCTGAGGTGTGGTGGGTAGAGATGACAGAGGGAGGCTTGAGGGACACAAAGGGAGTGGAGCCCCTAGCACCCCCTGTCCTGTAGGTACTTGGGCCATGGGTGGGGTGGGGTGGGGTGGGCATCTGCAGATTATCAGAAAGATGGTGGCCCCTGCATCGCAGGTCTGCTTGGGGGCCACCTGCCTCTCGGTCTTTTATTGATCCTACCCCACCCAGTGGAATGTGGTGGAAAAAGCATGGTTCTGGGCATCAGTGGCTCCAGCGTCCAGTCCTGCCTCTGCCTCTTCCTGGCTGTGTGATCTTGGTCAGTCTTTTATCTTCCTTCCTCTGAGCCCAGTTTCATCCTTGTGAAAAAGAGAACAGTAACTCCTGTTAAACGCTGGCTTGCTGTTTAAATGAGATAGTACTGGTATATGTGAAAGGCCCCAGCACAGTGCCTGGCACCAGCTGGGTGCTCAGAACCGGGACATCTTGGATTAGTTATAAGCAAGGCAAGCTTTTGTGTGGGCCTTAGAATATACCAGGGGCCTTGCACACGTGTTTCATCCTCACCACAGTGCTGTGAAGTGGATCCTGTCGCTGTGCCTGTGATTATCAACTCGGTAAACATTGTGATATTAATAATAACAATAAAAGTAGTGGGGCTTCCCTGGTGGCGCAGTGCTTGAGAGTCCGCCTGCCGATGCAGGAGACGCGGG
>NW_006792411.1:1932065-1936123 GCF_000442215.2 Lipotes vexillifer
AAAAAAAAAAAAAAAAAAAAAAAAAAAAGTAGTGGACATTCATTGGGCACATACTGTTTTCGAAGATTATGTCTGTGGTTGTCCCTGTTTCACATCTGGGGAAATTGAGGCTGGTGAAGAAGACAAAGCCCCTTGTAGAAGGTCAGCCAGCCAGTGGGTAGCAGAGCTAGGATTTGAACCCTGAGAGCGTGGAAATCCAAGACGCCGCCTTATTCTCTTTACCCAGAGGGGCCTGTGCTCTGTGCTAGGCCCTCAGACACAAATGATAACATGCACATCCCTGGCCCCGGGACAGCCTGCAGCTTTACTGCCGCTCCTCACACAGGCCTGCAAAGTAGCTAGAACCGTCATCCCTCTTTTTCTCCTTTTCTTCCTCCCCTCTTTCCTTTTATCCTTTCCTTCTTTCTCGTGAGGTATGTGTATAAAGTACAGACGGCAAAGTGCGCGAATGTTAAAGGTGAGGCTTGATGTACGCTTGCCTGTGTTCCCACCCGTGTCACCAACGCCCCATCAAGACAACACGTCTCCACCTCCTGAGAGGTTCCCTGGAGCCCCCTCCCAGTCGGGAACCACCACCACCAGCACTGTTCTGACTTTTATTACCATAGATTGATCTTGCCTATCTTCAGACTTCATAGAAAGCTTTCCCAGTTTTACAGTTGAGGAAACCGAGGCTCAGAGAGGCGAAGCAACTAGTCCCAGGTCCCCCAGCTTCCAAGTGGCAGAGCCAGGAGGTGAGCCCACATCTGTCTGCCACTGCCCCACGGGTTCTCATCACCCATGCTGGTGACAGGAGGAGTCAGGCCCACAAGAGCCCCCAAACAGCAGTGGTGAATCCACAAAAAGCATTGATTTTCCCTCCAGGTGGGCTGATTTCTAGCCTCTGTTTGCCTTTTAAAATCAGTTCAGCCAATAACGTTAACTAGCCTTGGCAGGCACCTGCCAGTGGTGCTGAGGGCAGGCCTGCAGCGCTGGCATGGGGTGGCAGGAGGCCAGGGCCCCTGGAACATTTTCTTTGGACGTGGAAGGCGGCTGTATTGACCTCAACTGGGCGGGCGGCACAGGTGATTGAACCGTGTTGATCCTGCGGGCCGGAGCCCTTCCGGAAGGTGCCTGGGAGCAGCCAGTCCTGGCCTTACGTAACCGGACTGGCCCCAAGCTCTGCAGGCCGGTGAGTTTTCCATCTCCTCCCCTTTGTCTGGGCCGGCACTTCAGCCCCTGGGAGCCTGGGCTCCGTGGGCTGGGAGAGGCCTCCTGGGGCCTCGAGGGTGAGCTCACCTTGGTGCCACACCTGGGATTCACCTCGCTCTGTGTTGAGGTCACTTCCAGAGGATTGCCAGGGGATGACATCATCCCACAATCCCTCAGTGATGTGCAAGGGCCCAGCCTCCCAGGTAGGAAAGGTGAGTAGCTTCAAGGAAGAGTCTCACTCAGCTGGGAAGGGAAGCTGGGGGCGCTCCCTCCGTGATGTCGTTAATCACTCAGTGATCTCATTACTCAGCAACCTACAGAGCTGCGAGTTATGGCAGGGGTAGAAATTGGGCACTGAAGGCTTAAGAAGGACCACTTGGCTGTGAAGAAGCTGATTTTCCTCCAGCATAACCTCCCGTGGTCCCCAGCACTCCTCTGCCACTGGCTCATTTGTTCTTCCTGATCTCTGACGTGGGCCAACGCTATGAGCCTGCCAAGCCCAGGCCCCTGTCTCCTCTCTCACACCCTGTGGCCTCAGAGGACAGGGGCCCCATTCAACTTCCCCTTTGACCCTGGATGCTGAGGACGAGAGGGAGGGGAGGCAGCATGAGCCCTGGAGAACCTGGTGGAAGGCAGACCTGAGTTGGGGCTCCATCTTGGCCAGCTCTTGCTGTGTGACCTTGGGGATGGGACTCACTTTCTCTGAGCCTCAGTTTCCTGGTTCTAAAGCGGAATTTCCTGGTGGTCCAGTGGTTAGGACTCCACGCTTCCACTGCAGGGGGGCACGGATTTGATCCCTGGTCAGGAAACTAAGATCCCGCATGTCGCGTGGCACAGCTAAGATAAATAAATAAATAAAATAGGGATCAGGACATTTCACAGGAGCAGAAGGGATACGATGAATGCATATAGGCCTGATTGGGGCCTTTCCTGGCTTAATGGTCTGGAGGCCCAGCGATCTGAAGGCTAAACCGAGTCTGTTGCTCTCTTGTCTCTGGGAACATCCTTGTGACCCCCACAAGGAAACAAGCTCTAGGTATCTTTTTGAGCCTACCTTTTCTTGTTAATTGAGCATCAGCTGTATCACACTAGGAGCCAGGGGCACAAAGACAGGGTCTTAGTAGAAATGAAGTGCCCTTGCCCTGGCCTGACTCATTCTTTCACAAAGAAGTGGCCATTTATAAGGCTGTCTTAGAGACCAGTTGCTTAGAGCTGACAGTCCTTTATTTTACAGCCTGTGGACAGGACCCACGGGGCCTGATTCATGTTTAAAATAACCACAGCCCGGCCACCTCAAGCACTGCCCCGTAGCTGCCCGTTAGGCCGGCCTTTAGAATGGGTGCCCTCTCCCCGCGGGGAGTTTACTTGGGAATCAGAAGTGAGCTTCAGCCACAGCCATCCGGTGTCCACTCAGCAGCTCCTCGGCGGTGTCTCCAAGTCACCTTGAGTTCGGCACGGCCGTATGGGACTCGGTACCTTTCCCTCCCCAATAGTCCTGCTTCTCTTCCAGGGGCTCCCAGCCCAGTGAATGGTTCCAGAAAGAAACGTGGCCATCTGCTTTCATGCCTCCCTCGACCCGCCCCTGTGCCCTGTCCATCAGTGAGTCCAGGCTGCTCTGTACACCATACTTGCATCCCTTCCTCCTCTCCATCCCCACCACTCTGGGTCCAGGCCACCATCTCTGACCTGCACCACTGCAGCAGCCTCCCAGGTCTCCCTAGTGCACAGGGCCCTCTGGTTGGTCCTAAGCCTCCAGAGGGATCCTATCAAAGTGCCAGCCTGACCATGCTGCTGTGCTTAGGATCCAGTCTGATGGCCTCTGGCCCACCTAACCTGGCCCCCACCCCTTCTCCGACTGCATCGCACCCACGTCCCTTTGCTCTGTGCTGCAGCCGTGGTGACCTTTGTCCAATTACCCCAACGACCCATGCCCTTTCCGCTTCCAGACCTCTGCAGTGCTGTCCCGACGACTCTCCCTCCCTCTTTGCCAGGACAGCCTACTCATCCTTCAGACCTCAACTCCCAGAGACAGCTTCCCAGCCCACTGTCCCCAGGGGTCCATCACGCCATGAGTCCCTCCCACGGCACCCCACAGCTTTCCAGCAAAGTTGGGATAAGGTGTTTGTTTAGGAGCTGAGTGATCTCTCTAAGCTCAATGAAGGCAGAGACCGTGTCTGTCTGGTTCCTCACTGTCTCTAGTGCCTGACAGGTAGTAAGTGCTCAAAAAGTATTGGTTGAATACTTAGCATATCGCTAACAGATCCCAGTGTGGTGACATTGTCCCCAACAGCAAGGTGGCCTAGCTGTCCACGGAGCCACCTGCCCACACTGTGCCTCCCCCGCCCCACCTAGATGCCCACGTCCCTGTCCCTGAGAGCTGCAGGTATGTTACCTTACATGGTAAAGGGAACTTTACACATGTGATTATGTCAAGGGTCTTGAGATGGGGGATGATCCTGGGTTATCCAGGTGGGCAGGATGGAATCACAAGAGTCCTTATAAGAGGGAGTTAGGAGGTCAGAGAGGAGAGAAGATGCCCTGCGGCTGGCTTGGAAGATGGAAGAAGGGGCTATGAGCCGAGGCCTCTAGAAGCTGAAAAGGGCAAGAAAACCGATTCACCCCAGGAGTTCAGCCCTGCAGACCCATCTCAGACTTCGGACCTCCAGAAGTATAAGAGAATAAATGCGTACTGTTTTAAGCCGTTAACTTGGTGATAATTCATTCCAGCAGCCACAGGAAAGTAATACATGTATTAGTCTAGCTGTATCTAGGGCTTTGTGAGAGCCTGGGTGAGGATGAGTACCCAGAGAATCCTCGACTTCCCAGCCGGCTTGGAGGGGGGGGGGTGGGAGGGTGGGGGGCCGAGT
>NW_006792411.1:1936201-1940227 GCF_000442215.2 Lipotes vexillifer
GGGGTTGGGAGGGTGGGGGGCCGAGTCGGGGGAGCTCAAGAGAGGAGGGAGTCAGGAACCGTGTGCCTGTTGGTACCAGGCCCTGATCCCTAGAACGGTCTCAGTTCTCATGTGAGTGTTCAGAACACCCCATTAACAGTGGGTGGTGGTATCCCCGTTTAACAGAAGGGTTCACAGAGGTGAAGTTATCTGCCCGAGTTCCATAGAAAAGTGGCAGAGTCAGGATTGGAAAGTGAGTCCGTCTGACTCCGTGCTCTTGCCGCCATCCCGTCCAGTCCTCCTCCCCTCCTTGTAAGGGGTAAGGCCCGCATTTGGAGAGCGCCACGGAGATGGGAGCCCTGCCCCCCGTGCCTGAGCAGGTCCAGGCTTCCCCCGGATGGGAGTCTGGGTTGTCTGAGCAGTGGTCACCAAGTGAAGTGTCCCTGGCTGTCCCCTGCAGCCGGGATGGGTGTCCCCATCTCAGCAAGGCTTCTGTACTTGTCTCCTTCAGTGTGAACGAGTTGTACGTCGATGACCCGGACAAGGACAGCGGGGGCAAAATTGACGTCAGCCTGAACATCAGTCTACCCAATTTGCACTGTGAATGTGAGTATTCCCAGCAGCCCCCTGCTCCGGCAAGACACGTCCTCTAGGCAGTGCTGTGTGTGTGGAAATGGCGAGATAACCAGGACAAGTTAAGTGGATGGCAAGCTGCAAACAACGGGCAGCAGGAAACTCTCCCCACTTTTGTGGGGCAGGACGTAATCAAATGTACACGCACTTGGATGTTTTTTGGAATAAAAAAACACAAGACACTGCCAACGGTTCGCCTCTGGAGAGTAGCCATGTTGCGGGGTGGGGGTGGGGTGGGGCGTGGTGTCTCTGAGGTCACGCTCCCAAGAAGTAAAACGTAGATTTTCTGCAAGTGGTTTATTGAGAGAGGGCTCCCAGGAGGAACCTGTAAGGGCATGAGGGAGGTGAGAAGACAGGCAGAGGTGTGTGTTCAGCTGACGTCTAATTGCGGCCTGATCCCACAGGGAGCCATGGCGTGTGAATGACATCGTAGTCTGTCTGGCCTGGTAGCAAGGGGGCTGGGCTGTTAGTATCCATATCCTCTACTGATGGGTACAGGGTGGTGTGTGGGGATGGGTGGGGGCCGTGCAACCTCCCAAGCATCCCAAGGCAAGGGGACCTCCAACCAGCCAAGAGCAGTCACCAGAAGGATGCAGCTCTGAGCTGTTAGCAGCCATGGGAAACATCCTTTTTGACTTCACACTCCATTGTGTGTCTGTGTGTTTTGTTTTTTGTTCTGTTTTGTTTTGTTTTACTTTATGTGTTTCAACCAGGAGAATGAATTACCTGTGTAAAACAAAACCTACTGGGAGTCTGGTTTAGAGTCAAGATTCTGGCTCCTTTGTTTACTAAAACTGTGCGACCCTGGCTAAGGTGACCCCTCCGAGCCTCAGTTTCCTCAACTGTGAAATGGGCATAGTGCCATCTCGTGCTTGAGGTTGTTGGGAGAATCTCATGAGCTGGTTCCTAGATTTGTTAACGAGCAGGCTGGGTTTCCAGCTGTCCCTCTGCCCCAGCCTGGCACGGACCCCATTGCAGGCCCTTCTCCTCCTACTCCCTTCCTTCCTCCTGAAAGGCAGAACATTGGGCGGGTCTGTGGCAGAGATAGGGAGAGATTCAGCTCTGTTATTGCTTTTGGTGAGAATTACATCACAGTTTTGAATGCGCAGTGGGCCCCGAGCCAGGGAACCTGTTGAAATGGGTTGGGTTTATTTTTATTTTTTCTCTTTCTCTCAGAAAAATAATTTGTCTGGCAGCTTCTCATTCAGGAGTTGGTTGTGTCTCTGGGGCAAATAAATTCTTAGGCCAGGGGACTGGGACCAGGGTGGGGCAGGGGCAGGAAAGGATGTGGTTCCAGGCTCGGTCCCAGCTCCAGGTGGTGGCCCAGGAGGGGTGGGCGACCTGAAGCTGCTGGCTGTGCTGATCCGCCGGGCCCTGCCCACCCCAGCGGCTCCCACTAGAGCCCCGCACTTAGGCTTTTCTTTCAAAGAACTTCGAATTTTTATTATAGGAAAAAGAAAATGCGTGCTCACTATTATACCTTTGGAAAATCCAGAGCAGCAGAGAGAGAAGTCGCCCATAATTCCAACCCCGCTGACAACATCAGTTGACATTTGATGCTGTTCCATCCAGTTGGCCTTCCGTTCCCTGCATTTCTAAACATGGCTGAGATCATGCTGCCTGTGCAATCTCATATCCTGCTTTTAAAAATAATCCTTTTCTGGTAAACAACTAATACAGGGATATATTTTTTTATCTTTAAAAAAGATAATGTTCAAAATACAGAAACATATAAAGAAAAAAGTGAAAGAAGTACGTGCTTCCCACATGTCAACCACCGCAGAGGAAGCCCCTGTTAGCAGTTGGGACCCCTTCACTCACCCCTATGTATCTCTCTGTCTGTCTGCAAACGTATGTCATGTTCGGTGTTTTTTTTTGTTTGTTTTCTTTTTACATAATTGGGACCCAACTACAGGGAACCTTTCTGGGATTTCTTGTTTTTTCCATTTATATCTTGGAGCCGTTCTTATATTACTCATAATATTAGTAAAATAATAACCACAGCTGCCATTTATTCAGCTCTGACTCGGGGGCAGGCCCTGTCCAGAATCCTTTGGCTGTGTTTGTGCCTTAAGATGAGAGGTGCTCTAGCAGAGTAGCCAAAGGGTGTGGGCTCTGGATCCAGACTCGGTGGGTTTCAACACAAGCACCATTGTTTCTTAACTGTGAGGTCTCAGGCAAGTTACTTAACCTCTCTGTGCATCAGTGTCCCCCAGTATAGGATGGGTCTGATAATATTATCTCCCCCACAGGGATGTTCAGATGGTGCCTTCTTATGGAAAAGGCACTTGGAAGAGTGTCTAGCCCATAGTAAGTTCTGTTTTAATTTTTTTAATCCTCGCAAGCCTAGGATAGAACAAGCAGCTGAGGCACAAAAAGGTTAGGTAACTTGCTCGAGGTGCCACGGTGTAGGGGGCAGAGCCAGGAACCATGGGATAGGACAGACAGGACAGCCCAGGCAGCCCCAGAGCTCAGGCTGCCCCTCCCCACATATGGGTTTAGCTCATTCCTTGTACCCACTGCACAGCATTCCGGAGGGGGCTGTGCCATTGACCAGTCCCCCGCTGACAGGCAGTTGGGTTGCTTCCAGTCGTCACAATTTCAGATAAGGTTGCCCAGAGCCTTGTGCACACGTCTGGATGTGTGTGCGTCTGGAGGACGGGCTCCCCGGGGGGTGGAACTGCTGAGTCAGACGGGGACCTGCTTGCATTTCTTTTAATCCGAACATTACGACATCAGCATTTCCCACGTACGACAGACCCGGAAGCATCATTTTTAGTGGCGCGTCACACTCCCTTCTATGGATGGGCCCTCGCATACTTCCATGCCCATTGAGGAAAACAGGGTTCTTCCCATTTTTCCCTTTTACACTCAGCTCACTGAAAATTGCTTCCAGCTGCTCTTTCTCTGTATCGCAACCTAGCGCTTTCTAGCGCTCCTATCAGGGAAATCTGTGCATTTCCATAGTTTACAGGGGTCCTCGCTTGCCTCTTGGACCATCTCAGGGAATACAGTTGGCTTGGGCCTGCCCATTTTGCAGATTAGGAAGCTGAGTCACAGTAGGTGATGGAGAGTCACATTGGAGTCAGGACCAGGACTCCAGGCCCCAGGCTTCCCATTTAGTGCACTGAGGAACCCAGAAAAGTGCCCACGCTCCTGGAGGGCAGGGCCTGGAGGAGCGGGCATTGGGTAAAGGAAGGTGTGAATGAATGACTGCCTGAGCCTGAATGATGCCCAGGGAACCCAGAGACTGTCTGAGATGTAGTAAGTGCTGACATTTATTATGTACTTGCCACCTACTGAGCATCAGGCCCCGATCTAAGCATTTTCGACACATATTAATGACCTGATCCTCATGATTCTCCAAGGAAGCTTTAATTGTTATCCCCGCCCACTCCTCACTCCCTCCCCCGC
>NW_006792411.1:1942678-1943436 GCF_000442215.2 Lipotes vexillifer
CCCCCCCGCCATTTACAGAGAAGGAAACCAAGAGAGGTTAAGTGCCTGAGCCAAGGTTGCAGGCTGATAAAAGGCAGGACCAGGATTCAGACCACCTCCTAAGCCGGACCCTCTGCTGCCTCCCTGCAGCCTCACAATTAACAGGCTCTGCACCCCTGCAGCCTGCAGTCCTCCATCCCTGGCCCACTTAGCTACTGCCTTCCCCGACTCTTTCCAGCCGGCAGTGGCAGTGGCAGGGGACAGGAACGCTCACTCGCTCTCGGTCCAGCCATCACTTTCTCCTCCTCCTCTGCTGGCTGACCCTTTCTCTGTGGCTCTGGGCCCTAGACTGTGAGCTCCTGGATGGCCGGGGGCCCTGCCTGTCCATGAAGTGGATGAATGAGGGGTCCCGAGAGGAGGGGACTGGTCCCGTTTTTCTGGATGTTTGTGACTCTTCTCTCCTTGCCTCCTGCAGTGGTCGGGCTCGACATCCAGGATGAGATGGGCAGGCACGAAGTGGGGCACATTGACAACTCGATGAAGATCCCGCTGAACAACGGGGTGGGCTGCCGCTTCGAGGGGCAGTTCAGCATCAACAAGGTACAGAGACCCTGCCTGGTGCCCTCTCACCTTGTTGCCCATCCCCGTGGTCCCCTTCCTCCCTGGAAACTGGATGGTGCAGCTGTGTGCCCACTTGTCCTCCCCTGTGTCCAGAGCCCTGGCAAGCTGAGGGCCGGCATCCAGGCACCTGGCAGTTCCTGCTGAGGATCCGGGGGGGT
>NW_006792411.1:1943484-1954385 GCF_000442215.2 Lipotes vexillifer
AGAGGGCCGCCATCCAGGCACCTGGCAGTCCCTGCTGAGAATCCGGGGGGGTGGGTTTCAGGCTCCCTGAGGTTTGGAGCCCCAGCTGGCTGGCTCAGGAAGGACCTACTTCTCTCCCCAACACACAAGGAGTGGGTGGTGAGAAGACGGTAGAATTGGCAGCCCTGAGTCCGAGTGTGCGTCCTAGCCCTACCCCCTCTTGGCCAGGCAGTGCCCCCCAGGTCACTAGACCTGTCTTAACCTCAGTTTTCACACCTTTAGGCCGAGGATGTGATGATATAATAATATGATACCTTCTACTTTACAAAGTGTATGTGATGATTAAATGAGCTATTACACATTCATTCGTTCAGAACACTTTTATGGAGCACCTGCTGTGTTCCAGGGTGGGTTCCTGGCTCTGGGCAATACCTGGACTAGGTGGGCGGCGTTCTTGCACTGACGGGGCTTCTGTTCTAGTGGAGCGAGGCAGACAGTGTGCAAGGTGAAAAGCATTTCAGTGGGTGGTAAGTGCTGTGATGAGGAGTGAAGCAGGGGAGGAGTGAGAGTGGATGGGTTTGAAAGTACCTGGTCAGCTCCAAAGGACCATTCAGGTGTTGCTGTTGTTTTGTCACTAAAACCAGGAACTTCAGATCCTAAGTTAAAGGTGTGAGCGCGGTGCATCTGGGAGAGCTGGGGAATCCCGGCAGCAGCCAGCACTCTTCTCGGCTCTTTTTTCTATAAGATTTATTTATTTATTTTTGTGTGCCGGGTCTTAATTGCAGCGCACGGCATCTTCATTGCCACACACAGGGTCTTTGCTGTGGCATGTGGGATCTTTAGTTGCTGCATGCAGGCTCTTAGTTGTGGCATGCCAGATCCAGTTCCCTAACCAGGGGTCGAACCCAGGCCCCCTGCGTTGGAAGCACCGAGTCTTAACCACTGGACCAACGGGGAAGTCCCTTCTCGGCTCTTTTTATGTGTTATCACAGTGGGGCCTCTCAACAACCCTGTGAGGTGGTACCATTTTACAGATGAGGAACCTGAGACCCAGAGAGGTTAAGTATCTCAGCCAAGGTTGCACAGCTATCCCCATGTCCCACAACTCCCCTTCCCCATCCCAGCCAGGCTGAGCCACTGGCTTCTGCCTGCCCTCCCGTAGCCTCTGCTCAGATGCGCTTCCTCTAATCCCTGCCATCTCAGTCAGAGGTTGCAAACTCACTGGCCACACACAACCCCAAAACCAGTTACATTTGCCCCATACAGTATTCAGATCCGTCAGAGCCAATATCAAAAGACCGGGAGTCCAGATTTCTGGCTTTTAAAAGTCAGAGGCTCTAGCCGCACTGGGCCCGAGTTTCACTGGAAACAAGGATCTGGAGCTAATGACCCCTTTAGACAGTGAGCCGTCCTTCCTGAAGTCCCTGCTGGGGCCTGGCCCAGTTGCTTGGGACCCCTGGACCTGTCTCTCTGTGTCCACGTGGTCTCCCCATGTGGTTTTCTTCCATGACAGCTCAGGGCTCCTTAAGTGCTAAAGCAGAGACTATCACTTCTGCCAAACTTTATGGCTTGACAGGAATTAGGTGCTGGCCCGGGTTCCATGGGGGAGCAGGGGACCACCCAAGGGTGCGGGTGCTGGGAGGTGTGGTTCATGGGGACTCTCTTTGCTGATTAGCTACCACACGGGGTCTTTGCTGTGCCCCGTGATTAGGATTTATGGTGCTTGTGATGGGAGCCATTTGAAGGTTTTAAGCAGGGATGCAGTGCAGTCGGATTTATGCTTTATAACTGCACTATCCAATACAGTAGCCACCAGCTCCGTTTAAGTTGATTAAAATTAAGTAAAATTCAGGCCCCCAGTCTCACTAGCCACACTGCAGGCGCTCCATAGCCACGTGTGGCTAGTGGCTACCGTGTTAGCACAGATAAGAAACATTTCCATCATCAGGGAGAGTTCTCCTGGACAGCAAACCTTTAGAAAGATCACTCTGTCGTCTGTTTGGGGAGAGACTGGACAGGACCAAGAGCAGAGGTCACAGACAGTGCTTGTGGCAGTGGCATTGGAGAGAGGGGTCCAGATGAGGGAGTGGAGTCAACAGGACTTACTGATCACTGGGTTGTGGGTGGTGAGGGCAAGAGTGGAATCAGAGAAACCTCTTCGGTTTTTGTCTTGACAGCCAGGCAGTCCCATTTTCTAAGTATGGAAGCTTGGGAAAGCATGGATTCTGTGCGAGGCGGGGCTGGGACTCGGTCCTTCAGTTTTGGACACGTTTCATTCAGGGTTCCCATTAGAGATGTGAAATTGGAGGTTGAGGGGGTGCTTGTGGAGGGCAGGAGAGAGCTCTGGGCTGGAGATGTAAATGTAGGAGTCATGGGCAAACAGATGACGTGGGCCTTCATAGGTCTACATCAGTGCTATTCGAAGTGGGGCCCTCAGATTGCAGCAACATGGATGGACCTAGATGATTGTTATGCTAAGTGAAGTAAGGCAGACAGAGAAAGACCAATACCATACGGTGTCACTTATATGTGGAATCTAAAATATGGCACAAACTTATCTACAAAACAGAAACAGGCTCACAGGCATAGAGAGCAAACTTGTGGTAATCAAGGGGGAGGGAGAGTGGGGAAGGGATGGATTGGGAGTTTGGGGTTAGCAGACGCAAACTATGATATATAGAATGGATAAACAACAAGGTCCTACTGTATAGCACGGGGAACTAACTGTATTCAATATCTGTGATAAACCATAATGGGAAAGAATATTTTTAAAAGAATGTATATATGTGTATAACTGAGTCACTTTGCTGTACAGCAGAGACGAACACAACATTGTAAATCCATTCTACTTCAGTAAAAACAAACAAACAAAGTGAGGCCCCCAAACCAGCAGTATCAGCATCACCTGGAACCTGTTAAGAATGCAGATTCCGGGCTTCCCTGGTGGCGCAGTGGTTGAGAGTCCGCCTGCCGATGCAGGGGACGCGGGTTCGTGCCCCGGTCCGGGAAGATCCCACGTGCCGCGGAGCGGCTGGGCCCGTGAGCCATGACCGCTGAGCCTGCGCGTCCGGAGCCTGTGCTCCGCGACGGGAGAGGCCGCAACAGTGAGAGGCCCGTGTACCGCAAAAAAAGAAGAATGCAGATGCTCAGGCCCCCTGCGCGTCCGAGCCTGTGCTCCGCGACGGGAGAGGCCGCAACAGTGAGAGGCCCGTGTACCGCAAAAAAAGAAGAATGCAGATGCTCAGGCCCCACTTTGGATCTACTGAATCTGTGTTATAACAAGCCCCGCAGGGGATCCTGATGCCACTCATGTTTGAGGATCGTTGGTCTAAGCTAGATTACCTAGGGAGAGGTGTAGAACGTTCTAAACCTGGGGTCCACAGATGCCCCAGGGAATGCAGATCAAATTCAAAGAGTCTGTGAACCTGGATGGGGAAAAAAATGACATGTGTATTTTTACGAAGCTCTAAGTCCAATTTAGCGTTCTCTTCTATGATGAATGTAGGCAATGGACCATAGTAGCATTAGCAGCACCCTTGACCTTGTCACCAATAGAAATTGCCGATATGTATATCGCATTAAAATTGTCACAGATCATTCTGAGATGCTGTTTACATTCATTGCTGTTTTGAAATTACAGTAATTTGTTGATCCGCGACCTGGTCTTATTATTTGCTGCATTAATAAAGAGGCATGTGCAAATGTTTGATCTATTTTAATTACTGTTTAAAACATCGTTTCTTTCCTCTGTGATCCTATGTGTTTTATGCATTCGAAACTTTTAAGGCATTTACAACGTAGGTGTCGGCAGACTGGCAACGGGTCCACGGCACCAAAAATGTAAGAACCTAAGGTCTTGATAAGGATGCAGTCTGAGGACCGATTTCTGGTGCATGCCGGTGTTTAGAAGTGGGGAGGAAAGGTAGAAGGAGCAGCCAGATAGGTAGGAGGAAACCAGGGCTGAGTGGGCCCCAGAATCTGGAAGAGAACATGAATCAAAGAGGAGGGCTGGTGCTGCAAGGATGGGGTGGACCACTGACCCATGTGCTGCAGGGAAAGCCCACGTGGGAGAGAAAGGGGCCACTGCACAGCCAAGCCCTTGGGATGCCGGCTGCAGTGGAGGGCACGCCTTGGAGACGAGGGAAGGCCAGTGTGGGCACAGTGCAGGGAGGTGGGCGAATTGTTGGTGGGCCAGGCTCTCACTCTGCCTCTGATGCCCTCTCTCTGCCCCCATCTATGTGCCTGGAGAGCTGCTGCTCACCCACAGGTCTCGCTGACATGGGTGCCTGAGTGGGAGCCCTCCCTCCCCTGCCCCTGCCCCTGCCCCTCCCATCATTATCCTTATGTTGATCTTGTCCATATCACATTCTGACTTCCTTTGACCATTGCCCCCCGCCCCCCGCCCCCGGCCCATTCACTCATACATCCTGCTCTTGAGTGTCTGCTGTGTGCCTGGCTCCACACTTGGTACTGGGGTGCAGTGCCCAGAGAAGCAACTGATGTCCCTGCCCTTAGTGGCACTTACAGTCTATTACGGGGTGACAGGTGAACACTCAAACAAGCCAATATATAATTTGATGAGGCAGCCAGGAAGAGAATGAAGGGGGTATTATGGTGGGGAATTAAGGAGGACACCCACTGAGATAGGGTCATAAGGGAAGGCCTGTCTTCGGGGTTGAAGGATGGTTGAAGATGAACAGACACATGCATGCCTCCCTATTGGGGGGGCCTCCCCTAGGAGGGTATGATCACCTGGGTTAAACAGATATAAACACCTCAGACGGTGAACAGGAGGGACCACGTTTACTCAGCACCGAGTATGGGGTGGGCACAGGAGACACAGGACAACCACCCAGGAGATGGCCCAGTGCCACACTCTCCTCAGCTTGGCAAACATGCCTCAGGCTGTGGGTGGCTTCCCTTAGACAGGCTCCAGTGAGGCCCCCCGCTGGCTCTGGCTGAACCGGAGCTTGCTGTTTGGGGTCAGACAGACCTATGGTTGAGAATCCTGGCTACAGTGCTCACTGGTTGAATGACTGGGCAGTTTAGCCTCTCTCAGCCTCGGTTTCCTCATCTGTAAAATGGGATAATGATACTGTGCTCACAGGTTGTAAGTTGTGAACAGATTAAAATCTGTAAAGCACATATAGCAGTAGGGATGGGACAAGTCTCGGTGCCCTTCCCCGGCTGGCCTTATCTCCTGTCAGTGGGGTGTCTGTGATCTCATCATCTGGCACCTGCCGTCACTTGGCTGCAAGTGTGCTCATGAAATGTGCATGGATAACGTCCAAGAAGTGGGTCTTCTCTGGTCAGGGGACAGCTGAGATTCTAGAAAAGGGTCACACCAGCCCTCACCTTTTGGCTGCGGCCGCCTATTGGGCTCTCACCCGACCCTTTACCAGTATTAACTCATTTAGTCCTTGTAACAGTCCTAAGGAAACAGGCACAGGGGATTAAGTGACCTGCTAAAGGGCCGGGAGCTAGGATTTGAACCCAGGCTGCCTGGCACCAGGGCCCCTGCTCTGTCTCCTGCACCCCTGCTTGTTGCTGCTTCTGGCCAGCATCTCGGGCACAGCTCAGGCCAGCCTCTGCCCCCCACCCTTGGAAGGTTAAGAGTTTGTGCCTTCCTGGAGCTCTCAGTCAAGGGGTGCTCAGATAAGAAAGCCAGCCGTGGGCTTCCCTGGTGGCGCAGTTGTTGAGAGTCTGCCTGCCGATGCAGGGGAAACGGGTTCGTGCCCCGGTCCGGGAAGATCCCACAGGCCGCAGAGCGGCTGTGCCCGTGAGCCATGGCCGCTGAGCCTGCGCGTCCGGAGACTGTGCTCCTCAACGGGAGAGGCCACAACAGTGAGAGGCCCGCGTACCGCAAAAAAAATAAAAAATAAAAAAAATTAAAAAATAAAAAAAAGAAAGCCAGCCGTGATGACAGGTGAGGTCAGCAGCTGGCCCCCGCCCCTATATCTCCCAGCATCAGGCTCACACTTGCCCTGTGGCCCCCTTATCCATCCATCAGGAAGTCAGCCAGCAGCCAGATGTCAGAGTTCACATGTTTCAAGCTGCACCAGCAGCCCCCAGCAGCCCGGAGTCCTTGCTCAATCACCCAGCCCCCCTGGAGGAGGACAGGATGGGCCAGGGTTTGGGGCCTGGCTCCATCTGTATGTTTTTAAAACCCGTCAGAGACAATGACGTAGGTTCCTAAGTCACAGCTCTAAAAGCGTCGTCTTTGCTTTCTTCAGCCCAGCGTGTGCTGGCGTGAGTCAGCCACCTGTGATGGATTCCGTGCCGAGGGGGTGTGGGTCACTGAGTCACAGCCTCAAGGGGCAGCAGCGGGTGGCAGATGTGCGGGCGCCAGCCTCCTTGACTCACCTAACTCTGGGAGCGTGAGGCCCAGACTCCAAACCCAGTGCTGAACTCCGCCCACGGCCCTGTCCATGGGAGGCCCCATGTCACTGCATAGAAAAACTCTGAAGGATGCACACCGGATGCTATTTTTTTCTTACTTCTGGGGGTGGTAGGCAATGGGGACTTTAGTTCTGACTTTATCACATGGATTTGTGTGTGTGTGTGTGTGTGTGTGTGTGTGTGTGTGTGTGTGTGTGGTATGCGGGCTCTCACTGTTGTGGTCTCTTCCATTGCGGAGCACAGGCTCCAGACGCGCAGGCTCAGCGGCCATGGCTCACGGGCCCAGCCGCTCCGCGGCATGTGGGATCCTCCCGGACCGGGGCACGAACCCGTGTCCCCTGCATCAGCAGGCGGACTCTCAACCACTGCGCCACCAGGGAAGCCCTATCACATGGATTTTTAATAGTGAAAATATATCCAGGTATTATTTATATAAGTAAAAATGAAGTTTAAAGTACTTTTAGAATATAGTAGGGTTTTCCCCACAGCCTGCCCACGTACATGCTTGTTCCCTCTTCTGGGAGGGTTCTTGTCTCTTGGCTCAAACATGTTCATCCTGTAAACCCAACCCAATAACACCTGCCATCGGCTTTGTATTCACCTCATTTAATCCTCCCATAACCTTTTTTGGTTATTGTCCCCATTTTCTTGATGGGGAAACTGAGGCACAGGGTGGTTAATGACCTTGCCCAAGGTCCCACAGCTAGGAAGAGAGGACGGACTGGAGCCCGCATGTGGCCCTCACCTGCTACTCTACCACGGGTAATTGGGCCCCTGAAGCGGGCAGCGCTATCCCTCCAGGGAGATCTTGCCGGGCTGTTGTTTCTGTTCACCCCATCCAGACCCACCAGGTTGCCCCCTCTTCCAAGCAGCCCATGACACGCTTGACTGTGAGCTCACTGAGCCTGGGCCATGCCCTGTTAGCCTGGTACCTCTCACGTCAGTCCAAAGCTTAGGCCCTAGTGAAGACATTAATATTCCTGCAGGAAACCCACAACTTTGTGTTTGAGACAGGCGTGCTTACAAAGTAAGCGGATGCTAAGCCGTAAACCTTATTCCTTCCTCTAGTGCAGCTCGTTAAACTTTTGTTGAGCTGGAATAAAATAAACTCTGAGTTTTTCAGTGTGGTGTTTGGGGCCTTTGCTAAACAGCCCCATCTCCCTCTTAATGCCTCTTTGTTTCCTGCTGTGGCCACTCCCCCAGGCCTCTCTTTTATTCGGGGTTCAGTAATACCAAACTCTTCCAGTTTCTTACACATGCCCACCAACTGGGCAGTTTCTGATCTCCATACTTGTTCATGCCGTTCCCTCTGCCCAAATGCCTTTCCCCTTATTCCTGAGTGATGCAGACTCATCTTCAGAGCCTTAGCACAGGGTGTTCTTTCCCCTGAGAACACCCACAGCTGCGTTGGGGGCCCTCCCCCATGGCTCCCACAGTCTTTGCATCCCTCTGGTCCAGGGTAGGTCATGCAGTCTCATTTTCTGTTCCAAGTCTGTGTCACAGCAGTCCAGGGGCTCATCCAAGGCCAGGCTTTCGTCTGGATCATTTCCCAAGCTTTGCACCTCCTGAAAGGCTGGCTCCACGTGGCCATCGGCCCAGGGCCGCTGAGGTCAATGGCCGTGGGTTGTTTTTTTTTTTTTTAATTTATTTATTTTATTTATTTTTGGCTGCGTTGGGTCTTCGTTGTGGTGCGCGGGCTTCTCACTGCGGTGACTTCTCTTGCTGTGGAGCACGGGCTCTAGGCGCGCAGGCTTCAGTAGTTGTGGCACACGGGCTCAGTAGTTGTGGCTCGCAGGCTGTAGAGTGCAGGCTCAGTAGTTGTGGCACAGGGGCTTAGTTGCTCCGCGGCATGTGGGATCTTCCCGGAGCAGGGCTCAAACCCGTGTCCCCTGCGTTGGCAGGAGGATTCTTAACCACTGCGCCACCAGGGAAGTCTGATGGCCGCGGTTTTGACAGGTGACCGTAGCAAGTTTCTTCACTGCTCTGAGCCTCAGTTTCCTTTTCTGTAAAATGGGAATTACCAGGTGTCAAAGCCAAAAGTGCTGTTTTAAGGATTAATGTCATTTACTCATTCTTTAATTCATCCCATACATATTTATTAAGCACCTGCTCTGTGCCAGAGCCTGGGGAATGCAGCATCAGATCAGACAAAAACCCTGCCAGCATGGAGCTTATATTCTCGTGGGAGGACACAGATGAGAACAAGATGAGGATAAGATGGCGGGTGATGCTGAGTGCTTTAGCGACGTAAGGGGCTTGGGGGATGTGGGGGTCAGTGGGGCCCCAGAGCAGAGGCCTGAGGGAGAGCCATGTGGAAAAGGGTTCCAGGAAGGGGCCGCAGGCACAAAGGCCCGAGGACCACACTGGCACTGTTTGCCGGCGCAGCAGGAGGCCGGCGTGGCCAGAGGGAGTGTGGACAAGAGGACGTGAGGATGTGGCTTCAACTCAAGAGAAGGGAAGCCTTGGAGGGTCCTGGGCAGAGGGGTGACGGGATCAAACATTGGGTTCAAAAGGCCCCCTCTGGCTACTGTTGGGGAAAGGCCTGGGGACCCCAAGGGCAGAAGCCCAGAGCCCAGTGGGGAGGCTGCCGCCTTGTCTGGTCTGGGGAGGCAGTGGAGGCTTGAGGGCTCAGATTCTGGGCGTCTCGAGGGTGGAGGCGACAGCATTTCCTGATGGGTGGGACGTCAGTGTGAGAGAAAGACGGGGCCAGGATGACACCAAGGGTTGGTCTGAGCAGCTGGGAGGAGAGAGGCCCCCGGAGACTCCGTGGAGGCCTCATCAGCGCCGTTCACTGAGTAGGCATTCATTCAGTAACTCTCACTGGCTGTGCTCTGCACAGCCTTGAGACCCAGGGAGGAAAGTGGGCTGCTGTGGTCTCGCCTTCAAGGAACCCCCAGTCTAGGGTGATGGGGCAGATTTGGGTGGGTGATGGTGTTGATCTGGAGTTCAAGGAAGCTTCGTTAGTCTGCAGGCCTAAAGGTCATTCCCCGACCCCCCGGGGGGGAAACAGCCAGGAAGTTGATGGTGGGCAGCTGCCTTTTCGAGCTGTGGTCTTGTGCCAGGCACCCAGCTGGGTCCTTCACATGCACCCTCCCACCCACAGCCCCAGCAGTCCTCTCGGGTAGCCAGTGTTGTCACCCCCTTTCCACAGATGAGGAACCAGAGGCTCCTGCAAAGTTCCACTGCCGGGAAGTGGCCAAGCTGGGATCCAAATCCAGATCTGCCTGACCCCAGAGTGAAGCCCTGCACCCCACCCTCTGGGGCCGCCGACCCAACTCCTAAACTTTCCATCTCTCCCCCAGGTCCCGGGCAACTTCCACGTGTCCACACACAGTGCCACAGCCCAGCCACAGAACCCGGACATGACCCATGTCATCCACAAGCTCTCCTTTGGGGACACGCTGCAGGTGAGAGGGGCACAGATGGGGTGGCTGGAGGTGGGCGTCCAGGGGCTGCATCACCAGAGCCTTCTGTCCTCCCTGGACATAGAGAGATGCCCTCCAGAGGGGTCATGCCCTTCGAGCCTCTGCTCCATCAAACAACCCCTCTGCCTTACTTCTGAGCATACGGCTGTCGTGTCATCAACGTTGCACTCAACTTGGAACCTCGGCTTGAGACCGGGGCCTGGGGGAGGGGACTGGCTTTCATGAGCAAGTACTAAGTGCTCGTGCTTTCCCTGTGCCAGGGCAGCCTCATGAGGCAGGAGGCGGCACCGCATGTTACAGACCTGGAGCTGGGCCCAGAGAAGCCATTTGTCCAGGGCCCCCCAACAGCCGTCTGCCTCGAGTCCAGTGCCCTGTCCGCTGTAATGTCAGCGCCCATGTCCCTTGAATAGGCGTGAAGGAAGTGTCCTGAGACTCCTTGTTGTGATTTTGATGGAGAGGGCCACGTCCAGTAGGCCCGGCCCGACAGTTTCCTCCCCATGGCAGCAGACGCTGACCGCCTGATCTCTCCCGGCTGGGGGCAGGGCAGCTGTGATGTTCCATATCTCCTCCACCCCCAGCAGCACAGTGCTGAAGGGGAATTCTGCCACACCCTGCGTGACAGAGAGAATCGAGACTCAGAAGGGGAAGTAACCGCTCCAGCTGTGGTGCTGGCATCGCGACCCGGCTCCTGACCCCAAGCCTGGCTTGATGAGAATCCTGTTCCCTGGTTGAGGTTGCTGGGTGGGTGCCCTCCAGGCACGGTGAGCTGTGCACGGGGCCCTCGCAGGCCCACGGGCACACGCATACACACTGTTCCGATACCGTGTGCACACACGTCTGCTCAGACTCACACACACAATCATGAGACACACACCGAAAAGTGTGCCCTGTCATACGTGTGCTCATACATGCTCCCTAAGACCACCCACTGGACACACACACACACACACACACACACACACACACACCATCCAGAGATACACACAGACCCACCCGGCTGGGACATCTCACATACAGACCCAGAGGCACACACATGCCTGCACTGCTCCACCCCCCCCCCCCCCCCCCCCCCCCCCCCCACACGCCCCTCCGCACCCG
>NW_006792411.1:1954406-1980082 GCF_000442215.2 Lipotes vexillifer
AATGCTGATGCTGGTTGAATGCTTTGTGCGTGCTGAGCACCGTATTTCACAAGCACAATCCTCTTTTACCCTCTCAGCAGCCCCAGAGGTAGATACTATATATTGTCTCCATTTTTCGGATGAGGAAACTGAGGCACCGAGAGGGTAAAGCCTGGTGCAGAGCCTGGGTCTGAATCAGAGTCTGGCTTCGGGCCGCACCACGGGGACTGCCTCCCGTGCCCTCTCTCACCCCTTTCTCCCTTTGTGTTGCTTGTACTTCCTTCCCGGGGCACCGTTGCCCAGCCTGAGTGACCCGGTCATCGCCTTCCCAGCCTTCCTGGAGGCCCCAGAGAATTTCCTCTGGGAGACGGTGCTTAGGAACAGAGAAGGCCCAGTCTCCCTGGGCCAGACTTGCTGTCTACACACTCAGTGAAGCACGGCCCGCCCTGGGACTGTGGACTCACTTCCTGCAGGTGAATTCATACAGGCTTCACATGCACACCTCCCATTTCTCCATCCAAGGGACTGCTGTGTGGACGTTCCCCAGCCTGCCTTGCTGGGTTCAAATCCTGGCTCCACCACTTACTAGTTGTCTGACATTGGAGAAATTATTTAGTCTTGCTAAGCCTCAGTTATCTCATCTGTAAAATGGGGACAACAATTGTACCTGCCTCATAGAATTATAGTGAAGATAAACTGAGTTAATGCACGTGAAGCTCTTAGAACAATTGCCTGGCACAGAGTAACTGGTCAGTGAAATGAGCTCTGGCCGTTGTAGTTGTCCTCTGTACTCTCATCCTGCACCAGGCCCTGCAGGGTAAGATGCTCCCGGCCCACAGGGGCTCGCACGGCCATCGGGGAGACAGACGTGGGGTGCTCACCACCCCAGTGGGACGGGAGCTGACAAGCCACAGGCAGGGGGGGGGGGTGGGGGGGCGGCAAGAGAAAAGCCACAGGCAGGTGGAGGGCCGAGGGCCCTCCATATATGAGCGCTGGGCAGCACCCCAGTTGCCTTTGCAACCCACCAGCTCAGCAGATCCTTGACACAGCCGGGGAGGTAGGCACTGTGAACCCCAGTGTGCACATGGGGAGACTGAGACTGGAGTCACCTCACTGGCAGCACCACCAGAATCCACACTCCTTCCTCATGGGAACTTTCGACCTCTTCAGCCTGCACTGAAGCCTGCACTTTCTCACCTAGAAGCAGTGTTTAGGTGACCCTTTGTTTAACCCTCACAAGAACTCCCTGAAGGATGCTGGGTGGCATTTATTTATCCTGAGGAAGAAACAGGGTCAGAGAAGTTCAGTAACTTGCCCAGAGTCATATAGCTTGAAAACCAGGTGTGTCCGGCCCTGCGTCTTCTTTGACTGTGCCTCATAGGTTCATGGATTCATCAGACCCCCCTCAAAATTTCTGCTCTGCGCCAGGCTCTGTGCAAGGCTCTGGGGTAACAGCGGTGGATAAACCATACAGGATTCTTGCCCTCAAGTGAAGAAGAGATTAAATGTAAATAAACGTAGTTACAAGGGACAAGAGAAGCATAGGATTCGGGACAGTGATGTGGAGGCCGGGGCGGGGTACCCCCAAGCCTGGGAGGTCAGGGAGGGCTTCCCTGAGGAGGTGACATCTAAGGTGACATCTAAGCCACGCGCTAAAGGGTGAGAAGGATTTGGCCAAGCACAGGACAGGGAAGTCTTGCATATCACCCCTGTCCTAGAGAACCCACTCTGTGGCACATCCAACCAGTCATTTTCATAGAAAAGACCCTCAAGGTCACTTTCAGAAAAAATGGATCAGCAAGTGTCCATGACATCAGAATGATGTTCTGTACATGAGATGCCAGAGGCTCATCAGAGTCAGCAGAGAGGGCTCAGCAGTGTCCATCTGGAGGGGGGAGCAGAGTTTTAGGTGGAGCGAGAGACCCACGATAGGTTTAGGAAGGTGGGGGCTGACCCAGGCCGGTGGGTGTCATAGAAAGAGCACCCACCTGCCATGTGGAAGACCGGCCGTGAGGCAAGGCTGCAGGTAGGAAGGTGAGGAAAGGGCTGCAGCCAAGGCCAGGGGGCAGGAGGGGAAGAGAGGAAGGAGAGGGGCAGCCTTGCGTTGCTGTCTGCTGCTATAGAACAGGACAGTAATAGCCTTTCCGCTTGGCCCTTATGGCGGAAATAGGATTTTTTAAAGATGTAGAACACGTAGCCGAGGATTTATCTATCCATCCATCATCCATTCAACAAGTAATTATTGAGCACCTACTATGTGCCAGGTCTTGCACATATCGGTGAGGATGATCGTGGTCCCTGCCCACCTGAAGTATTGTATAGTCTAGAGGGGAGGACAGAAATGAATCAGATAATCGTACAAATGAATGTCAGATAAAACCCTGACGTGCAGCCATGTGAGGGACTATTCTAGCACTCTTGCCTCTACAGCCACTGTCCTCTTGGGTTAGAAACCAAGTCTTTAGATAGTCAATCCCGAGGCAGCAGTGGACAAGCTTTCCTCAGAGCTTCTTAAGAGTGTGCAGTTGTGTTAAGCGCTCGATAAACATCAGCGACCTGAGACCAGGATCAGGGTCAGGTCACCCACTGTTCCTGGAGTGGCCCTCGCTGCAGGAGCCTGTCCCCTCCTACCTCTCTGACCTCTTCCCTTTCCACTCCTCACCCCCTTCCTCTCTAGGGCTTCACGGGCTCTGTTTCTCAGTCTCCAGACTCCTGTGTTTGCATGAGCTACTGGCGTGATTAACTTCCCACTTTCCTACAAATCTTGGTGTCAGTGTCACTTCCCCCAGGAAGTCCTCCAGGATGCCTACCCCAGCAGCCCCTGTTAACCATGCCCATGATGACATGCTCCATGTATCGGGCATACTTTGTCCTGCTTTAGATTCTCCTCGAGGCTTACCTGGTTTCCCATTGTCCTCAGAGGAGAGGTGGGACGTGGCCTTCAGCCCCTGCCAGGGGGACACAGCTGGGCCGGCTGCCATGAGGAGGAGTGTCTTCACAACTGCTATATGTTCCCCACAGCAGACAGGGTCGGAGGCCAGCAGCCCTGGGTCCTCTTTCAGAGGGCTGTGGGGGTCTCAGGAGGAGCATGCTGAGACCCAGCTCGGCCTTTGCTTGAGTTTTCTGTGTCCCTTAATGGAAAGAGCCGTTCCATGTAGGCTTGAGGTCAGACAGACCTGAATTCAGAGTTCAGTTCAGCCACTTACCAGTTGTGAGATGCTGGACAAATGTTGGTGCTTCTCCAAGCTTTGGTTTGCTCTTCTGTAAAATGGGCCCATGGTCCATCATTAGGGGCATTAAACGAGATGACGCTAAGTACCCAGGACTGAGTGTCTCATAGTAAGTGCTCAAGATGGGAAGCAAACTAGTGCCTACCATGTGTCAGGCCTCCGCCGCGTCTGTATCTTGGTCCCCACGACGTCTCTACGAGACAGACCATGCGGGATCCCCGTTTTACACACAGGTAAGGTCCCTAGACCAGGTTGCACCTGGCCATTCTCCCACAGCCAGGACCAAGCCTAGAGGTGGTAGCATCCTGGGGTCAGCCCCTCACTGTGCTTCTCCACAGGTCCAGAACGTCCACGGAGCTTTCAACGCTCTCGGGGGAGCAGACAGACTCTTCTCCAACCGTATGTACCCCATACCCACACTGGGAACAGCTTTCTGCCCCAAGACTCCCAGTGCAGCAGGGAGGGAGCCGGGTTGGAGAGGGAGGGAACGTTTACCAAGCCCTCGCTGTAAGCCAAGCTGTTAATGCTGCATTCCCACAGCTAGCCTGTGAGGAAGTGGAATTATCCCCATCTCACAGAGAAGGGAAGAAAAGTGACTTGTCATGGCAGTCCTAGGCACATCATCACTGCTCCATGTATACCGGATGTTATCATTATTATTATCGTTACTGCCACATAATTGTTGTCGGTTGAGATAATCACCCTAGATCCCACAGGGAGTGGTGACAGAGCCAGAATTCATCCTGGCTCCAAGTGGCACCGTGAGAACAGGGCTGTGGGTGGCTCAGCCAGATCTGGCTACCTGGGGTGCCCCCCCCCCCCCCCCCCCCCCCCCCCCCTCGCCAGAGCCAGAATTCATCCTGGCTCCAAGTGGCACCGTGAGAACAGGGCTGTGGGTGGCTCAGCCAGATCTGGCTACCTGGGGTGCCCCCCACCCCACCCCCTCCTCCTGCTTCAGCCCCTCCCACCCACAAATGGCCCCTCCCTGAGCCTCCTCCCCGCTGGGCTCCCTGGCACCTTGGCCCAGATTAAAGAGCGTGCCACATCTTTACAGACCTGCAGAAGAGCACACATACCAACACACCTGTGCAGACGCACGTGGGGCCTTGCACAGAACGGGCCTGGGAGGTCTGTCTGTTCAAGCCGATCCACCCACTGGGTTCTGTAGGACAGGTTACCGAGACTTTTATTTCCTCACCTGAGCTCACCTTTTCACCCATATGTCCTTAATCATTGCTTAAAATACATTCACAGGCAGACCTCGGAGACATTATGGGATCAGTTCCAGGCCACCTCAGTGAAGTGAATATTGCAATAAAACAAATCACAGGAATTTTTTGGTTTCCCAGTACATAGGAAATTTATGTTTACACTACACTGAAGTCTATTTAGTGTGCAGTAGCATTATGTCTTCAAAAATAATGTAAATACCTTAATTTAAAAATACTTTATTGCTAAAAAATGCTAACCGTCATCTGACAACACAGGGTTATCACAAACCTTCAATTTGTAAAAACAAACAAACAAAAAAAACCCACAGTGTCTTTGACGGGCAATAAAGTGAAGCAATGAAACGAGGTGTGCCTGTACTCTCTACCAGCCTAAGCATGGAATGGAATTGGGATAATCCAAGCAAAAGAGGACTACCCTCCATGACCTGCCCCAACAAATCAAGCTTCTCATTTCTCCGTGTCCCTGGGAATCCTTGCCCGTGAGCAGAAATCATTTTTTCCAAGCAGCTTACCTTCTGATTTTTGTGCCTGGTGTTATATCATAACCACAATTCGTGTACAGTTTTTCCACTGGTAATGGAGGCACGGTTGCCCATCTAGCAGCTCTGTTGTGCTTTAAGGCACTGTCTTTTCACGGAAGACGTCTGTGGTTTCTACCTTTTCACCATCGCAGTAACGCCTCTGATATTTACAAGACTTGCTTTACATTTACCCTATTGTTTCCCAGCTGGGTCCGTACCCACTCATGCCGCTTCCCCGCAGCGTGTCAGTGTGTAACTGCGCCCCCTGGTTTTTACGCAGATGTCTGATTATACTGGAGGGAGACGATTCTTCGTGTGGTGGGGTGTTCATCGTGGTTCTGCGTGCGGGCAGCGTGTTGTCCCGAGGGGCCTGTCCCCACCTGCTTGCAATTAGCCTGGACCTCTCAGCTGCCTGATATTGGAAGAAAATCAAGCTAGGAAGGCCCCAGGGTGTGCAAGCTGATGGAGGGTGTGGGCAGAAAACCTTTCCTGCTCCTGGGCTACTGACGAAAGCCATCTCAGGCTGGCTTCAGTGGAAAGAGAGATGCATGAGATGCACCAGACAGCCAGGCTAGAGCGGGCTCTCATTTCCTCAGCTCTCAAGCCTGGTACCCCACCCCCCACCCCGTCCCCGCCGCTTGTCCCTCTGCTCCCAGGTCCGCCATGGGGGGCTGCTTCTTGTCATTCAGGTCTCAGCTCAAATGCCACCACCTCAGAGAGACCCTCCCTGACCACCTTTTGTACAGTAACCCCCATGCCTAGCAGCACACCTGTTTTTCTTCCTAGCACAGACCACTCTGTATGAAGATACTGGCAGTGACTCTGTTGTACCAAAGGCCTTAAAATTGGTCATTGCCTTTGAGTCATCAATTCTACTGAGAGGAGAGTAAGCTAAGGAAACAAATGAGGGAGTGTGCAAGGATTTAGGAAAATAATGGTCGTTTAGGTCATTGTTTATAAGAGTGAAAATGAGCCACAGCGTCAGTGTCTGGCCCCAGGGGCCTGGTTGAGCACACTGTGCATGGCCTTGCTGGGGGATGAGTGCAGTGACCGTGAGGTGTCAGAACCTCACTGGTGTTCAGGCAGCAAGCAGCTATCGAGCACCTGCTATGTGCCAGGCGCCGTGCGAGGGGATATGGCGATGGGTAAAACCAATGCCGTAGACCTTGCGCTGTATCTTAGACCTGAAACAGCATCCGTGGTGTTCAGTTCTCAGAAGAAGGTTCAGTATGATCCAATTTTATATTTATGTTTAGGGAAATAGAAATAAAAGTATAAATAGAAGTCTAGCAGTGCATACATGAGAATGCGAATCGCCGATTTTCTGTGGAGGGTGGCTTTGTGGGTGATATCTTTTTTCTTCACGATCATCTGTGTGTTTTACAAATTTGAACAGAACTATTACAGGTGTGATTTTCATAAGGCATTCACTCTCTCGTTCCTTCAGGTTTTTAACGCGGGGCCGTGGGCATTTGGAACTCCGTATTTCAAGTGTGGTCTCTGTGCTCCTGGCTTAAAATGCAGATTGTGAGCCCCACCCCAGACCCACTGAACAGAACCCTTGGGGTGAGGCCCGGGTGTCTGCCTTTTAAATCCTGGGTGACCCTTGTGCTCCTGAAATCTGAGCACCGGCGGGGTTGAGCAGAGGGATGTTGGGGTCTTCATGGGCTTAGGCCTGAGGCTGCAGGACTTTTCCCAGGTTTTTAGAGGAGTCGGGTCTCAAGAGGGTTCAAGAAACACCACCCTTTCCTTACCAAGACGCAGTGTTGGCAGGAAGGGGCTGTGAACACCATCTACATCCCCTACCCTTTCACAGAAGATGAGTCCAAAGACTCCGGACTGACTCAGCCAGGAGACCAGGATTAGAGCCCACAAGGCTGAATTTCTGTGTTGTTTTAGCTGCGTGGTCCCTGACCCGAGATTCTAGAAGGCAACAATAGAGGGGTCTGTGAGCTTCTCCCAGTATCCCAGAAGGCCCAAGGGAATATCACCTTTCCCGGGATGCTATTTAGCAGCTTTGGGCCAGCATTCTATCAGCCTAGTGTTTGATTCCGGTTACCTCATGCTTATCAGAAGCTGATTCATCTGTTCTTCTATTCATGCCTCTGCCCAGTCAGCCCTCCATCCATTCATTCATTCAATAAGCATTTGCCACTGTCCACTTCGTACCAGGCCTTGCGCAGGGTTCTAGGGACACAGAGATGAGGAAGGCTCAGTCCCTGCCCTCCGTAGTCTCCCCCATCCAGTGGGGAAGGGGTAAGAGTTACAGTGGAATATGACAGGACCAGGTGGAGGAAGAACTGATCTCCCATTAATTGAAAATGGGGAAAGAGATTAATCAGTCATTATAGATAGGTGCCGTTTTTCTGGTTGGTGGATTCTTTTTTAAAACTTGAACCCAGTTTTTTCCAAAAGTAACAATATTCAAACAGGACGAGAGGGTGCACAACAAAATGTGACCTTTATGAAATCCTGCCTCCTGTCCCGCCCCCCCCACCAGAGGCTAAAACCGCTAATAGTTTCTTGGGCATCTTTTCAGAAAATTCTTCTCTACATTCTTCACGCAGGTAGAGGAGTGAGTCTTCCCTGCCCCCAATACATGGAAACACGTTATTCACCCTGGTCCCTAACTTAGTTCTTTTCACTCAATGATACCCCCCCCTTGGAGAGTGGCCTCTTCCACACCCCCTCCTCAGCAGCTGCCCTGTGGATGGACATTAGGGTTGTTACTAGAATTTAACATTATATACAGTGCAGGAGTAAAGATCCTGACCGATGGAGTCTTTCAATTCCTGGTGCCCAAAGGGAGAAATGAAGAGGGGTCGTTTGGTGGTGAAATTGTGCAGACTGAGTGCCTCCCCACACCCCGCGATGGCAAGCAGGTTTAGGGTTGAAACGAGCTGCCGGCCGGGCAGTACCCGGCCCCCTGCCTCATGCTGCTGTGTCCTTCCCACAGCCCTCGCCTCCCACGACTACATCTTGAAGATCGTGCCCACGGTTTACGAGGACAAGAGTGGCAAGCAGCGGTACTCTTATCAGTACACGGTGGCCAACAAGGTACACGGGTGGCAGCTGCGTGCAATCGCGCCCTCTGCTGGCTGAGAGCCGAGGTGACAAGTGTCTGGGCGCGATCTCCTCTGATTCCCTTCAACGGGCCTTTCCTGGAGGGGTGATCTACCCTGGGCAAAGACGGAAGGCCAGTCTCAGAGTCAAGGGGAGGAAATCGAACCGGGACGTAGAGCGTGATCTGTTGGAGAAAGAGCAGGCAGGTGGCCTGTCCCAAAGGTCTAGGGCTTGCAGACATCTCCGCTGCCCTGTATCTGGCCCTGATTATTCAGGCACGGGACCCTGATTGGTTAGCACGCAGCAGATGCTCTGGCTCGTGGGGCACAAGCTCGTTATCCAGAATCATGAGGCTCTGGAATTACACCAGATGGCTGTTGGTTAACAGGTACGTCCCAGGACCCCAAGACTCAAATTCACGGAGATGCAGGCAGGCCTTGGTGGGAAGCAAAGCACAGTCAGAGCCAGCAGAATGGGGTGACAGACAGTGGTTTCAAGCCAAGACAGCCTCAGTCTCCCTGGAGATGACCCTGCCATGGGACATGAATGCTTGAAGCCCATTGGTTGAGGCGTCCCCAGTAGACCCCTTTACACCAGGACTCTCCTTCTTTTTCTGTTCCAGGACCACCCAGACCCCTTAAGGTGATATATTGTTTGGCTCTAATAATAATAATAGTAAGAGTAGTAGCTATCATTTATGGATTACTTACCATGGGCTGCACATTATGCTAAGCTCTCTACCTCCACCATCTTTTCCAGTCATCAAGGCAGCTCTGACATTGGGACTATTATTGTCCCCATTTTACAGGTTTGGCCACTGAGGCACTGAGAGGTGGTCCTGGAGCTATAACATGGCTGGACGGGGATTAGAACCAGCTTCTCCTCCAGTTCCAAAACCTGGTCTCTTGATCACATCACCTGTTCAGTCTGAACCAGGGGCCTCCGAGTCTGCCAGGCTGGGAGCTACTCTCTCTTGGGTGCCTTGGGGTCCCTCTACTCTGCTCCACCTGCACTGATGCTCTGGTGTAACTCTCCGAGGCAGAGGGGTCCTGTTTCTTGGAGGGCATCTCACTGGAACCCTCAAGTGCTGACAGCATCTGACAAATGGGAGAAAGTGGAGGCAGTGTGAACAGAAACAGTGTGGGCTGTGGAGCAAACTTCCGTTTCAAACCTGGCTCGGTCACTCACTAGCTCTGTCACCTGGGACAAGTCACATAACTGCTCTGTGCCTCAGTCTACTCATTTGTAAAACGGGGATGGTGCCCACCTCATAAGATCGCTCTCAGATGAGGCAGTGTTTTTAAAACCACCGAGCCCACAAAGAAGGCTTTGGCAAATGGTACCCACTGCTGCTATTTTTTTATTATTTTTCCTCTGTCCCTCAGCTCTGGGCTGTGACCCAGACAGTCATCCTGCCCCATGAGCTCTCCCTGGGGAAAGCTGATCTTGTTTTGCCCAAGGCTCCTTCCCTTGAGGCTTTGGCAAAGGCCCAGCAGCCAGGACGGCTTGCTCAGCTCCCTCTGCGGCCTCAGCCCTGGCCTGCACTGTGAGCGCATGAGGCTGCACCCATCGGGGCCCGTGGCAATCCAACAGAGGAGGCAAGTTTCAGCGTTGTCCTTAAAGAAGCTGCAGGGCTTGGGCCTTAGCATTTGGGGTTGGGGCTAAAGTCTGGTCTCCAGTTGCTGAGGACAAATGACAGCAACCGAGAGGTTTTCAGCATCCTGAAGTGGATGCACTGTTAATTCAGCCCCTTGGCATCCTTGGAGTCCCGGCCGGTGCCTTCTGAGGAAGGCTTGTGGTGGGGCTGTGCCCTCTGACTTTCCCGTTCTGTGTGTTCCTTCTTTGAAGAAGCTTACTCCCCACATCTCACTCACACACACGCACACCCGCCTCAGGATGTCATGAGGACTGTCCCCTCCTTGCCAAGCTGTCCAGACACCCCTGGGGAGATCGGGCCATTCGTCCATGGTGCTGCAGTATTGCACATTTTTTTTTTTTTTTTTTTTTTTTTTTTTTGTGTTGTCTTTGAATGGGTTTTTTTATCATGGTGATGCTGGCTTCATAGAATGAGTGAAAAAGCACTTCTTCCTCTTTAATTTTTTAGAAGAGTTTGAGATGGATAGGTCTTCTCTCTTCCTTAAATGTCTGGTAAATTCACCTGTGAAACCATCTAATCCTGAACTTTTGTTAGTTGTCAGTTTTTAATTAATGATTCAATTTTATTACTGGAAATTGTTCTGTTTATACTCCCTATTTCTTGGGAGATTGTACATTTCTAGGCATTCATCCATTTCTTAAAGATGGTTAAATCCGGGGCACGAACCCGCGTCCCCTGCATCGGCAGGCGGACTCTCAACCACTGCGCCACCGGGGAAGCCCTGCACATATTTTTACATGCCTCCTTCTCCAGACTGCGGGTCCCTCTGGGGATGGGGCAGGGCGTACTCCCCTCAGGGTCCCCAGCAACCGGCAAGGGGCCAGCACACAGGAGAGGTGCTCAGTGAACTATCACTGAGTAAACAAATGGATTCTGCATGGCCCAGGAGTTGAAGGGAGAAATAGGCCTTTACTCAAACTGAGCCCACTCACACTTGTCCTTTGACAGCTCTGCTCTCCTATTTTGATTCTGGTGCTGCTCCCAAGGTCATGCAGTCCATTTCCAAGCAGTCCAAAGGGTCCAAAATGCTCCCAGTGAATGGTGGCCATCCAGATGCTGATGGCGGAGCTACTGGGGGGAAGGGTGTGAGAGGAGGGGTCCGTGGAGCCTGGCTCTGCAGGGGGAGGGAGGGAGAAGAGCCCGTTCTTGTGGGTTTCTGGGGACCCTCTGCCACCCGTCCCCCCCATCCCCCATGCGGCAGGGTTTGAGCCTGAGTCTCACCTCCCCAACCCCTGTTCGCTCTCCTTGCACCTCAGGAGTACGTCGCCTACAGCCACACTGGCCGCATCATCCCCGCCATCTGGTTCCGCTATGACCTAAGCCCCATCACGGTCAAGTACACGGAGAGACGGCAGCCTCTGTACAGGTTCATCACCACGGTGAGTGGGCGGGGTGCCTGCTGTGAGCACCCCAACCGGTTCTCCAAGAAGCAGGATGCAGCCCACAGGGCTAGGGGCTCAGCCTGTCCACACAAGGCTGGGACCTCTAGGATGTTTAGAAATGTCATCAGAAGCACATCAATATCGATGGCGTTTCATCCAGAAACTCTTTTCCAGATGGGAATGCCACTCAATCACTTCGTTCCTTAAGCAATCCCATCTTTATATGGCTCAGTTGGATGTTCCTGATTTTCTCCAGTTTTTTATTTTTATGGAAATTGTTCTTAGCAGGGCTTATCCTTTTCTGTGTAAGTTTTACAGTGAAGATTTCACTCATTTTTTTCCATGTCTATTTTCTAACTCTAGCTGCCGATTCTGTCAGGTTTGTTTCTTTCCTTCCTTCCCGCCTGTTCTCTTTTTTCTTTTTTGCCATTGTCTCCACCAAGTCCAGTCTTCTGTGAGGCAGCTTCAAGCTGATGTCAGTTTTCTTTGATGCTGACTGTTTCTATCAAGTACTATCCTGGCTTCCCATTGAAAATGTCCTTGGGGTCAGAACAGCCAGGTCACAGTGCCCTGCTCCAACCAAGAGGCCTGGAGAAATTCGGTAAGCCAGAGTCAGTGAAGGTGGAAGAGATGAGGTGATTTTCCCTCCCTCCTAGATTTAGAAACTGCTTTTCTACCTCTTCATACTTTTAATAATGATTCAGAATTCGGTGTCCAGTCTTGGCTCTTTCATTTCCTGCTCTGACTAGGTCTGTCTTAGGACTCTTGTTACAGAAGAGACAGGACCCCACACCAAGCTGGCTTGAAGGATAAGTGGGCTTCAGGTATGGCTAGATCCAGGTACAAATGTCTGGAATAGGTCTGTCTTCATCCTGCTCTCCTCTGTACTGGCTTCATTTTCACATAAAATTTACCAATAGAAAGTACCTCTTTCTCAGTAATCCTACCCCAAGTTTTGGATAGAATGGCACTGTCATTGGCCTGGCTCAGGTCCCATGCTATCCTTGTGGCCTGGAGAATGAATGGTGTGCTCCAGTTGGCCAGCCCCACCCAGACTGCAAGGACAAAGATTACGAGGGGGTGGGGTTCCCCAAGAGAAAAATCAGAGGCCAGTTACCAGAAGAGGAAAGACTGGATGCTAGGCGGCCAAAGGGCCAGATGTCCACTACAAGGTCTCCATCTTATAATTGATGAAATAGGAATAACAGTCCCCACTTTTCCTACCTCCCAGGGCCTCGTGGGACTCAAAGCAGATTACAAAAGGGAAGCTCTGAAATTATAGAAAGCCATGTGGATACAAAGGGTGGCAAAATTTGGTGCTTATAGGAGCCTCTAAACGGCCTTTTACTGTTCTCTTGACTCCATAAAAATTTGAAACTTCTTGATCTACCAAGGGCACCTAACATAAAGCTAAAACACCAGACACAGATTGGGAGAAGATATTTGCCACACATATAAGGAAGAAGTATGCTTCAGAATTTATACGTTTAAAAAAAAAAATCTCTACGAATCAGTAAGAAAAAGTGACCAAAAAGAAAATAGGTAAGGACTCGACCATTGACAGAAGCGACCACACTGGCAGTGGAAAGACGCCCAAGTTTACTAGATATTGGAGGAATGAGATTCAAAACAGCCCAATTCAATCCTATCAGATTGGCAGAAATTAAAGACCTGCCACTGTAAAGATTGGGAGGATGCAAAGCGAGGGGACCTGTGTATACTATCTGGTGTAAATGGGGTTAGCCACTTTGGAGGGATACATATTAACCCTTTGGCTCCAAATCAGGGAATCTGTGAGCAAGTGATTCTACCCAAGGCCCCACAGGGTAGCACACTAAGTGGGTCTTGGCGCTGATTCTCAGCCAGTACGCTTACTGCATACCCAAAATTGAACAGAAGCGAAGACACGAGGAGGTGCCTCTGTGTGGGCGTGGTCTGCATCTCAGAGGCCCCGGGGTCTGCGGCCTTGATGGTGGCAGAGAAACCCCTGTGCCCACACCTCACTATAGGGTCGGGAAGGATCTTCACGGCCCCCTTCCTGTTTCCCCTGCATTCCAGACAGCTGAGGCTCTGAGTTGTTGAGATCGCTTGGTAAGTGGCTGAGAAGTGAAGCGACTTCATTTATTTGCTAAATGTCTGCTAAACTTTACCATGCGCCAGGCCCTGTGCTTTGCAGCAGGGATAGCAAGTTAGATGCAATCCCTGCTCCTAAGCTGCTCCCCGGCTGGTGGGGGAGATGGGCGAGCACACAGAACTGCAGCCCCATCCAGCAGGGGCTCCGATGGAGCTGTGCCCCAGGTACCCCAGTGGCAGACTCCCTTCTGTTTGGAAGGTTCAGAGAAGGAAACCCCAAGATGGGTCTTGAAGGGTGAGGAGACGTTTTTTAGACTGGTGAGTGAGGGAGAGAGGTTCTTAGCAAAGGGAATAGTACATGCCAGGGTGCCCAACATAGCGTGTCTTGTGAAGGCCATGTGGCTGCTTTCAATGGGGAAGGAATTCTGAGAGCTGGAGGTCCCAAACACCCCAGGGGAGGAGCCCGTCCTGCACGCCAGCCCTGCCCACCTCCACCTGAGTGGGGGCCGTGCTTCTGGGAACCTCCTGACATCATTAGCCTAGTGGTTTTTCTGAAGGCCCCCTGCTGCCATTTTGGTTGCCACGACAACCGTGGGGTCAGCCCAGGGTGAGCCAGCCGGCTGTCCCTGGCAGATGGTGTCATTGTGGAGCTTCAGAGGCCTCTGTCACAGGGCGGCAGATGTGGGGGATGACGCTTGCACACAGACACACAAGCACAAAGACCCTCGGGAGCCCTCACCAGGCAGGGTGGAGGTGGGATGGAAGTGGAGGCACCTGCTGAGACTTCTCTTTCTCTCTTTATGGAATCAAACACTTGTGTGCATTGGGGGCCTCTGCAAATAGCTCCTCAGAGGGGCTGCTGAAGAGGGGGCTTAGGCCAGGATGTTGTCATGTGGCGGCCACAGGGCTGCGGCGGCAGCTGTGGGTGGGCTGGAATGAGGGGTGGGTGCAGCCAGGGGCAGGGGAGTGGGTGTGGAGGGGAGAGGCATTCTAAGTAACAAGTACCTGGCTTAGTTGGGGTTGCCCCTTCCAGGCTCTTGTGGTCTGGAAAGGACCTTTTTTTCATGCCCTGCCTGAACAGAGGGGACGCCCTCCTCCTGGAAGCCTCCAGCAGGCTGCCCGGGCTCCTCTCTGGACACCCAGGGCACCTTGCTCAGACCTCCACTTTGTGCTATTCCAGAAAATTCCACCACTGAGAGAATAAAACAGATGGTGTTTAACAACATGAAAGGGATCCCTTTCAAAGTGCCCCCTCCCACACATGCACATTTGTCCCCTACCCCTGCCACTTGCTGGAGCCCCTTTTTGGAGATGGCCTTCAAGTGGGTGGTGGTGACAGATCGGGTGGCTTTGGAGGTGTCACATCACTTTCCTTGTGTGTGTTTTATTCTGTTTGGGGGGAGCAACCATTAGTCACCAGGTACCAAATTGGGTCAGTATGGCCATGACATTTTTTGTCCACGAAAAAGTAGCAGCTGGTGATGATGACATGCCCCCTTTGGATAACAGGGATAGCTGAGTTAAACATCATCCCTGCCCTCAAGGTGCTCCTTGCCAGTGAAATAATCCCCCAAAGTTTAGATTGCATTTCTTAGTTGCCAGGCCTGATTATGATGAGCTCCAGGCCTGACTCACCTCTGTGTCCCTAGCATCTGGCACAGGACTTGGCCTGGATGTAGGTGCTTAGAAATATACAAGGGATAGCTGCTTAAAGAAGTGATCATATAGCTGCACTTATTAAGCATCTACTAGGTGCCAGGCAATTTTACAGTCCTCTCCTTTAACCCTCCCAGGAACCCTCCAAGGTAGATGATATCATTCCTGTTTTAGATATGAATTAATTGAGGCCCAGAGAGGTAAAGAAACTCTTCCAAGATCTCACAGCCAAGAAAGTCAAGGCTGAGACTTGAGCCCCAGACTTGCCTCTGCCACATCCTCCCATCACCAGCTTGGGAGCCTTCATTTTCCAAAACAAAGGCTCTCAAGGATGTTCCAACAACAGAGCCCCCAGAAGCCATGGAGCCCTTGATAGAACACCAGGATCATTTGATACAGTGACTTCTGTCCTGGAAATCAAGAAGAAATATTATAGCAGGAAACTAGGCAATATTATGAGCATGTGTGATAAAATCACAGTCACGCCCATGCAAACCATAAAAAAAGCAAACTGTCCATCTAAGACTGGTTGGCTGGTGGTGCGCAGGTTTTCCTGCCCTTATCTGGTTACCTTTCACTCATCTGTTTGGGCACCTGCAAAGATTTTCCATTGACAAAAGGCAGCAGGTGTGTGGAGTGGGGGGCACATAGGATGGTTAAAAACAAAAACAAAGAACTGAAGGGAGACAAACTTAAAACTGAGAAGGTTTTACGTCTGAGGCTGTGTGAGTTGGGAAAAGATCAGCTTGGTAGCCGGACTGATACAACAGCCGCTTCAGACCCTCCATTCTCTCCTACTTGGGCTTTCCTCGGTGTGTCTCTCTTCCCAGGACTGTGAGCTCCAGGAAGGAGGGCTGGCTCTCAGTCACCTCTGTTCCCCAGACCTGGCATAGCCCGGGCAGGTGATAAGTGGGTGTGAAACAGTGAGCAGACACATGGAGGGTGTACACCTTGGTCCACTCCCCACAAGACAGTTGCTGTTATCTGAGGAGCAGAACAGAACCCAAATTAGCTGCCCTGTTATTCAGGCCTGGAAATGTGTATGTAAAAAAAACACTTGCATTCTGGTCCTTCCGGACGTTTGAGCAAAGCTAGTTCTTGCAGAAGCTTGTGTACCAGGGACTGATTGCTCCAACTGAGTCTGAACACCAATATCACAGTTGGAACAGGAACTGCTGGTACTTGGTTTCCTAGGGCAGGTTCTGAGACGAATAAGGAATATTAGAAAGGCATGGGCTCCATTTTATAAACTACACTTACTTTTACAGCCACACAGCATCTTACTTCATAAACTTCCCCGAGGGAGACCCCTTACCTTTAGGACATTTGATATGTAAGACTTAAGAGAGCCGAGAAAACAAAATATAAAGAAGCCATCCAGGCATGCAGATGGGAACTGAGGGAAGCCTTCAGGTGGGAGGGAAGCAGGGTGGAGGAACAGGAAAAAGCAGGCCCTTTGCAGCCTCCCAGACCTGGACGCTCGTCACCCTTGCCTACTTGGTAGCTGTGTGACCTTCGACAAGTGGGTCCCTCTCTGAGCCTGTTTCCTCACCTGTGAAATGGAGCGCACCCCATTTGCCCTACTACTCGCAAAGAATGAACGAGGAGGCAGAAGAAAGTGCCATCTCAGGCCTGGCACATAGTAGGTGCTGCACCGAGGTGGTTTTTTCAGAGGGGGCAGTGGGTATTTTGCAGCTGCAGCCACTGTAAAAATGGCAGGGAAAGGCCTCCACTCTCCCCCCGCGCCCCCCGCCAGGCTCCTGGACTAAAGGGTGCAAGTGGGCAGTCTGGCAGGCGTGACACCACTGACCGGAGACCACCACACCCTCTCCTCCCCACCTCCCCACCTCTCCCAGGCCCAGTCGTCAGCTTCCCTTCCACGACAGCCTCCACCTCTGCCCGGCCACAGCCCTGGTGTTCTCATCTGAGGCTCCAGCCTGTCTGCCGCCACCGGCATCTGATGGGACTCCGATTCATTATTTTTTTCCTCACCCTATACCTTTTGCACAAGCTTTTCAAGCAAGGCCGACTGGACGAGTAGAGTGAGCGAGCAGTGCCCGGGCACTTAACGGTGGTACATCAGGCAGCTAGACAGGGCCTCATAGTGGACCCCATTTCACAGATGAGAGAAACTGAGGCCCTGAGAGGTCAACTGGTTTTCCCCGCCAGGTTCGCAGAGCTGGTATCCGCCCCCAGGAATGTTTACTCCAGAGCCTGGTGGAACACAGAGGGATTCAGTCCTCCAGCTGGTGTGGCTGGAACTTGTCCTCTCCATATTATAAGGAATCAAGAGCCGTGATTAAAATGTCAGGGGAGCACACACACACCTTCCTTTCAAGGTAGACGAGCTGACTTCATTCTCCCCACAGTGAAAGGTCGGGAAGCTGGGGGAGCTGCAGGGAGGAAGCCTCGCCGGAAGAACAGAGGGGCATTATTGATGACTTCTGATGAAAGCAGAGTAATGTGCTTTGCCCCGACTCACTGGGGCCCACATATCAAATGGTCCTTGTCTTCATTTCTGGAGCTGGGGCTGCTGACCAGAGTAGGGTTGCAGGTTCTGGCTGTGATGGCCTCTCCTGGCTCAGTGGCCCTGCTCTCCCGTCCTCCACCCCCTCCCCCAGAAGTTGTCCCCCTGCCTCAAAGCCGGGAGATGCAAGAGCGTAGCAGCAGCAAGGGACCAAGGGAACAGGCATTTAAGGGTGTATGTGTAACACGGGCAATCCCAGGGCAGTCCTGAGGGGTGAGGATTAGCCTTCCCGTTTGTAAAAGTTAGGAAACTGAGGCTCAGGGAGCCATGGAAGTGGGCCCAGCATCCTGAGTCACCTCCACACCCCCCAGCTCCTGGGCTGACACCCCCTGTGTGAGTCACCTTTGCCCCCTGCCTGGGGCGTGGAATTCTTCGACTCCTTTTCTAAGACGTTCGTTCATTCATTCACTCCCTCCCTCCCTCACCGACTCTTATCGGTTCTTTCGCACTCACTCATGCACACACACACTCCTTTACTCAGTGAACATGTCCTGAGCCTGCTGTGGTTCGGTCTCTTCTGCTTTCTTCTCTCTCCCTGGGGCAGTCGGGAAAGCGAGCTTTAAGCAGTAGGGTTGGGTTAGGGGACTGGGGGTGAGGGGTCGCTCCCTGCCTGGCCGAAGACTGGAAACAACCTCTGGCCCGAGGTGCTTTGCCCCCGGGGATGTTCTTATGACAAACCCACGTGTCTGGGCCTCAGCTACTCCCTCTGTCGAATGGGCCCTCGGAGGGCTTGGGACCTGAGCAGCTGTAAAGAATCTGCCTGTGGTGCCTGGGACACCCTTGCCATCCTGTCCTTCCAATGAATGGCTTGTCCTCTGCTTAAAGAGCCAGGTAGAGAATGGAAATTGAGACCCAAAGGCCTGCTCTGGGGAATAAGTGATATTTTACCCATTGTTCTTCTTAGAGTGGGTCTCAGAGAGGTTTAGAAAATCTCAGGTCTTAGCAAGAAGGTTGGAGCCTTCCAGTCACCTGGAAGATGAGATTAGGTACCATTTACTAAACACCTGCTAAGTGCTAGGCACTCCAGAGGCATTGCCTACAGTATGACAGTTGGCAAAGTAGGGACAGTTTTCCCATTTTGCAGATGAAATAACTGAGGCCCAGGAAGGCTCTCCCAAGCCCAGAGTTAGAAAGCGACAGCCACGAATTCGGCTTCTGAATTCCAAGCTCTTTCTGCTGCCACAGCCAGGAAGGCCACTGTGGGCTCCCCAGTCTTCACACCCCACCTTGGCCGTGCACCCTGAGGAGGTTCACGCCTCCTGGCCTCTGCACACCACGGAGGCCTGGTTCTCCTAGCTCTTCTGCATGCAGAGCAACATGCAAGGGAACTAAGTGTCATGGGCATGATTTGCTTCGTTTTCCTTTTTATTCATTTGTGTTAATCTTGGGCCCTATCCTCCCAGGCCAGGGAGATGCCAAGTCACCATCCTCCCTTCCACCAGGCCTTTCTTTATCTCTTCTCAAGATCCCTATCAGCCTCCTAACATCTGTGGTTGGTCATTCCCCGCCCTGCCCCCCGCAACCATCAGCCAAATGTGGTGAAGCCTGTGATCTTGCCACCACCAAGGTAGAGCCTGAGTCCAAAGACAGACATACCCTCTGGTGCAAGCTTGTGGCTACATTTATTTCCTTGCGTTTCAGAATGTAGAAACCGTGACCTTCTCGGGATAAGGGATGGCCACAGCTGACCACCTTCTGGGATGAGTCCAGATGTGGCAGCCTCCTGGTGCTGGGAGTTTTCTGTGGCTACCATCTGTCAAAATCCAGGGCACGCCACAGCCTGGGAGCACCCCAGGACCCTCTCCTCACGACCCCTGCTTCACCTCACACCAGTCACCACCTGCAGATGTGAGCAGGTCAGGCAGGCCAAAGGCAAAATAATGAAAATGGGGCCATGGCAGCATCAGGCGGGCTGCTAGATTTCTCTCAGCTTTTGAGGAGTCCTCCACTGCCCCACTGAATATGCCAGAATTCCCCCTCCTCCATTGACCAGTGACCAGCACCTTGAATAGACGTAGAATAATGGGGGACATACAGCTGCATTGGGTGATGTCAGTAGACACACACAGTAGCTTCCTGAAGAGCCCTTTAGCCTTAGGCACCCTGTGAGTAACTCAGACAGGGTCAGCTGTCTGGCGGCTTGAATGCTCCCAGGGCCTCAGTTTCCCCACAGCTCTGTGTTTTCTCATGTACCTCAATGAATGTGTTGTATCTCCTTCTGTTCCAGGCCTGCCCGGTGAACGGAGGCTTCAGTTTGGGTGCCAGGTGTATGTGAATCATAGGCACACGCAGGTTCCAAAGCGTGTAGATGAATATAGATATGTGTGTGTGGTTATTTTTTATTTTTTTATTATTTGCTCCATTGCACTTAAGTCACATTTTCCTATCCTCTGATCCAAGCTCTAAAAGCGTTTTGCGGTATAAAATCGCCCATCATCTGCTCCACTCTACCAAAATAACCCGGCTCCCCTGCCGTCATCCTCCTTGAAAAGTAGCCCTGCGTCATGCTCTGAGGCCGGCGGGGAGAGGCCTTGCCCACTGAAAACACTTCAGAATAATCCCCCCAGCGCCCCCCAACCTCCTCTCTCCCTGGGGGGTTGCTCTGGTTTCTTGGGCTGTTATTACTGGAATGCCAGCTGCTCTACTTACAGCCCATCCGTACAGACCTGCTCTGTCTGTCTGGGGCCTCACAGCGCTCCGCTTAGCTCATCTCTTGGAAATATAATTTTAAAAATAAACGCCGGTTCGATTCACACTTCCCTCTTGCCTCTGCTGTGTCTCCTGGCCTGTTCGCTTGGCACCAGAGGACCCAGTATGGCACTGCTGTCTCCCAGAGCCCTCCCACGGGACCTCCAGCGCGGCCTCAGGGGCCCTCCAGGGCTGCCCAGATTGGCTTCTTCTGAGACCTGTGGTCATTTAAGTGCCCCTTAAATGTGGCAAGGGAGAAAGAGTGAGAGCTCTGGGGGCAGACAGACTTGGCTCTGCCTCACACTTGCTGTGTGACCTTGGATAGACTACTTACGTCTCTGGGCCCATGGGTACATGAGAGAAGAGGTGGTGCCTTCCTCGGGTGGTGGCATTGGTTTTTATGAACGACATAAAGTGTGTCTTTAGGGGAAAAGTACGTTTAAAGTTTCCTTGCAAACCTTTTATGCACTTTGGTTCTTTGATGGTGCCAGAAAGCAACTCGTAGGTAGGCCTGAAAATTTTGAGGAAAACATAGCATTATGTTGACACATCACAAGTGGAGTCCTGACAACTTCGAAGCAAAGTGAATAATTCGTTAGGTAGGCTTGTTTCATGCCTGGGAAGCAGCAAAGGGCCATGTTGAGAGTTTTGAACTCCAGTTCAGCCACTAATTACCGTGGCGCTGGACGAGTGACCGGGTGTCCCTGTGCCTCAGTTTCCCTGGCTGTAATATAGTTATAAGAATAGTACCTCCCTCCTAGGGTTGGCCTGGGCATTCAGCGAGGTGAGAGGCGTGAGCATTTCAAAGCGTGCCTGGCACAGAAAGGTGCTGTGTAAGTGCTGTCTCTTTTGTTGTAGTTCTTATGTTATTATGTGGCAGGAAGTACAGACATACCGGTGACATTCATGACCATCCCCGTACATACAACAGCAGTTCTTAATCGGGCAGTTTTGACCTCCAGGGGACATCTGACAGTGTTTGGAGACAATGTGTCATTTCGGTTGTCACAGCAGGGAAGAGAAGGTAGTACTGGCGTCTCACGGGTGGAGGCCCAGGATGCCGCTCACCGTTCTTCAGAGTACTGGACAGTTCCGACAACAAAGAATTATCTGGTCCCCAAAGTAAATAGTGCCGTAAGAAACTGTGCCCCGATACAAGATTTCTGGTAGCAACATAGGCCCCTCTCTCCTCTGTAGCACTTGCCTTTGTTGTAATTTTGCATTTATCGGTAAGATTATTTGATTACTACCCGTCCCACTGATATAGTACAAGCTTCTGAGGGTGAGAGGAGATTTGTTTCTCACTCCAGCCCATCCAGGCCAGCGCTGCCTATTTAGCCCACCCCAGATGTTACTCAGTCACTGGCAGCACTGGTCCTGGACCTGTCAGGCCCAGGTTCAAGTCCCAATTTTGCCACTTCTTGGCTGTATGACCTTGGGCCAGTGGCACTGCCTTTCCAAACTTCCGTTCCTTCATCTGCAAATGGGATTGTAAATATCTGATAAATTTAGAGTAGAAGTTAAGACCACAGGCTCCAGAATCAAAGACAGGCCCAAGTTCAAGTCATAGCTCTGCTACTTATTATGTGAATGTAGTTACCTGTTTAAGCCTCAGTTTCCTCACCTCTGAAATGGGTCTAATAATCCCCCTCCTTTCAGAAGGTTAATATGGGAAAGAAAGGAGCTGATAATGGTTGCTTCTTCTATTATTATTTCATTCTTCATCCAACAAGTGGAGTTTTTGAGCCCAGAGTATGTTCCAGCCCCTGTTGGTTACCACGTGGTGGGCCTAATGGGGCAGAGCATCTGCACTTGCTGAGCTCATCATCTCGTGATTTGGGAGGGGTCTGGCCTGGTGCTCCCTCCAGTGCTGACCTCTGACCTCCCCTCACCCCTTTCAGATCTGTGCCATCATCGGCGGGACCTTCACTGTTGCCGGCATTCTGGACTCGTGTATCTTCACAGCCTCGGAGGCCTGGAAGAAGATCCAGCTGGGCAAGATGCATTGACGACCCGCCTGGCCCGATGGCCGAGGACCCAGGGAGACCGCCAGCCCTGTCTCCAGCGCCCCGTCTCCTCCTGCCCTCTATCTGGCCCAGGATCTGTCTGCGTCCCAAAGTGGGGGTGAGGGGAGGGAGGGGGTGGCTCACGGGTTCGCAGCTACCTCTTTTCCCCATGTTTAACTGTAGATGAATTACACTGCCTGAAGTCTGGGTGCCCCTTTCCTTCCCTGAGGAGCCCCAACGCCAGAGTCAGGCAGGGAAGGCTCGGGAATGCTGGAGACCACTCCTGGGAAAACTGCAGTCCTTTCCCTGTTGGGCAAGCAGCTCAGAATCTATGTTGACCAGCTCTCAGCCTGGCTTTGACAATCTCCCCACTGTTTGGTCCCACTAATCACTTGGTTTCTCCCCTGGGCAGCCAGCCTGCAGACCTGGGCTCTGGGCTTTGGACCAGGCTGCCCAAAGGTACCTCCCACCTGGTGCCTTCAACAAAGAATGGTACTTCCCAGGCAAGCCCCTGATACGTGGCCCTCTAGATGGAGCCCTTGCTTCTGCTCCATCCCTTCCTGCCCGACCTAGAGCCCAGGCCTCAAGGCCCTCACCCCCACCCCTGCCTTTTCTTCCCCAGAAGCAGATGCCCAGTTGTTGGGCAGCAGCTGTGTAGACTCAAGTCTGCCCACTGGTCCCTGGGTGCCTGGCGAGTTCCCCTTTCTCTCTCTCTTCCTCTTGTTCTTCTGAACCCCCTGCCAATGTGCCTCAGCCCCCGTGCTGTGTGGCCACAGCATGGCTTGGTGGAGGGGCTGGCTGTGACTGGGAAGTCATCCTTGGAGAGCCAGACGTGGTTTGTGCACTTATGTCCAGATGGGAAGCATCCTTTTCCGCGACCCTGAGATAATCATGTCTCAGCCTCTCCCAGGTGGCTTGCCGTCGGTCCCAAGGCCTTAGGTGGGGGAAGCAAAGCAGAGCAGCCTTTCTCCCATCTTAGCATGTCCACCCTCGGGGCTCCCAAGGGTGTATAGCTCTTGGACCTCTCTGCAACCCAGATGTGGCCCACTTGCCCCACCAAGCTCCCCACTGGCTGACCACACACTAACTCGGTCCTGGTTCCTGGGGCAGCCCCACTGTTTCCTCACTTGCTCTTGGGTGGGTCCCTACCCCACTGCTCCCCCCCTATCCTTCCCCTTTAGTCCTGAAAGGGAGAGGCAATGGTCCAGGCATGAATTACACCCAGGGAATTTTAGGTATGCCCCCCCCTTCCCAGGGAGAGAGTCGCCCACCTGTTTTCCATTTATATCAAGATGGTTTGCATACTTTTGTAATTAAGGGGCCTGTAATTAAGGGGAGTGGAAGGCGTTTTTAAATTATCTCTGGATGGTTCAAGTCTCTGCCATTCGTAATTTTTGACTCTAGATTCCAATTAGAAAAGCTTCCCCTTTTGCATATGAGTTGATGAATGTGAGTGTAAACTGCATTTGGGTATTTCTGGTATCTGTGGCCACCCAGATGGATTTTTTTTTTTTTTTTTTTTTTTTTTTCTCTCTCCCCCAGTTACAGAAAGGAGCCCCTTGGGTGTGTTTTTTTTTTTTTTTTTTTTTTTGCATTCTCTTCCCCAGTTACAGAAAGGAGCCCCTTGGGTGTGTGAATACGTGTGGCTGTAGAGGGTGGGCAGGGCAGGGTGGGGAAATGGCATGCAAGTGAATTGAAATCCCATGTTTATGCATTTTTTAAAAAAAACAACTCTTGAGGACATAGGGGATGTCAGTTTCCTATGGAAGAGACACCTCTGACCCATTATTCTTATAAACAAAATCTCAAGGGAAAAAAATGTTTTAGTTCTTTCTCCACTCATTGGGTTCAAATAGATTAAAAGGCTGATTTTCAGAAATATTGCTGTGTGTTGATTGATTTCTACTTGATTGTGGCTGGGTAGCCCGGAGGCTGGGATCACAGTCAGAACATTCTAGAGGAGAATTTCATTCTAGAGGAGAGAAACTGGGAAATGTGGAGATCTGTGAGCATGATCAGAAAGTCAGGACCCCTTGGATTCAGTCCTTCCTTTACTGAATCCCTACAGAATGTCCCCTGATCTGCTACTTGCTTTTTTCTTTTTAATTTATTTTATTGAAGTATAGATGATTTACAGCCTTGTGTTAACTTGATCTGCTCGCTTTCCAGTTGTGTAGCCTCAGGCCAGGTCCTTAACCTCATGGTGCTGTTGCAGAAATTAAATCTATAACGGGTGCAAATAAGTTATACTGGATCAGAACAAGCTCATGTATGCAGGAAAGTGGTACATAGTAAATTTTCAAAAATGGTAGTTGTTCCGTATAGGTATTCCCAGATAGAATAAGGGAGATCCACCATCAGCTGTGAGAAAGGGACTTCCATGGACATTTGCCCAGTCCTTCAAGGCCTTCACTGGAACGGCAGGGACGTGGATAAACACGTCAGAGATGAATGTGAGAGCGAACCAGTCTGCGAGAAACTCTTCACAGACCCTCCCCATTCTCTCTTTAACATTCTGTGCGATACTTGAATTACTGTGACACTCAAAGCTAGTGATGGAGAGCATATGCCCACCGGTAGTCAATGAGGTGTGCTCCCAAACCTGTTTGTACCAGCTGTGCTTTATGCTGTAGTGATGTGACGTGACTTTGTTAACCAATGAAATACGACTGAAGAATGAAAGAGTCTAGTAAAACTAAGTTGAATACTTTGGAGAGACCTGATAAAGGTGAGTTGCCACGCCCTCCTCAAAACGCTACCGAATTCAGGGAATTCCCTGGCAGTCCAGTGGTTAGGACTCTGCGCTTCCAGTGCAGGGGATACTCAGCCCCTACCCCCGCCCCCCAAAAGAACCCCCACGAATTCATTGTGAATAAGGCAACTGAAAAGAGTTGGGGTGGGGGAGTCCTTGAGGATTCTGCATTCACGTTGAAAGTAAGTTCTCACTCCATGTTAAAGAAAACGAAACTGGAGCCCTGCGGTTGGTTTATGTAAGGACATAGTTTACATAAGGAAAATGAACTCCAGCAGAGTTTCTCAGTGAAAAGCCTTGCTCAGGGTCAAAAGATGGGCTAATGTGGGGTTTTGTTTTTTTTTTTCTTTTTCTTTTTTTAATATTTATTTATTTATTTGGCTGCACCGGTCTTCGTTGTGGCACGAGGGATCTTTGTTGCTGCATGCGGGATCTAGTTCCCTGACCAGGGATAGAAACTGGGCCCCCTGCATTGGTGTTACCGAGTCCAAGCTCGCTCTGCTCGCCGCACGACAGGCCAATAAATAGGGAGACAACGTGTTGAGGCAAGGAATACAACTTTATTCAGAAAGCCAGCAGACCGAAAAGATGGTGGACTAGAGTCCCCCAAAAAACCATCTTATTGGGGTCTGGATGCCAGTTTCTTTTATAGAATCAGAGAGGGAAGTAAAGTAAAAAGGCACATAGAGGGCTTCCCTGGTGGCACAGTGGTTGAGAGTCCGCCTGCCGATGCAGGGGACACGGGTTCGTGCCCCGGTCTGGGAGGATCCCACATGCCGCGGAGCGGCTGGGCCCGTGGGCCATGGCCGCTGAGCCTGCGCGTCCAGAGTCTGTGCTCCGCGGCGGGAGAGGCCACGGCAGTGAGAGGCCCGCATACAGCAAAAAAAAAAAAAAAAAAAAAAAAAAAAAA
>NW_006792411.1:1980097-1988593 GCF_000442215.2 Lipotes vexillifer
AAAAAAAAAAAAAAAAAGGCACATAGAGAGGGAGAGGCGATGAGAGAGTAAAGTAAAAAGGGCCATCAGTCTTGCAAAACATCTCCTGGAGTGGCCAGCCTCCGGGAGGGGATGTGTTAGTTTCTTCTTTCTTGCAGCCATTCACAGGTGCGTAGGGTTCCCTGAGGCAGGCCATTATGTATGATTATAATAAAAGCAACGAAAAGCAAAGGCTAAAGTCAAAGAAACAGATCCAACATGGAGTCAAAATTGGCTCTTCCCTGTTACACTGGGAGCGCAGTCTTGACCGCTGGACCACCAGGGACGTCCCGGGCCAATGTGTTTTAAGTTGATGTAAAACCTTTAAGGTATATGTGTGTCATTTTTATGATTTCTCCCTTGAACCAGTTCTTTGAATTACCTAACCAAGTGCAGACTATAGTGTTTTCGTGCAAGAGGATTTCTCAATCGGGGCTTATGGTGCAAACCCAGAGAGGTGTAGGTGACGGTTTGGGGGCTGTGGTGGTTCAGGCAGAAAAGGCTTCTCCTGGGGAGGTGTTGCAGCTTCAGAAGAGGTGAAGTCGGTGAGGAGCGACCCTCACATGCTGAGCTCACACTGCTTGGGGTCGAGGTGGGGCTGTGAACCTTGGGAAGAAGTGGGGTGTGGCAGTGCGGCTCATGAGTGGCAGCTGTATAGTTTTTATAACTAAAAGTCACAAATTTGTTTTTTGTTCTTGCCCGAAACAAAGGTACACATTTTCTCAATGTGCCAGGGCACTGGCGGTCCTAATCCCTTTTTAAGAAGCTGGTTCCTTAGCTGCTCCAGCAGATAGATGTCGCGGTCCAGAAATGTGAGGGGGCCTGTGTGGAGAACATTCACCCAAGACCCTCCCCTCCCCTGCCGCCCAGCAGTTGTCTTCTGTCAGTTTTGTGGTGATGAGGTCATGCACTTTATTCTGACCAAAATAACTTATTTTTATCTCAACTCTTGTAGTAATAGCTACCAAGAGTTAGGCATTCTCCACGTGCCAGGCAAGGAGTGCTTGTTTAGGTCTTGTCTTTTTTAATCCTCACAGCAATCCTACAAGGTGGCTGTTACCTCGTTTTTAGGAAGAAGAAAACAGAGATTTAAGTAACTTAGTCACAGAGCTAGCACGTGGTGAAGCTGGAATTCAAACCCACGTCCGCCTGACTCCAGGGTTATGAAGAATTGTATGGTTCTGGCTTACTCGCCACAGTCATCTCTGTCAAAAGGCTAAACCGACGCCCCTACCCCCCCCCAAAAAAAGAGGGGGTGGGAATTGAAAGTAGTGAGGGTACTGTTGTTTTCTTCCTTTTAAACAGCCTGCAGGACTTCCCTGGTGGCGCAGTGGTTAAGAATCTGCCTGCCAATGCAGGGGACAGGGTTTCGATCCCTGGTCCGGGAAGATCCCACATGCCTCGGAGCAACTAAGCCCATGCGCCACAACTACTGAGCCTGCGAGCCACAGCTGCTGAGCTCATGCGCCGCAACTACTAAAGCCCACGTGCCTAGAACCTGTGCTCTGCAACAAGAGAAGCCACTGCAATGAGAAGCCCGTGCACCGCAATGAAGAGTAGCCCCCACTCGCCGCAACTAGAGAAAGCCCACGCACAGCAATGAAGACCCAGCACAGCCGAAAAATAAATAAAATTTAAAAATAAAAAATAAATTAAAAACAGCCTGCAAAAGAAAGCCAAGCTGAACACTGGGGATCTTCTTAAGCAAAAATTAAAAACCCTTACAACATAATTTTAATTACACAAATAATACATGCTCATGACTCCACTGAAGGAAAAGCAGAAAAGAGCAAAAAGGGAAAAAAGGAAAATTAAAGTCACCCGTAATCCCACTAATCAGGGATCATCATTGTTAATGTTTTAGTGATATTCTTCCGTAGACAAAATCGGATCATGCTGTTAACATTATTTTGTAGTTTACTTTTTTCCTCACATAATGGACGCCTTCCAATGTTAATAACAGTGGCTCTCCTCATTATCTTATTGGCTACCAGATAACAATAATATTGAATATCTCATGGTGGGTCACATTCAGCCTCTGCTCCCATCTCATTCAGAATCTCTTTTCTCACCTGTAACAGGGACAATTTAAAGGGTTGTTTACCAGAATAAATAAGGTAATGTTCGTAAAGCTGTTAGCACAACGTGTGACAGTAAAATGCTCAGCCTACTACAACTAGCCATTATTATTCACTCATTTAAGAAATAATAATTTCTGGGGGGCTTCCCTAGTGGCGCAGCGGTTAAGACTCCGTGCTTTCATTGCCGAGGGCCCGGGGTTCAATCCCTAGTCAGGGAACTGAGATCCCACAAGCCGTGCAGCGTGGCTTAAATAAATAAATAAACTTTTTCTTTTTTAAAGAAATACTTTCTACCATGTATTGAGTGCTTACTTTGTGCCAGACGTTGTGCTGAGGGTTCATTGAATCCTGACACCAAACTGATGAGGTGGGTACTCTCATTATTCCCATTTCACAGATGAGGAAAGTGAGTGACCAAGAGGCTAAATATCTTATCCAAAAGCTCCAGAGCCGGGAAGTGGTGGATATCCAAACCCAGGCAGCCAGAATCCAGGACTCTCACACTTTCCCACCACATCACCCTCTGCCTTGGAGACATAAAAATATTTTCCTGGCCTATCCTCTGAGCCAGGCACTGTGCTAGGCCCTGGGGCTTTTACGCCAGTCCCTGTGCATGTTTCCAAGGTAGGCATGAAGCAGGATAGTAGCCAATTCTACTAAATCCTTATTAGAATGACAGAAACCCTGGCTGAGGTTCTCTCACCATCTTATCTGGCGATGTCCTTGTAGCTGTCTTAATCCTGTTGAGCCACAGTGGGCTGAGGGTGGGGGTAAAGAAAAGCCTTACTGCCCTGGTTGAGAGTGAAAAATCTTGATAATCTTGGGTTGTAATGACCTACCCTCACATGGCTGCCCCTCACCAGTGAGGCCTTGTGCTCCTTGGGAGCAGGGACGGGACTTCACTCCTCCCCAGATTTCTTTGATCTAGCCCTGTACCTGTGGCTCCACGTAGGTACCAAATAAATGGTGAATAAATTAATGAGCAAATAGATGAATGTGTGGGTAAATGACTTAATGAATGTGATAGGGAAGTAATGAATGAGCAGAGAAGGAGCCAGTGAGCAAGTGAATGAATGACTGCATGAATGAATGAATTCATCAGGGGGCTTTGGTCTGATCAACACTGTGAGGGCTGCTCTGAGAAGACCTCTATGACAATCTATGTGCACTCGGTCATAATGGCATCTGCCCCTGCCATGCCCATGAGAAGTGACTTCCTTTCTCCCCCCCAGATTTATTGAGATATAACTGACCTATAATATTCTGTAAGTTTAATGTGTGCAACGTGTTGATTTGATACACTTACATACTGCCTCATGATTACCACAGCATTAATTATCACTTCCAGCACCTCACATAATAACCATTTCTTTTGTTTGTGTGTGTGTGTGTGTGTGTGTGTGTGTGTGTGTGTGTGTGTGTGTGGTGAGGACATTTAAGATCTTCCTTTCTTATGACTGTTCCCCCCACGTCCTTACTCTTGGAGCCTATAATGGGTGGTCTTTCAGTTGCTATTGCCTCAACAAATTTCACCCCGCTTACTGCTGCTACCCTGGCTTCTGCAGACAGCCCAGGTGTAGCCATCCTCCCTGACTCTGAAGGCCAGAGGGCTCCAACACTGACCTCAGGGGATCTGGAATTAAACCTTAAACAGCACCCAGCAAGTCTAGAGATCAAGCCAGATGCCATTGTTGATCATGACTATGAGTAAATGCTGGTATTTCATAATTTCATCACCATATGTTAGGGAACACCCATAAATTGGGAGAGAACAGGGGACCTGCCTGAGTCGGGCAAGTCTTTCTTTTTTTTTTTTTTTTTTTTTTTTGGCTCCACCGCGGGGATGCGGGAACTTGGTTCCCCCACCAGGGATCATCGAACTCGTGTCCCCTGCAGTGGAAGCACGGTGTCTTAACCACCGGACCGCCAGAGAAGTCCCATCTCTTCTATCTTTCTATCTGGCGTCTGGTACAAAGTAGGCGCTCAACAGATATGAATTGAATGAGTCAATCCATTCAATGAATCCATTCAACCAATCACTGAGAGTCTCCCGCACAGCGGAGCCGGGATTGGAGGCCTCTCATTCCCAGAGGCCGCGCAGAGGGACTCTCAGTCTGACGAGAGGGGTGGTGCCGGCGACATTGTGTTGCCTACCCCAGGTGGGAGGCGGAGCTCGGGCACCACTAGGCGGGGCGAGGCGGGGACAAGGTGGGCAGGGCGGGGTGCGCGGGGCCGGAATGAGTGGGGCGGGGCAATAGCTACAAACCCGCAGGCGCGCTAGTCTGCAGAATCCCGGCTGCCCTAGCCGGCTTTTAAAGAAGACTCTCAAAGGAGTTAAAAGGGGAGAGAGAGCACAGCTTCAGTTAGCATGGCGCATTGCACGTGTTTACATCAAACACGGAAAACTTACAGTTTGCGTCATTGGGAGTTAATGGCAAAAGTCTGACTCTGGTGAGGCCTGTCCTTAGGGCTGTCCTGGAGCAAGGCCTCCGTTCTCTTTAGGAATAATAGCTGGCTGTAATTGAGCGCTATGCGCCAGACACTGTTGTAAACACATGAAACGGATTAACTCATTTAGTCCTCGTAACAACTCTATGAGTCATCTACTTAAGATCATCCCCATTTCACAGATGAGGAGCCAAGGTCCAGCAACGTGAAGAGGCACTTGGGTTCAGGTCTCACTACAACTCCAGCTCTTCTAAAAAGGGCTAGAAGACTGGGGTGAAGTTTGTTTGTTTGGGACGCGGGCCTCTCACTATTGTGGCCTCTCCCGTTGCGGAGCACAGGCTCCAGACGCGCAGGCTCAGCGGCCATGGCTCACGGGCCCAGCCGCTCCGCGCCATGTGGGATCTTCCCGGACCGGGGCACGAACCCGTGTCCCATGCATCGGCAGGCGGACTCTCAACTACTGCGCCACCAGGGAAGCCCTGGGGTGAAGTTTTGCAAAGCCAAGTGGTTGGTTTGTAATGACGCTCAAACATGCGTGCGCCTCAAAATCTTTGGTGAGGGGGAGTGCTTGCTCTAAATTCAGAGCCCCAGACCCCGACCTAACGCTGTCTGATTTTGCAGGGCTGTGGTGGAACACAAAAACCTGCATTTTGAACAGGCTCCTCGGTGATTTTGAAGAAGCAAGTTAGCCGATTGCATTTACAGCAATGTTAAATCACCCCTACCATACGCCTAGACGACCTCTGCGGAGGGTAACAGGGGCAAAGAGTTTGGGATAGGAGAGAGACTACTGATAATGTACCTATTAAAAGAACATCAACAAGCCTTTATTGCAGGCCCACAAAAGTGCCCCTTCTCCCCAGCGGCACCAAGTCACCGGGTTCCAGGCATGACTCCCGAAGCCGCCTAGCGCTCCCGTGGCCCCCGAAAACGAGGCACTGCGATCCCACCCCATGCCGGAGGGGGCGCTATTCAGTTTCGTTCCGATAGGAATGGAGCATTGCTTTCTTTCTGCGCTTGCGCGGCAAGGAAGCCTCACTTCCGGCCTTGCGCGCCCAGGGTCTGAAGCCTGCGGTCGCCAGGTAGGTGAGTGCAGGCGCTGCCTGCCTCCCTGGAGGAGGTCTCTCTGCGTGACCCCCAACCGTGCAGTCCGAGCCGTCCTCGCTCAGTTAGCCTCAAGGTCCCAGTGCCACCTTCGGCTCAGATCCGTTTAGTCAAGCATGTGCTCCCCACGCACGCCTTGCTCTGTGTAACACCCAGACCCCTCACATCCTTCATTTTCATTCAGTCGCCTTCTTCCGAGGCCACCTCCCTAGAGCCCTTGCGCAGGAATGGGAGAAGTGTCCCGGACGGAGAGACTTCCCCTGTACCCCATTGAGCGTCCCTTCGCTCTCTCCCTTGCCTTTCTTTGCAGACCGTCACCATGAAGTTCAACCCCTTCGTGACCTCGGACCGCAGCAAAAACCGCAAACGTCACTTCAATGTCCCCTCCCACGTGCGCAGGAAGATCATGTCGTCTCCACTCTCCAAGGAGCTGCGGCAGAAATAACAACGTTCGCTCCATGCCCATCCGCAAGGATCGACGAGGTCCAGGTACGTATCCTCCGGGCTCTAGTTATCCAGCTGCGTGGCGCTCGGGCGCCGCCTTTGCCTGAGAACGTCGAGTGTGCTTGGACGTGGAAGACTGGCAGGTAATGTGACCCTGCAGATGTGTTAGACCGGAGATGGGGCCCAGAGTCACCAGAGAGCGCCTGTCCAGCCTAATTTAGAGCATTCCAACTCAATTCTTTAATAATAATAATTTGAGAAATATACTGTCCCAACCAAGCAAAACTCTTGTTTTCTTATTTTGTTTGCGGAGGCTGCCAGTTTGCCAGGCGTTACCCAGGGTGGCTATTTGAACCAGACTTTGCAGGGTAGTGTTTTGCAATAAGAGTAAGTTCTTGGTATCATTGAGTTTAGTGGAAGCTGGGCATTTGATGGTGCTGGACTTGGCAGGGAGAATGGAGAAGCAGCAGCAAGTCAGAGGCCTGAAATTGTGAGAGTACGGCCCATGTGAGAAAGTATAAGCCGTCTGTTCTCTGTGACTGGAGCTTAGGATTAGGATGTGTAGTAGAGAGGGGAAGTGAAGGTGAGTAAAATTGACAGGGGCTATGTTCATTCCTTGAGGGAATATTTATTGAGCACTTACCAGGCAGTGTTTCCTAGAACACTAACAGTGCACAAGACCTACAGGCCCCTCTTAAAACCTCAGCACTATTGACTTCTTGGGCTGGATAATTTTTTGTTGTGCTGAGCTCTCCTGTGCACTGTAGGATGTTTAGCAGCATCCCTGGCATCCCCACTAGATGCCAGTAGCACCTCCTCACAGTTATGACAAGCAGAAATATTTCCAGGTATTGCCCAGTGTCTCTGGGGAGCAAAATCCACCCCTGCCACCCTCCCCCAGTTGAGAACCATTGTTTTAGAGAATGAAGTAAGGGATTTGGTGGATCACCTAAGGCACTGGGACTCTGAAGCTTTGAGGAGGAAAAGACTGGAAGCAGGGGATAAGTTAGGCTGAGATTGTGACAGGAATAGCATAGAAAAAAATAATTCAGAAGTATGGTTCAACCTCTTCTCTCCTGGATCCTTCCCATCAGTCATGTTCTACAATGGGGGGGGGGGATTACAAATGCCTCTAGGGTCTAGTTAGGCAAATTAAAGGAAGTGGGCTCTTTTAAGGGAGATAGTCATATACCCTCAGCCCATTGCTGCGCTAGGGAAATGAAGACTCTTCAGTTACGTTCAGTTGTTGTCAGATTCTTCAGTTTTGCAAGAGACCTGAAAAAATCTGGATTCTTTACTTTATAGAAACTGCTTTTGGCTGAGATCACCAGTAACCTCTTATTTATTTATTTATGTATTTATGTATGTATGTATTTACTTATGGCTGCATTGGGTCTTTGTTGCTGCCTGGGGCTTTCTCTTTCTTGCGGTGCGCGGGCTTCTCTTGTTGTGGGGCACGGGCTCTAGGCGCGTGGGCTTCAGTAGTTGTGGCACATGGGCTCACTAGTTGCGGCTCGCGGGGTGTAGATTGCAGGCTCAGTAGTTGTGGCGCATGGACTTAGTTGTTCCACAGCATGTGGGATCGTCCCGGACCAGGGCTTGAACCCGTGTCCCCTGAATTGGCAGGCAGATTCTTAACCACTGTGCCACCAGGGAAGTCCCCACCAACCTCTTTATGACTAAATTCAGTGGTCACATCTTGGTCTCACTGTCCTTGATTTTTGTTTTTGTTTTTTTTCTGGCTACATTGAGTCTTTGTTGCTGCGTGTGGGCTTTCTCTAGTTGCGGCGAGCGGGGGCTACTCTTCATTGTGGTGCACAGGCTTCTCATTGCCGTGGCTTCTCTTGTTGCGGAGCACGGGCTCTCGGTGCGTGGGCTTCAGTAGTTGTAGCACGCGAGCTCAGTAGTTGTGGCTCACGGGCCCTAGAGTGCAGGCTCAGCAGTTGTGGCGCATGGCCTTAGTTGCTCTGCAGCATGTGGGATCTTCCCGGACCAGGGCTTGAACCCTTGTCCCCTGCATTGGCAGGCGGATTCTTAACCACTGCGCCACCAGGGAAGCCCTGTCCTTGACTTTTTCAGCAGCATTTGGCATAGGTTGCACCACCTTACTTCTTGAAATAGCTTCTCTTTTTAGCTTCTGTGACACTTCAGGCTCACGATTTACTTGCAACTTCTCTGACTCCTTTGCTGGCTATTTCTCCTCTGCCTGCTCCCTAAATGCCGGAGTTTGTCACAGGGCCTGTACCTGGTCTTCCATTGGCTGGCCTACATGGTCTACCTAGGTGGTAATATTTATTCCTAAAGTTTTAAATGTCTGCTCTGTGCTAACACCTTCCTCTTTTACATCCCAGTCCAAACTACTTTTCTGACCACAGAGCTGTAGATCTAACTGCCTGCTGAA
>NW_006792411.1:1988603-1991592 GCF_000442215.2 Lipotes vexillifer
TGGATATCTCACAGACATCTCAAGCTTCTCATGCATGAGATCCTGATATTCCCACTGCCTCTAAAATCTGATTCTTGTCCCATCTTTCACACCTCAATAAGTGACACTTCTGTCTCCCCACTTAGGTATATCATAAACCTTTAAATTATCATTAACTTTCCCTAACCCCTCTCTTCTAATCTATCACTAAGTCTTATTGATTTTACCTCCAAAATACCTCTGGAATCTGACCACTTCTTTATATTTCCATTTTAGTTCAAAGCATCTGTAGCTTCCACTGTTACTGTAGTCCATTCTCCACAGAGTGGCATTGTTTGCAAATCAGATACTGCTTAAAACCTATCAGTGGTGCTTGATGTGCTTACTGTAAAATCTAAATCTCTGACAAGGCCCTGTGTGAGCCAGGCCAGGTCTAATTCTCTGACCTCACCTCATCTTATTATCCCCCACATGCTCTGTACTTCAAACACATTGGTCTTTGCAGGTCCTTAAATGCACCTAAATCTTTTCTCCGTCTGCGTCTTTGTCCAGAATGCTCCCTCTGCCTGGAGTGCTCTTTTCCCCTTTACCTGGCTAACTCCTCCTTTTGCAGGTCTTATATTAATGTCAGTTCCTCAGAGAAGCCTTCCCAGATACTTTACTCAGTATCTTAGTATAGCATCCTTTATTCTTTTTTCATAGCAATGAACACAATTTGAGATCATTTTCTTAAAAAAACTGAGGCATAATTTACATACAGTGAAATGCACAGGTGAGTTTTGGCAGATGTAAAACCATGTAGCATCACCCTAATATGACGCAGACCATTTTTTGTCATCTCAGTATCTTCCCATGTGCCCTGTTCCAGTTAGGATTATATATTTTCATGTTTACCTCTCAACTGCCTACTACCCATCAGACTAAGCTCCGTGAGGCCAGAGAACTTTTCTTTTTTGTCACCTGACCTCAGTGCAGAGCCTGGCACACAACAGGGGCACAATCAATATTTACTGAATGGATGAAAACTGTTGACTGGATGGAACTGGAAGATGAGATAAAGAAAAGGAGGGCAGGGGCTTCCCTGGTGGTGCAGTGGTTAAGAATCCACCTGCCAACACAGGGGACATGAGTGCGAGCCCTGGTCCGGGAAGATCCTACATGCCACGGAGCAACTAAGCCCGTGTACCACAACTACTGAGCCTGCACTGTAGAGCCTGCGAGCCACAGCTACTGAGCCCACGTGTCATAACTACTGAAGCCCATGCGCCTAGAGCCCGTGCTCCGAAACAAGAAAGGCCACTGCACTGGGAAGCCCGCGCACCGCAATGAAGAGTAGCTCCCGCTTGCCGCAACTAGAGAAAGACGGCGCGCCACAACTAGAGAAAGACGGCGCACAGCAACGAAGATCCAACACAGCCAAAAATAAATAAATTAAATAAATAATTTTTTTTAATGTGTAAAAAAAAAAAAAAGGAAAAGGAGGGCAGGGGAGAAGGAGCTGCCGTTTTTTAAATGCCTGTGGGGTTATGAATGGTTTCTTTTTTAGATATGAAGAAAATGAAACTCAGGTAAAGTAATAAAGAATAATATAGAAAATGAGTGTCTGAACCAGGAATCCAGGTCTCTTAACTCCAAAGGCCATACTGGGTAAGCACTTCTCTGACCAGGAGAATAAAATTGTCCCAGTTAGGTTTGTTAAAACTGCCTTTTCTCTCTTGGGATCTTCTAAATCTCACCTACCTCTTTCTGTGAGCAGTTGACTATGCCTCCTGTTTTACAGAGGAAATTAAAACTATTGTCCAGGATCTTGCAGAACTCTCGGCTCCACACCCTCTGACTTACCTGCAGTTGCACCTCTCCCATCTTCATTCTCTCCTGTTACAGTGAAAGAGAAATCCCTGTTTCTGTGTAAGCTATCCTGCTGCCACTGCATGTGACATCCACCACTCTCTTCTGCCCTCTTGAGATCATTCTACCCATTATCCCCTTTCTCTACAGTTTCCTTTACCTCTTTCTCCATACTTGTTCCTTCTCATCAGCATTTAAACATATTCATGTTTCCCCCTCTTAAATTAAAAAGTAGAAAATTATCCCTTAACTTCACATCCACGTTGAACATGTGTCCTCTCTCTCATCCTCTTCAGATCCAAGCTCCTTGGGTCAGTCTTTTTTCACCTTCGTCTTCTCACCTCCGGTGAACTCATTGCCTTATCGTAACGGCTTCCATCCCACTGCTCCACCGAAAGCACTGTAACCACGACCACCAGTGACCAGCTTGTTGTCATCTGTTACTTTATCCTTCCAGTAGTTGACCATCCTAGGGCATGTGACCTTCTTGTCTTGGCTACTCTAACACCACACTTCCTGGTTTGCCATTCTTCCTGGCCACTTCAGTCTCTTTCATAAGCTCTTCCAAAATGTTGGCTTTTCTTAGATTTCTACATTCCCGTACCACCAGCTCCCTAAGTAAAATCAAGCTTTGAGTTGCCATCTCTTTGGATGACTCGCAGGTCTTTTTCACCAGCCCAGTTGGCCTTCCCGCTGTGTATGGAATTTTCATGTTCCATGCCTCCGGGAAAGGCACATCCATCCATCCAGTTGCCCAGCCAGACTCTGGATGTCATCCTCGCCTCTTCTCCCTCACCTTTCCACAGTCAATTGAGTCTTATCCTGTCTCCCTCCTCTCTGGGTCTAGCGTTTGTCCACTTCTCTTTATCACAGGTGTTCCTTTGACTCCTTTTATTAACACCTTTCTTCAATCAGGATGATAGTTAATAGGGGCTTTTTCACCTACTTTTTCCATGTGAGGGTCTCTGGTCACATAGACTGTGGTGGATCTTCAGTGAGGCATGCATGGCTGTTGTCTTTTCAACCTGAAAATCACCTTGGTGAGTAAGCTGAACAACGTAGGTAGACATTTTAGGAGTATTGAGATTCGCCAATTCTTTACATGTGGTATTTCCTCTGTGCTTATATGGCTACTGTTTAATAGTCTCCTGCCTGTAGGGAA
>NW_006792411.1:1991603-2035538 GCF_000442215.2 Lipotes vexillifer
GGGAAACCATAATCTAGTTAGTTTTTTTGTTTGTTTGTTTGTTTGTTTTGCGGTACATGGGCCTCTCACTGTTGTGGCCTCTCCCATTGCGGAGCACAGGCTCCGGACGCGCAGGCTCAGCGGCCACGGCTCACGGGCCCAGCCGCTCCGCGGCATGGGGGATCTTCCCGGACCGGGGCACGAACCCGTGTCCCCGGCATCGGCAGGCGGACTCTCAACCACTGCGCCACCAGGGAAGCCCTAATCTAGTTAGTTTTTGAATAGAATTGGAGTATGAGCTGATTTTTAGTTGCAAAAATAGCCCACGTTTTGTTTTTTTTCTGACTATAAAATATTTGTATTAATTGTAGAAATCTTGAAACTTAGAAGAACATAAGTTAAAAAATAGTAATCAGTAATTCTCCTTCCTTCCTAATGGCAACCATTATTGACATTTGAATATATCTTCATCTCATGTTACATGCCATATACATATATGAAGCATATACATATAAGATTCAGACTATATATAGCCTTGTATTCTTTTTTCTCTAAAGGTCGTATCTTGAGCATTTTCCTTGGTCATAAATTGTTTTTTGAAAACATGGGTTTTAGATGGTTGCCTGAGAATCTCAAGATAATTTTTTTTTTAATTGAAGTATAGTTGATTTACAATGTTGTGTTAGTTTCTGGTGTACAGCAAAGTGATTCAGTTAGTAAGTATAATTTCTTTAACCATTCTGTTTAGATCTTGAGAGTGATTATATATTTTTTTATTTTACTTTTTGTAAAAAATTGAGCTATAATTGATTATAACATGTATTAGTTTTATTTATTTATTTATTTTTAATATTTATTTTTGGCTGCGCTGGATCTTCATAGCTGTGCCTGGGCTTTCTCTAGTTGCGGCGAGCGGGGGCTACTCTTTGTTGCAGTGCACGGGCTTCTCATTGTGGTGGCTTCTCTTGTTGTGGAGCATGGGCTTCAGTAGTTGTGGCACATGGGCCCTAGAGCGCAGGGAGTTCAGTAGTTGTGGCATGTGGGCTTAGTAGTTATGGTGCACAGGCTTAGTTGCTCCACAGCATGTGGGATCTTCCTGGACCAGGGATCGAACCCATGTCCCCTGCACTGGCAGGTGGATTCTTAACCACTGGACCACCAGGGAAGTCCCTAACATGTATTAGTTTTAGATGTACAGCGATTATATTTTTTTACTCTCAGGACTAGTCATGTGATGACCATCTTAGTTCAAGGAATGTTTTGTTCAGGTAAGAGAAGAAAAAAATACAGGCAAAGAATTTCCACCTGACTTAGAATAATACAAAGCAGATTTATACAAAAAAAAAAAAACAAAAAAAAACCCCAGCTGATTTTGATTGAATCAAAATTCAAAATTTGACTGAATACAAAAAGTTCTATTTTTAGCCTGTGTGTTCCTGATCATTAGTTTCCTCACTGTGATGTTCAAGCATTAGAAATGGGGAGAATTCTCTTTTGTATTTTCTCTCAGGTGGTTTGAGGACACTACAAAGGTCAGCAAATTGGCAAGGTAGTCCAGGTGTACAGAAAGAAATATGTCATCTACATCGAGCGGGTGCAGCGTGAGAAGGCTAATGGCACAACTGTCCATGTGGGCATTCATCCAAGCAAGGTATGGCCTGGGACTGTGCAGTGGTAGTGGGTGTGTAGCATAGCATTCCTACTAGAGTTGTTGGCTGTTGGTACGTTCTGTACAGGCGGCCATGGTAAGGACTTCCTTGGGAGGAAGGCTTGGTTGGTTCACTGGCTTAGTGATATCATGAGGGATCCAGTTCCTTTCCCTGTCTGTTTTGTCATCCTTGGTGAAGGCCCTGTCTGCAAGCTGGTAGCAAGAGTGTTCCAGGCATTCCAGGCATCACTTTCCCACTAGAGAGTGTCCAGAGGGAGAAGAGAGAACACCTCTTCCTTCAGCCCTCACACCCACCTGGTGGAATATGCTGTTCCTCCTTTAACCTCCCATTTTATACGTTGTATTGTAGGGTCTCTCCTCCAGAGTTTCAGATCCTTAAGGGCAGAATGGTTGGGTCTCACTCATCTTTATGATCTCTGTATTGCCCAGCAGCTGGTAGGAATGCAGATATTTTTAAAACAATGCATTTTGCCAGCCAAGGGCATTTTGCCAGCCAAGGGCAAATTATACTGCCAACATGGATAGATAAACCATCCATGTGGGTAATATAATGTTTCACAAGCTAAATGACACTTCGTACCACTAAATTGTCTAAATGGTCTTCTAGATCCTCAAGAGTTAGGAGCTGGGCATTGGGTAGCAGAAGAAGGAACCCAAGCTACTGTTGTCGAGGGAAGATCTGCTGTATAAGATTAATTGTGGTTATAAGTCCTTTCTCCTTTAAAAAAAAAAAAAAAAAAATTCAATATCTATTTGTTCTCTCATGTTAACAGGTGGTTATCACCAGGCTAAAACTGGACAAAGATCGGCAAAAAATTCTTGAACGCAAAGCCAAATCTCGACAAGTTGGAAAAGAGAAAGGCAAATATAAGGAAGAACTTATTGAGAAAATGCAGGAATGAATATAACCTTCTGCGCAACCACGGTTTACCTGTAGATTCTTTTGCCTGGTGTGTATTCCTTTGAAACTTTTCCAGGTGTCTCTGGAATGTTTCATTTCCTTCCGGTTTCGTTTTTGATATGTGGCTCTGTATATCTACTTTTGCTGTTTCGATTAATAATTTTATGAATAAAAATTGGACACGTTTTCTTGTTCCAAAACATATTTATTGCCTTTTAGACAAAATCCATCTTACTTTCAATTCCCCACTACCGGGCAGCACAATAGCAGCAGTGAGGTTAAGACAGCCCTGCTCCTGCCTGGACCCTCACGCCGATGGGGCAGACAGGACAGGGCTCTGGTCCCTGAGGCAGAGGTTGTCCCACTCAGTGTAGGTCCGGCTGTGAACTGGCACGCACAGAGGGCAGTGCTGCTCAGCACTCACACTCAGGCCCGCCGGGCTGCTCTCTGGCCAGCTTCCTGTCCCTCACACCCCAGCCAAACCAAGGGCATGCAGCTCGCTGACCCAGCTGCCCAGCCCAAGTCTCAACCTTCGCTAGTGCTATTTCCACGTGACAGAAATGCCCTCCTCTTTCCCGGGGCCAACTCAGAAAACTGACAGTCTACAGGCAAGACTTGGTTTACAAATAGATTTTGCTTGTCCTTCTATTGTTTTCATAGCTTAAAATTAATTTCCAGCATTTAAAACTTATGAGATCACAGAGAAACCCAGATCTTGTGCTTCATCTAGCTGCATGAGGCCCTGATCCTGTGCAGGATCGGTTGTGTGGAGCCAGGGTACCCTGTTGTCTACCCCCAGTGGCACCTGAGTTTTAGGCTCCAGGTCTAACTTCTAGTCATTCTTTAAGGTTAGCTTCAGAGCCACATCTAAAATCCTCCCTTGCCCCTGGGATAAATAATCTATTGATTAATGCATTAAACAGCCTTTTATGGCTCTCTAGTAACACAGGGTTTATCTGACACTCTGGTGTTTCTTAATAAATGTTGATTGAATCAGTTATTTCCCATTTTGACTGGTGAAGAAAATGAGTTGAGGTTAACTGTCCAAATCCCAGAGAGCATAAGAGATAGAGCTGGGATTTGAACCCAGGCCTCGGTGCATCAAAGGACATTCACCTCCCACAGCCATCTGCCTCTGGTGTGCCTCCTGCTCATAAGTCAGCCCTTTACTGGAGTCTGACAAGAGCCTACACATTTATATGGAACAGAGAAGAATTTACGTGTTTGTAGCAGTAAAAGCATTAGTGCTTAGTGGGAAAAGCATTGTCACCAGCGGTCAAGCTCCAATCCCAGCTCCACCACTGGACAGTCAAAGGCCTTTGAGCAAACAGCTCATCTCTGAGCTTCCATTTTCTCAGTAGTAAAAAGATGGTAATACCTTCATTGCCTTCCTGTCTCATGTTAAATGCAGAAATAAAATGCCATGATCAAATGGGCTATTTCTGAGCACACTTTGAAAGTGTGAGTGTATAAATTCTAATATCGCTATTATTGTTCAACTAACTTCTATTTCAAATTCTGACATTCACTTTGCACTCAAAGACAGAATGATTTTTCACAAAAGGTTGCTAAGATCACAAACCACAGAACTCAATATGCATGCTCTGACTGTGGCATTGATTTAAGAGTAGGCGGAATGATACTGGCTCTGTAGCCAGACGGATCTTGATTCAAGTCCTGCTGTGGTCTTCAGACAGCCGTTTTTATGACCCTCTGTTTCTCTAGTCTATGTAAGAAGCTGGAAAAGCTGATCTTCAAGGCTGAAAATTAAAGTAGCAGTCCACCAGATCCCCCTGATTTTAGGAGTCACGTGGGTGGTTGCTACAATAGTCTCCACCTCTTGCCTGGAGATTCTGTGATGCAGTACGTCTGAAGAGAGAACTCTTCAGGCCTCGTGTGCATCTGTATTTTTCACATGGCCCTTGTATGATGCTTATGACTAGGTAAATTTGGGAAGTTGTGGATTAGGATGTATACATACACACAGCACATAAAATAGAGCAGGTGCCCAAAACATGGTGGCTATGTTAGCACACTGAACCATATGTCTAGGGAGCATAACAAGTAGGTCAACCAGCAAGGGCTGTGGTTTATTTTTCTAATTTGAGGTTTTGTCTTCATTCTCGAACAACACATGTTTCAGGGCCCCAAATTTGCATAAAAGTCAGATTTCAAACTAGATTATATTTGTAGTAGGATGACATCTTCTGATGCCTGGTCTGGGCCCTAGGCTCCAGCCATTACACTCACCATGAAACTTAAATTGTATTTCCTAAGAGTTAGATTTGGTTTCTTTTCAGCAACTTTGTTCAATACAAGTGATAAGAGCTTTGAGAGCTGTAATCTCCCCCAAGTCACACCAGGCTTTTTATCATCAGCCATGTGAATAATAGTGCATGATCAAGAGTGGGAATTTGACATCAAGGGAGAGCTCTAATCCCAGCTCAGTCAGCTCCTAGCTGTGTGACCCTGGGCAAAGAGCCAAACCTCTGGGCCTCAGGTTTGTCATTTATAAAATGGAGATGAAGTACCTACCTCTGGGACTTCCCTGGTGGCGCAGTGGTTAAGAATCTGCCTGCCAACGTAGGGTACATGGGTTTGAGCCCTGGTCTGGGAAGATCCCACATGCTGTGGCGCAACTAAGCCCATGCGCCACAACCACTGAGCCTGTGCTCTAGAGCCCGTGAGCCACAACTACTGAGCCCGTGTGCCACAACTACTGAAGCCTGCATGCCTAGAGCCTGTGCTCCGCAGCAAGAGAAGCTACTGCAATGAGAAGCCCGTGCACTGCAATGAAGAGTAGTCCCCGCTTGCCGCAACTAGAGAAAGACGGTGTGCAGCAACAAAGACCCAACGCAGCCAAAAATAAGTAAACAGATTTATTAAGAAGAAAGGAAGGAAGGAAGGAGAAAGAGGAAAGAAAAAAGACAGAAAGAAAGGGAAAGAAAGGAAGAGAAGAGTACCTACTTCACAGAGTTGTCAGACTTACTACTTGAGATACTGCATGTAAAGCACAGAGAACTCAGCAAATGTTAGCTATTGTCTTTCTGAGGAGATTGGCAGTGCTGTTTGTCTGAAGGAGCAGAGGGGAAAGTTTTTCTCCAGGGAGTTTGGATAAATGCTGATTCTTGAACAAAGGGGGAGTGTTTAAAGGCAGCAATATCATGTTTGGGCTGCTGCAGGAAATGGAGACTGCAGAATGCCAGCTGGGTGGGCCTGCTTATCAAGGTTTTGGCCTGGGGGGTTTTAGCATGTTTCCTGGAATGAGTTTGAATTAAGCAGTTTCCTACTGACCTTTTCATCAAATTTGCAGATGTCCATTTACTTGAGTGAGTCCCCTTGTGCTATTTTGGGAAGACTCCAAACTTTTAAACGTCACATAACTGATTCTGAATGTCTGCTTTCATAGTGCACTTGGGTTGAGATGTTCAGCTACAGAGGTTTCCATGTGAGTTGGGTAGGCAAATAAGTAACCAAATCTTCTGGGAACCCGGCAGAACTGTACTAACCAAGAGTCCTTCATACTCTGCTGATGCTACAGACTTTGAGCAGTTCCAATCTGGTAATGGCTTGGGTCTTTGTTCATTGTTCTTTTAAATTAGTTTTTTTTTTTTTTTAAGAAGTAATATATATATAGTACAACATAAAAAGGTACAAAACGGGCTTCCCTGGTGGCACAGTGGTTAAGAATCTGCCTGCCAATGCAGGGGACACGGGTTCGAGCCCTGGTCTGGGAAGATCCCACATGCCGCAGAGCAACTAGGCCCGTGTGCCACAACTGCTAAGCCTGCCCTCTAGAGCCCACAAGCCACCACTACTGAAGCCCACGTGCCTAGAGCCCATGCTCTGCAGCAGGAGAAGCCACGGCAATGAGATGCTTGCACACCGCAACGAAGAGTAGCCCCTGCTTGCTGCAATGGAGACCCAGTGCAGCCAAAAATAAATAAATAAAATAAATTTTTTAAAAAAAGGTACAAAAGGTATACAGTGAAAAGTAAGTTTCCTGGGAATTCCCTGGTGGTCCAGTGGTTAGGACTCCGTACTTCCATTGCAGGGGGCATGGGTTCAATCCTTGGTCAGGGATGGTTGGGGAACTAAGACTAAGATCCCACAAGCCGCTCAGCATGGCCAAAAAAAAAAAAAAAGGTAAGTTTCCTTATGCTGACTCTCAGTCACTAAGTTCTCCCCAGAAGCAGTCACTGTTTCCAGTCTTTTGTATACTTCTAGAAATATTCTGAGCATATATGATTGGGTTTTTACTCAAAGTTTGATTCATAAAGAAGTCTTCATGAGAACAGCAGGTCATCCAAATTGAAATAACTATATGAGCTTGATGTATTGCCTGAGCACCATAATTACAATATAAACATGCACTAGTAATAAATAAAATATTCTTTGTCCATCAGAAATAATTAAATCAACCACATCCTAGCCTATCCCTAGTAGGAGGGCAGCTAATTCTGCAACAGGTTTTTTTTTTTTTTTTTTTTTTTTTTTGCGGTCCGTGGGCCCCCCACTGCCGTGGCCTCTCCCGTTGTGGAGCACAGGCTCCAGACGCGCAGGCCCAGCAGCCATGGCTCACGGGCCCAGCCGCTCCGCGGCACGCGGGATCTTCCCGGACCGGGGCTCGAACCCGCGTCCCCTGCATCAGCAGGCGGACTCTCAACCACTGCGCCACCAGGGAAGCCCTGCAACAAGTTTTTAAAGGTCTCCTCTTAGGCCTTAGATGTCTCTATCTTGTTAAGTAGTGTATAATTTAAGTTTTTTTTGGTTTTTGTTTTGTTTTGGTTGACTTACTATTTGAAATAGGAGAGGTAGCATGGCTTAGTGGGAAGAACAGGAGCTACGAATACCTACATTCAGATGCCAGTAAAACAGCTAGACTGTGGGCAAGTTACGAATCTGAGCCTCTCTCTTTTTTTTTTTTTTTTTTTTTCCGTTACCCGGGCCTCTCACTGTTGTGGCCTCTCCCGTTGTGGAGCACAGGCGCCGGACACGCAGGCTCAGCGGCCATGGCTCACGGGCCCAGCCGCTCTGCGGCACGTGGGATCTTCCCGGACCGGGGCACCAACCCATTTTTATATGCACTTTTGTTTGTTCCCTTTTTTTCTATTGAGGGTATACTCTGGACATCTCCTTGTGTCATTAAATATTTTTTAAATACTATTTTGATGACTGCCTATGAATCCATGATATGGCTGTACCCTAATGAATTCATCATGTCCCCCTATTGGACACTGGGTTTTTTTCCAATGGTTTTGTTAATAGAAACAGAGCTGCTAAGATATCCATCTCCCTGTTCTCGCTCTATGTGTCTCTGATTGTTTCCCATGTGTACTTTCTAGAAGTGTGATTGCCGCGTCAGAAGTTACTACTTTTTTTTTTTCCGTTACGCGGGCCTCTCACTGTTGTGGCCTCTGCCGTTGCGGAGCACAGGCTCCGGACACACAGGCTCAGCGGCCATGGCTCACGCGCCCAGCCGCTCCGCGGCATGTGGGATCTTCCCGGACCGGGGCACGAATCCATGTCCCCTGCATCGGCAGGCGGACTCTCAACCACTGCGCCACCAGGGAAGCCCTGTAAAATGAATTTAATAACATCTATATTAGGTGTTGTGAGCACTGAATGAGACAGGTAATTCAAAGTACCTTGTTTAATGACTGGCATGTGGCCATCGAGAAATGGTAGCTGCAATTATCAGTGGTGTCTGCCAGCAGTGCACGTTCCCTGCATATGTGCAGAGCAAACAAGTAGTGAATTATGCTGGAATTTCAGCTTCTCCACTAACTTCCAACGTTCTCAATCAACTTGGAAAGGAGCTTTATGACTCTGTGGCTTTGTAACCCTGCATGCCTGTTTAGGGTTCCTTGGGGTTTGCGTTGTAGTGTTTTAAAATCCACTCTTATTTCATCCTACTGAAGTTGCCTCTGAGAATTTTCCTCTAATTTAAAAATTATTGAGGACCCAAAGACCTTATTTATGAGGGTTATATCTATCAATATAATTTACCATATTAGACATTAAAATTTTAAGATTTATTTTTAAATCATTAAAAATAATAATAAACCCAAAACATGTTAACAGAAATAACATTTTTAAGGAAAATAGCTATCTTTTCCAATACAAAACAAAAAAATGTTGCAAAAAGAGTGACATTGTGTTACATTTTTGCAAAATTCCTTAATGTCTGGTTTAGTAGAAGGCAAATGGATTCTTACAATGCTTCTGCATTCAGTCTGTTGCAATATGTTTTGGAAGAAAATGGAAGCAAAGGAAGAAAATTCAACCTCACACAGATTGGTAGTTAGAAAAGAGAGGACTTGGTGGACCCCCTGGGAGAGTCTCAGGGACTCCCCAGCAGTCCTGGGACCGCTGCCCAAAGTCTGGTTTATTTCCTGCAGGAGACTTTAAATGCCTTGAAAGCAGAGAATATTTCTTCATTCAGAGGGTCACTGAATCCTAGTTCCTGGCCTTCTCCACAGTTTTCACTTGGAACATGTGATAAAATGTTTTGGACAGACTGACTGATAGAGGGAGCTATTGGCCAATACTAGCCCACAAATATAATACCGAGATTAAAGATTTTTCTCTTTCACAGAGGCTGAAACAGATTTCGACAGAACTGGTGTCTGAACAGCCACATCCCTGTGCTCCCCAACATCTGCTTCTCAGAGAGGCTGCCAAGAAGGCAAGGCAAAAGTTAGGCTTACCAAGATCAACTTAAAAATATCTGCATTTATTTTAAAAAGGGGAAAAAAATTTACAATAGCCAAAAAAGTGGAAGCAACCCAACTATCCAACCACGGATGAATGGAGAAACAAAATGTGGTATATACATACAGTTGAATATTATTCAGCCTTAAAAAGGATGGAAATTCTGATACATGCTACAGCATGGATGAATCTAGAGGACATTATGCTAAGTGAAATAAGCCAGTCACAAAAAGACAAATGTTCTATGATTCCACTTATATCAGGTATCTTGAGTAGTCAAGCTTATAGAAACAGAAAGTAGGATGGTGGTTGCCAGGGGTGGGGGAAGGAGAGAATGGGGATTTGTTTAGTGGGTATGAAAATGTTCTGGAGATCAGGTGCACAACAGTGTGAATACTTAACACTATTGGACTGTACACTTAAAAATGGTAAAGAAAGTTAAGTTTTATGTTATGTATATTTTGCCACGATTAGAAATAAGTTTTTAAAAAAAGAAATGGGAAGAAAGAGCAAACTTTTTTCTCTAATTTAGTTCTGGCTGATTTCACCCTTTCTTAACTATTCAATTTAGTTGTACAAGTGTTTTTTGAGCACATCCTATGTATAAAGTGCTTCTAACGAACAAAGATCAGTTAAACAGTGCCCATAATCAAGGAGTTTGCCCTCTAGTAGAGGGTTGGTTAATTTATACACACAAACAAGTAGAAGGCCACAAGACATGCAATAAGAGAATGCAAATAGGTCTTGGTGAAGGTGATGCCTGGACTGGAACTTAAGGACAATAGAATTTCTGTTGAGACTGAGTTGTTGCGGGGGGGCAGGATGAGCACAAAGGAGACCAACTAGTTTCCTGCCTTGTCCTTCAGGTAAAGGCTTGGAATCGTGTTTCAAGAGATATTAAAGATCTTTGGTCCAATTTCTCATTTAATCCAGGAATCCATTCTAGTTGAATGAAGAAAGAAATCAGGAGGCAATTCCAGGTAAGGAAATGTGATTATTGCAGGGAAACCGTGGTCCAGGGTAAAGCACACTGGATTGGTTTATCGATTTGCTTTCCATCTTGCTTCTGCCTGAGAGCTCTGTCAACCTCTCTGAGAATTGGGTTCCTCTGTTCCAAGGTTGTCACATACTACAATGAACATATGTGAAAATCCTTGGCAAGCATTTGAAACTCCATGTTACCTTCTCCTTACTACTCTGGCTAATTTCTACTCCTCTTTCAAGGCTCAGCTCAGGACTGGCCGGGATGGAAAAGCTGTGCACTATGGTCCACTCTACCTTCACACTGCATTGAGCGAGTGGCCTGCTCACAAGTCCATCTCACCAGCCTGTGAACTCCCTGAGGGGAGGCGGTGTCTGTTTAATTTCTGTAACCCCCAAACTTGGCACAGTGCACAAGTCATTCAGTAGGTAAGTAGCTAAGAGCACTGGGCTTGAAAATCACACCGTCAAAGGTTAAATCCTGGCTCTGCCATTTAGTAGCCATGTGACTCTGGCCAAAATCCTTCTCCTCCCTGGGCCTCAGTTTCTTCAACGGCAAAGTGGGGATAATAATGAAAACGACTTCATAGGCTGTCGTGAGGTGTTCAAAACAAACTCAAGCACTTAAAGCTCATGGCCCAGTGCCTGGCACACAGGAATTCTGAACAGAAACTTACTATTAAGTTCTTTATATGTTTGTTGCATAAGAAGATAAAGCTGTAAATACTTACACTCTTCTTAAAAGGGTCACCTTCGCATCAGAAAACTTTGCTGAGCCCCTGGTGACTTACCCCTACCTCTGGGGCTCTGGGGTGACTGATGTCCCTCCAAAGAGCAGGAGCCCCAAGACCGGCGAGGGGAGGGCGGGGCTCTGTCTCCCGGTCCCCAGCGGGGCGGAGTCCGGCGCGAGGTCACGTGGGGGTGCGAGAGGCGGGTCTTTGCGCGCGCAGGTCACGCGGCCGGTGTTGACACTTCCGGGTGGGACCACAGTGAGGCGGCGGGGCAGGGGCTGGCACCTCCCGCAGCAACCATGGCGTATACCGGCCTCACCGTGCCTCTCATCGTGATGAGCGTGTTCTGGGGCTTCGTCGGCTTCCTGGTGCCCTGGTTCATCCCTAAGGGTCCCAACCGGGGGTAAGTGCGCCAGGCCTGCCTGGGGAGGGACGCGCGGTGAGGACCCGCAGAGCCGGGCGGGGGAGGGGGCGATTTCGCACCGGTCGGAGACCTTGCCCGGGTAATCCTGCCCTCCAGTCAGGCTCCCCCGTGCAGCCCCCCGACTTATCGCAGCAGCCTCAGTGTCTCCCGGCCTGAGCGTGAGGAGGGTGACTTCCGGTGGACCCTCCTTGGGAAGGAGTTGTAGGGGAATTTTTTCTCATCACGTCTCTGTGTGGGGAGGGTGCAGTCGGAAATGGGTTTATACCGACTCAAGGAGAAGTTGGGGTTCGTCCCTAGACGGCTGTCGCCCCTTTAGCCCTGCCGTCCACCCAAATGAGGCCTCGTTTGCCTAAACTTTAAAGGAACGGATCAAATAAATAAAACAGAAATTGATCTCTCTGCCTCACAGGCTGTCGCAGTTGCACAGGACAAGCTTGTGCAACAACGTTGAGCCCAGGCCTTGCATCTAGTGGGCGCCAGGATCTAGCTGGGGCTTGATCTAGAACGAGATTAATTATCAAAGAGTCGGAGGTATTGTTTAGAAACCCCTGCGTCATACCTTTCCAAGGGCTCTCCAGCCCTTGTATATGAGTGTAACAAGCTCTTAGAATGATTGGTTAAGAAAGACTTTTTCTCCCAGACTTCTTTGTTAGAGCTTTATCTGTTTTGTAAGTAAACTTTTTTTTTTTATTGTAGTATGAAACAGAGTCTTATCTTCAAAGGGGCTTTGGAACACCCTCTTTCTGGTTCCTCTTTGCCTTTTAGTCATTTTTTTCTCAGCGGCAAGATCATGTGGGGTGAAACTTAGACTGAAGTCACAGATTTGGGGGAACACCATCTCTTGTTTTATTCTTTGAAACGAATTGGTGGCTTCACAGTGCTCTGCATGTAGAGTAGGCATTCAGTAAAGAGTTATTGAGTGGATAAGTCTATTGCCTTTATTAAAGGAAAGAAAATGCTATTACTTCCTCAGTGTTTTGTGACCTGAACCCCTTTTGCTCTCTGGAATAACCATCGAGCTTACAAGTAAATCATAATTTGTTTAAAAAGGAAAAATGGTGGATGAATTTCTATCATTTCATTATATTAGGTTCCTTTTCCCCACCCCACCCCTAGCATCAGTTATATAGGGTCATTTTTCCAGCCTGTAATAGATGATTTAGAGTGTCAGAATTCTGGGGTTATTAAAACAATTTGTATTAACCAAATTTTATTCCTTGGACTTGTTTCTCCTACTGGCATTAGAGAACAACATAGTACTCCTTTGTTGTGTTCCTGTCTTCCGCTGTTTCATTACCCACTGTCTGCCTTTCCGCCCTTCATACTCAAAAAGCATTTATTAATGTTCTGGTAGTGTTGACCACTCCTTTCTTGAAGACCCCCATTTGGGGCCCACCATGCCTAGCCTTGGGTCTTGATGCCACTGCTGTTACCCAGGGGTAATGAAACGCCTCCAGTGGTCCATGGGCTACTCAGTTTCTAGCCCTAGTGTCACTATTCAGGTTTGACCTGCCAGTGATATGTTATCTGGATCCAATTCATAGCCTCCACCTCAGTCCTTGTGTTTCCTGCTCTTGGCAGGATTGAGCAGGTCTTAAAACACTAGGTGTCTCCTAGGAGTTACTGTATTACACTTTGAGAAACACTGCTCCCAGCTGGATGATCCCTATGACCTTGGATAGTTTAACTTTTCCATGTTCCTGTTTCCTCATTGTAAAATGGAAATATTAGTACTGAATTAGTATTAGTTCCCCTTTACCTTCTGAAAAGACTGCAAGTGATTTTTTTTTTTTTTTTAAATACACGAAGGAGCTGAATTGATTCGAGGACTATGGTGAATTTTTAACGCGGGAGAGCATTTCTGATTTGAAGGATTAAAAACATCTTCATTAAGGAGCTAAGTAAAGGTGCTGTGTGAGAAGGGAAGAAAGGAGACTTTGCTGTTAAATCCTCTTCTCTGAGACCCCTGCACATCAGAATGCAGAAACCTGGGTGATTAGGAGGTTTTCAGGACCTCATGAAGCTGGGGGAAAAAGGGAGCAAAAGGGAAAAAACTCTTCTGAATCTATGTATAACCTAAAGCAAGCCTCTTACTCTCATCTTTTCTACAACTGAAAAAGGGCTGGATAAAATGAAGTCTGTACCTGGAGTGCTGGTTCCTGACCATTCCTATTTTTCATGATTTCCCATTCTCCTCTTTAGGAATCCACAGATTCTCTAAAACCTTCAGATTTTTTCACAGTGGCTCCCTTAGCAGTAGTTGTGGGGGAGGGAATGGGGACAGAGCGCAGGGATTAGTGTTACAGTTCAGTGAGCTCCAATTTTTTCAGACATAACACTTTTGAACATTCAGAAAAATAGAGTAGTACAGGTGTTGTATAACACCACCTAGATTCAATAATGCTAACATTCATATTTGCTTTATATTTGCTTTGTCTATGAATCCAGGTGTGCATACATGCATACATAATTTTGCTGAATCATTTGAAGGTAAATTGCAGTTATCATGACACTTCACCCCTAAACTCTTCAGCAGGCAATAACTTAGAAGAAGCACATTAGGAACTGATATTTTAATGAAGCACATTAGGAACTGATATCTTAATTAAAATTTCTTTTTTCTTTTCTTTTTGGCTGCGTTGTGCCGCGCTGCTTGCGGGATCTTAGTTCCCTGACCAGGGATCGAACCCGCACAGTGGAAGCGTGGAGTCCTAGCCACTGGACCGCCAGGGAATTCCCATGACGGAGCGTTTGATATCGAACTATTAATCAAGTAGTACAAAGGGGCCTCAGCTGTTTCCGATCTCTGAGTTGGTCTTTTGGGGAAGAGAAAGACTGAGGGAGGGATTCCAGGTTGGGGCAGGGGAATGGAAGAAGATGAGCAGAAGCTTGGGATGGAGAATAATAAACATGATGTGCAACCCCCAGTACCTATTTATATATGTACTATAAGGTACATGTTTTGAAGAATGTGCCTTCAGGATATATCCAGAGTCTGACCAGTTCTCACTACAGGCACAGCTACCAGAGTGGTCCATTGGTGCAATTCCCCACTAACTGGTTTTTCTGCTTTTCCTTTTGCTTTCTCTTCCCTAGTCTATTTCCACCCTGCAGAGAGATCCTATTAGAATTTGGGTCAGATTTTGTCAGTCCTCTCCTCAAATCCCTCCAAAATAGCTTCCCTTTTCCTTTCAGAGGCTACCAGATACCTCTGACCTCACTTCCTACCAGACTCTCCTTGCTCGGCTCAGCCACACTGGCCTCTGTCCTCTTTGAATGCCAGATACCTTCTCACCAGGAACCTTTGCTTTGCTAAATTTCAGGGATTTTCATCCATTTTGTTCACTCCTCTCTCCCCAGAGCCTGGTGCATACAAGTCACTCTGAATCTGTTGAATGGGCAAGCCACGTATTAACCACAGAAAATATATGCACACACACAGAATTTCTAAAGGATGAGTTAAACATAATCTATGTAAGAGTTCAGATATTTGCTCCCTGCCTTCTAGGAGATAGTCTTTCTTACTCTATGGGGTGTGGAGACTCCCTCTTTGGAAGTCACACCTGTGGATGATGGGGGGGCATTGAAAGATGATAAGCTGCAGGGTGATGTAATGAAAGGAATATTTTAGGAAGACTAACCCAAGGTGATGGTAGGAATGAATGAAAGATTGTATGGATAGAATGAAAGGGAAGGGAGAAAGTTTTGAATCTGCCAGCAGTTAGCCAGGCAGACCTGATAAATTTTGATTTTAACGATGGGAATAGAAAGAAAAAAAATCCACATAAGGAGAGCTGCTTCAAAGGACTAATCCACAGCATTTGGTGACTGAAGGTGCAGGGGAGGCATGAGTAAAAAGATGACAGATTGGAGGGGTGGGTCACATGGGTGGAAATGGCAGAGCTTCTCTGGAGTAGGAGATTTAAATTTGGAAAGAGAAATGGGAAAAGAATATCATGAATTCAATTTTTTAAACGTTGAAATTCAGCTGATCAGAGATCCAGGTTTAACTATTTTTCAGACAGGAATGGAGATGGGGAGAGGTCAAGGCTAGAAAGTCATATTTTGGTAACACGGAAGAGTTAAATCAGACTCCACATTGGATCTGTTTCTTTGACTTTAACATTTGCTTTTCAGTGCTTTTGTTATTATAATCATACATAATGGCCTGCCTCAGGGAACCCTGTCCCTCTGCTAGCCCTGCTCACCTGTGAATGGCTGCAAAAAAGAAGAAACTAACACATCCCCTCACCGAGGCTGGTCATTCCAGATGTTTTGCAAGACTGATGGCCCTTTTACTTTACTTCCTCACCGCCTCTATAAAATGCCGTTCTATAAAAGAAACTGGCATCCAGACCCAGAGAAGATGGTTTTTCGGAGACACCAGTCTGCCATCTTCTCGGGCTGCCGGCTTTCCCAATAAAGTCGTATCCCTTGCCTCAACACCTCGTCTCCGATTCATTGGCCTGTCGTGCGGTGAGCAGAGCGAGCTTGGACTCAGTAACATTTTTAGCAGTATAGTGTCATTTCGTTGCAGAGAATACTACCAAATAGGGCAGTTACTTGGATGTCAAAGCTATTACCAGTACAGCCTTTTGTGTTCAGTTTCAGGTGGGTTTGGATTAGACCCCTAAACTGTGGCATCAGTACACAGTCCCTTAAATACAAATGTTAATGACTTCTGTAGAATTCTGCTGTGTGCACCCCAGGGCACCCTGCTGTCTCTGGTGTTTGAACAGATTCAGATGCATTTTCCTGGTTGTGCAATCCTTGCCAGGTTTGATCACCTGGGAAGGGAACTTAAACCTCCTGCAAAGTCTGCACAGTTTGCTAGTTATCTAATGCTTGCACTTTTTTTTTTTTCTCCAGAGTTATCATCACCATGTTGGTGACCTGTTCCGTTTGCTGCTATCTCTTGTAAGTAGTTTTTTCCTAAAACAATAAGCAGTTATTTCTGGTATTTATCATATGTGTGAATAAAAGTTAAATAAGTGGAGCAAGATTGTCATGAAACTTTACATTTTGTTTCACTGGGGCTTGTTCCTTGTGTAACATCTAGAAATAGTATCCTAAGGTTGAAAAGAACACTTTTCCTATGTTCAGTATATTTACCTAAGAACTGTACAGATGCTCAGTTCTTCTGGCAATACAAGTGTAATTTATTTGGCACAAATTTAAATCATACAATTAGCCAGAAATTGTCATCGTACTGCTTTATATTTTACTACTGTGAAGTATTTGAGCCTACTCATTTCACTTAAATATCTCACTATGAAGCCAATAAAGCCATTCTTTATTATGTATTTATTTATTTTTGTCCGCGTTGGGTCTTCATTGCTGTGCGTGGGCTTTCTCTAGTTGTGGCGAGTTGGGGTTTCTCTTGTTGCAGAGCACGGGCTCTAGGCGCGTGGGCTTCCGTAGTTGTGGTACATGGGCTCAGTAGTTGTGGCTCATGGGCTGTAGAGCGCAGGCTCAGTAGTTGTGGTGCACGGGCTTAGTTGCTCCGCGGCATGTGGGATCTTCCTGGACCAGGGCTCGAACCCATGTTCCTTGCATTGGCAGGCGGATTCTTAACCACTGCGCCACCAGGGAAGTTCCACTATTCTTTATTATAACTTTTGTTTTATCTCATGAATAAAAGTTGAGCTAGAATTGTGATTGAGTAGAATAAGGGTAATTTTTTTAAACAATTCATTATACACTGTATCAAAGTATGATAATAATTGGCTTCTGTTCGAATAGATTATATAAACTTGAATGAAAGCTTTAGGATATGTGAGGTAATTTCTCAACATATATTTTTGGAATACTGTTAAAAATGGCAAAACTGCATTTGAACTATTATTATTATTATTTTTTTTTGCGGTTAACGGGCCTCTCACTTTGTGGCCTCTCCCATTGTGGAGCACAGGCTCCAGACGCACAGGCTCAGCGGCCATGGCTCACGGGCCCAGCTGCTCCGCAGCATGTGGGATCTTCCCGGACCGGTTCGTGTCCCCTGCATTGGCAGGCGGACTCCCAACCACTGAGCCACCAGGGAAGCCCTATTTTTTTTTTTAAATTTATTAATTAATTAATTTTTGGCTTCATTGGGTCTTCATTACTGCACGGGCTTTCTCTAGTTGTGGCGAGTGGGGACTTCTCTTGTTGCAGAGCACGGGCTCTAGGTGTGCAGGCTTCAGTAGTTGTGGCTCGTGGGCTCTCCAGTGCAGGCTCAGTAGTTGTGGCGCACAGGCTTAGTTGCTCCATGGCATGTGGGATCTTCCTGGACCAGGGCTCAAACCTGTGTCCCCTGCATTGGCAGGTGGATTCTTAACCACTGTGCTACCAAGGAAGTCCCAGTTGAACTATTCTTTCTTTTTTTTTTTTTAATTGAGATATATTTCACATACCATAGAATTTATCCTTTTAGGGATTGCTTGTTAAGAGTTTAGAACCAGCAATTCACTTTTCTTAAAGAGAGCTTGCTAGCTTCCTGAGACTTCCTTATATGGAAAGTCTTGGTGATGGCCAACTCTTGCTTAGTGCCCACATGTGGTAGGAAGCAGCATTCTGATCCTGTGATGAAAGGCCATGGCTCTGAATCTATAAATTTCTTGTATCCTGGGACTTTTGCACTAAGGTTTTTCAAAGAGGTTTGTGGGTATGAGCCAATTCTGGTTGTTGGCATAGATCAAAATCTGCCCCTGACAAAGGGTTATTACCATGAATTTCGGCTATCTGGCCGTTCGGTCACTTGCTTCAGTGCAACTTGACGTGTTTAAAGCTGAATCATATAGCACTATAGAAGTTTGGCTAAATGATGATGATGTTGTTTGACTGCCTTGATACGAGTGCTTATGTGATGAGACTTTATGCAGTTGGCTTGTTTAGTCTTTTCGTTTTAGTTAGAAAGGTAAAAAAGAGGCCTTTTCAGGTCATAGCTCAGCCCCCAGAATGGAAGTCTGACAGGTAGCGAATAGAGGGCATTCTTATCCTAGCTCTGTTTAGCTCTAAAGAGTAAATAAGAAGAAGTACATGCATCATCAAGAATTCCTCGTTTAAGTAGGGGTGACTGAGTACCAGCCTATCCTACCAAATCTCCTCTAGAAATTCCAGCAAGGGAGCTCTTAATCAATCCAGGAGCCAAGGAGTGGTCCTGTAATTGAAAAAGCCTTTGTTTTCATTCCTTTGATCTCTGCTGCATGAGCAGTAAGGTTAGTGGTGGGGTCTTAAAAAAAAAAAAAAAGACAAAATTATTGAGCAGAGGAATGACTTGAGATTAAACCAAGATGAGGTTAAAATGTTTTGTGACTTTCTGGTCCTCCATCATCTTTGAAATCTGGTTAATTTTCCTGTTATTATCTTTTTTTTTAGTGTTTTTTTTTTTTTAAAATAAATTTATTTATTTATTTATGGCTGTGTTGGGTCTTCTTTGCTGTGTGCGGGCTTTCTCTAGTTGTGGTGAGCGGGGGCTACTCTTCGTTGCGGTGCACGGGCTTCTCATTGTCATGGCTTTTCTTGTTGCGAAGCACAGGCTCTAGGCACGCGGGCTTCAGTAGTTGTGGCACGTGGGCTCAGTAGTTGTGGTTTGCGGGCTCTAGAGCACAGACTCAGTAGTTGTGGCGCATGGGCTTAGTTGCTCCGCGGCATGTGGGATCTTCCCGGACCAGGGCTCGAGCCCGTGTCCCTACATTGGCAGGCGGATTCTTAACCACTGCTCCACCAGGGAAGCCCCTGATACTGTCTTTAAAACAGGCAGGAGACCTGTCAAGTCTCATGCCTCCTATCTTCACTTTCAAGTATAAAATAAAATAATTGGACTTGGTTGGAAATTATGTCACTTTGAGTATTAGTGACTTAGTTGAGGACAGTCTGTGAGCCCTTACTTCTCTTGCTGTCTAGCTTTTTTCCTTTGTCCCAATGTGCTGGTGACTGCTCTATTGACAGTGGGTCAGTACTGTCATCGATGTATTAATAAAGTTAGTTAGTACACAGTGTTCCAACAGTAAATGCTTCTGGAGGCCATTTTATGGGGAAATGAGCTGGGTGGTATAGACTTTACGCAATTGTTTTTTTCTTTTGTTTCTTTGAAACCTGATCATATATCCTATTTAGCAAAATATCTGCCTGAAGCATACAGGTGGAATTCAAATCCCAAGTATTTTACATACCTTATTCCACAAAGGGGTAGGATTTCTGTAACAAATTTGATTTGAAATTCAAAGGACACTTTACTGTTTGGCACTAGTACATATAGTTTCTTGAAAATACCTCATTTGCCATTAAGACACCCCCAAAGAAACAAGATTTCCTAAACAAAGTCATGTTTTGAAATACATTCATAGACTTTCGAATTGCCTTCTCTTTGTGGCACTTTTTCCCTCCTTCCAGTTTGTTCTAGTTCAAGGTTAGATTCCGCCAGCCGAACCTTGTTTGAGCTCTGAATAAATCAGGATCTCTGCCAGTACAACCAGCTTGTGTTGCTAGCTCAGCAGAGTAAAGTCTGAATGCTCTACATCTGGTTTCTCTAAGACACAAGATCACTTTTGTTTCTTAAGCATACAGGCCTTTTAGTTACTATTCTGTACTTTCTCTTGGTCTTTGGTTAGTTGTTAATGTCGGGTTATGTTGTAGTTTACCCAGAGTTACAAAACTCACATCCTAGGGGTAAAGTAGAAATTTAGTGTTGTATTGTGAAGGTACAATTGCTTCTTGGAAAACATGCTGTATCTTTAGCACTTGACTAATTGTAAATCTTTCCAGCAGAGTGATACAGGAAAAAAAATGTTGACTAGGAGACCAGGAGACCTTGGTTCTGCTAGGCTGAATAATATTTGGCCTGATTATGTTGTAGTGTGGTTTGGTAAATTTTTAAATAAGGTGCTGTGTGTGAAAACTTATAACAAAGGATAAGAAAAATATAGTATTATCAGTGATTTTTAAAAATAAATTGCTTTAATTCAAAGAACTATATGTTACTTGTAAGCACAGTTTGCTTACATTGCCTTTGTAGCATTCATTTTATTGGGCCTTATTAGAGTTCATTCACTCAACTTATTTATTGTTAATAATAGTATATACTGATAGTACTATAATGAACCTACTGTGTACCAGGCACTGGATATATAGCAGAAATATTCTGCCTGCCCTCTTTTTAAAATAAATTTATTTATATTTTTAATTTATTTTTGGCTGCGTTGGATCTTCGTTGCTGCATGTGGGCTCTCTCTAGTTGTGGTGAGCAGGGGGTTACTCTTTGTTGAGGTGCACAGGCTTCTCATTGCAGTGGTTTCTCTTGTGGCGGGGGGCAGGCTCTAGGCCTGCAGGCTTCAGTAGCTGTGGCACATGGGCTCAGTAGTTGTGGCTCGCAGGCTCAGTAGTTGTGGTGCATGGGCTTAGTTGCTCTGCGGCATGTAGGATCTTCCCAGACCAGAGCTCGAACCTGTGTCCCCTGCATTGGTAGGCGGATTCTTAACCACTGTGCCACCAGGGAAGTCCCCTCCCTGCCCTCCTCTTTAGGGAGGGGAGACAGACAGCAAAACAGAGAGCCAGTGAAGCCGCCAATCACTTCCCAAAGAGGTTTCCTCATCTACTCATTCTCCCAAACCCCTACTCTGTGGCCCCCAAACGAGTCCGCCTCACTCACTTCTCCAGCCCCCTAATACTGCCCATCACACAGGACCTGCACAGCCTTCAGACACTTTCCCCTACGTGTCTAGGAGTTTGCAGATCCACGGTTGAGCCCAACCTTGCTTTGGTCCTGCCTCTAGAGCCAGTTTGGGGACAGGACATGATTACCTACCAGGGCCAGGGTTCTTCACTTTGGTTTCCCACCAAGTACCCACAGCTAGTCAGTTTCTAGAATGTTCTTTACTATAGCATGCTTTGTTTTGTTTTTTACGCTTTCTGTTTTTGAACTTTTAAAACTTACTGTATGCTTTCTACAAAAGTAGAATAATGTAATGAACGAACCTTCACGTGTCTGTCATCCATGTTGAAAAATTATCAACTCATGGCCAGTCTTGTTACATCCCCACACACTTTCCCGTTCCACCCCAGATTTTTTTGAAGCAAATCCCAGACATCAGTTTATCTGTAAATATTTCAATATATGTATATCTCTAAAAAGTAATCATTCTTTTTTCAAGTATAGCCCCAAACCATTATCACACACAAAAAGTTAATTCCTTTATATCATCAAATATCATTTAAATTTCTGTAGTTGTCTCATACACTTTATTTATATATTTATTTTACAGTTTGTTTGAATGAAGATGCTCATAAAGACCCTGCATTGTGATTAGCGGATGTGTCTTTCAAGTCTCTATTGGTTTCTTCTCCAAATCTCTTTTTTTCCTGGCATATTTTAATAGAAAAAAACCCCAGATTGTCTGCCTCAGAGTCTATTCCTTATTAACTGCATACCCATGGTGTCATTTAACATAATCCTCTTTCTTCTGTATTTCCTGTAAGTTGGTAGTCATACTTAGGGGCTAGATCACATTTAGGTTCAATTTTTTGTTAAGTCTGTTTTATAAATGGTGTTGATATTTTCATCAGGGGTATATCACGTCTGATTTTTCTTTGTGTTGTTGGCATCACTGATGATGTTCTATTTCTATAACTTCTTATTTATTCATTAGCTAGAATATGTCCATAAAGATTTACTTCATCAACCATTTTGTTATTCAAATAACTGAAAAAAAGTTCACAAAGAAAAGCTAGGATATATGTGTGCTCTTCTCTCTGCTTACCTGTTTCAAAATGATAAATTGTTTCCTTAGCATCTTCCAGTGGTGAATAATGATTTTTGTTTTGTGTTAGTATCATTATGATCTGATACAATTAAACATATTTGATGTATTTCAATCCAGTATAATTAGTATCCCTTTGGTGTTCAAATTGTCTCACCTTTGGCCAGTAGAATCACCTGAATATGACCTTCTGTTAGCTGGTTGGTGGGCTCTGTCTTCACCTCCAGCTTTGAAGCTCCTTCAGACAGGAAATGTGTTTGGTGTAGGTGAAATGTCTGTCTTGTCTCTCCATAGATTGGTAATTTTTGTGTGTCTCTCTCCTGTCTTGTTTGGTGATGTCTGCTAATAAAAGGAAATAGCGGCATCAGTCCTGGAAAACAGTGGGTAATTAAAATTAAATTTGTTCCTGAGATATGAAGTCCTCCTGCCCTTGGTCCTTTCAGCTTGGAACTCAGGTGGATAGCCAGAGGAAGCCATGTTCTGTTTTAGCTAATTTGCTTGTTGCCTTCGTGGGTTTTTCTGTTTGTATCTCTCATTTATAGTTGTCTGTTTGTTTCACAGCTTTGCTACCCATCTTCCCCTAGAATTCAGCCAGTAAGCATTTCGTAGAATACCTACTCTGTGCCAGTTCCCGGGTTTTTGATAGAGAACCACGTCCCTGCCCTCCTAGAGGTGACAGTCCAGTGAAGGGAGTCAGACAAGCAGGTTAACAACAGCAGCAGCAAAACTGTTCTTGATTTGTAATAGACAAGGTGAGAAGATGCTTTAAGGAGCCAAACAGCGTGCTGTGATAGAGAACAGTGAAGGGGTGGGAGGGAGGGAGGGTTTACTGAGAGAGCTCACAGAAAGCCTGTTGGAGGAGGAGTCAGCCATGGGGGCAGCTGGAGGCCGGGTCTTCTGCAAAAACGAAGGCACTGAGAGGTAAGGAGCTTGGAATGTTCTGGGAGGGTAGTGTGATTGGGGTTTAATAGTGAGGCGAGGAGTGGTAGGTTTGGGATTTAGGTGAGGGCCAGATCATGTAGGATTTTATGGGCTTGGGGTTTAGGTTTTATTTTAAGTGGATAGGAAATCTTTTCAGATTTTAAATAATGGAGTGATTTGGTCAGATGACCACTTTGTCTGCTCTGTGGAGAGCAGACTACTTGGAGGCCAGAGTGGAAGCAGGGCCACAAGTTAGGAGGTTACGGCATTCATTCAGGTGAGGAATCTTTGTGGTTTGGTCTGAGGTGGTGATAGTGAAGATAAAGGGGGTGCACAGATTTGAGAACTAATTTGGGAGTAGAATTTATTGGTCCTGCAGGTGGAGGAGGTGGGAGGAATCAGCGGTGGGTCCTTGGTTTCTGGATTGGGCCATTTACCAAGATGGTGAAGACTTGGGACAGAACAAATTTCAAAACAAAACTTCAGTTGAGTTCATGCGAAGATTGAGATGCCTGTGCGCCTTCTAAGAGATATCAAATAGGAAACTGGATATAAGAAGAAAGATTGGAGGCCATATGAGTGCATGTAATTGACTAAGACAGTGGTTTTCTATGAGGCTGGCATCCAGTAGGTAGAGGCCAGGGATGCTGCTGAACATCCTACGCTGCACGGTGCAGCCCTCCTCCCCCCAGTGCAGAATTACGCAGCCCCAGATGTCAGTAGTGCTAAGGTGGAGAAACCTGACCAAAGGGAAGGATGGTGAGAGAAGAGAAGAGAGGTTAGGGCCAAACCTGAGGAATGCCAACATTTAGGTGTTGTAGAGATGAGGAAGAGCCAGCAAAGGGCAAACTCAAGCCCCCTCTGTCAAATAAGGGGGAGTGACTGGGACAGATGAGAGGGTAGTAAAGTCAGTAGGCACGCGTACCCAAGCAGAAGGCAGTTCTTCATGAGAGTGGGAGAGAATTGTCTGCAGGCAGCAGAGGGAGCAAAGAAGTTATTGATGCTGTTGCCAAAGCCTGAGCTGTCTGTTGTAAGAATAAGCAGCCTTCTCAGCTTGAGAGAGCCTCAGGCGGGAGCCCGGCTTCAGTGATGCTGGAGTTGGGGAAGTGCGAGAATAGAAGGTATGAGTGGCAGATCACTGACCAAGTTACGGAGAGCACAGTGCAAGGGTTTGGGAGAAACGAAAGGGATCGAGTGTTGAGAAGAGCAGAGCAGTCTGGGAATGGGATTTGGGTCATATTAGATGGTCCTGGGAGGTCTGGAAAATTTTTTTCCGGCAAAAATTGAGGTAAACAAGGATATGAGACCTGTTGAACTTCTTCTTATCATTCATCTTATTAAGCAAGGACTTGGACCTAAAGGCTTTCCGCTATAGCCTGACCTTGGAGAGGGTTTGGCAGTTAGGCAAGACTGCTTCCAAGGGCCACCGGCACTAAAATGGTGGGGTCAAGCCTTGTTTTTGTTGCTGTTGTTTTGTTTTGTTTTCCCAATACAGATATCTAGTGGTCGCTGCGCCATTTGTTGAAAAGACTTTCCCTTCTCCATTAAATTGCTTTGGCATCTTTGTTCAAAATGGTTTGACCAGGGCTTCCCTGGTGGCGCAGTGGTTGAGAGTCCGCCTGCCGATGCAGGGGACACGGGTTCGTGCCCCGGTCCGGGAGGATCCCACATGCCGCGGAGCGGCTGGGCCCGTGAGCCACGGCTGCTGATCCTGTGTGTCCGTAGCCTGTGCTCCGCAACGGGAGAGGCCCGCGTACCGCAAAAAAAAAAAAAAAAAAAAATGGTTTGACCATATATGTGTGGGTCTTTTTACAGACTGTCTATTCTGTTCATTGATCTGTTTGTCCAGCCTTATGATAATACGACACTCTTTTGATTACTATAGCTTTATATTGAAATCAGGAAAGGTAAGTCCTCTGTTTGTTCTTCAAGTTTATTTTGGCTATTCTAAAATAGCCATATACATTTTAGAATCAACTTGTCAGTTTCAACAACAAAAAAACCTGTTGAGATTTTAATTGGGGTTGTGTTGAATCTGTAGTTTGGAGAGAGCAAACAATATTGAGCCTTCTGATAATGAACATGGTATATCTCTTCATTTATTTCAGTTCTCTTTTCTTTGTTTCCTTCTCCTTACTTTGGGGTTAATTTGCTCTTTTTTCTAGCCTGTTAAAGTGGAAACTAAGAGCATTGATTTAAACTTCCCTTTTTTTCTTTTGCTGTACGCAGGCCTCTCACTGTTGTGGCCTCGCCCGTTGCACAGCACAGGCTCTGGATGCGCAGGCTCAGAGGCCATGGCTCACGGGCCTAGCCGCTCTGCGGTATGTGGGATCTTCCCGGACCGGGGCACGAACCCGCGTCCCCTGCATCGGCAGGCGGACTGTCAACCACTGCGCCACCAGGGAACCCTCCTTTTTTTTTTTTAATTCATATATTCGGTTGTGCCTTGTCTTAGTTGTGGCAGGCGGGCTCCTTAGTTGCAGCTCATGGGCTCCTTAGTTGTGTCATGGTAACTCTTAGTTGTGGCATGTGAACTCTTAGTTGTGGCATGCATGTGGGATCTAGTTCCCTGACCAGGGATCAAACCCGGGCCCCCTACATTGGGAGCATGGAGTCTTAACCACTGTGCCACTAAGGAATTCCCTCCTTTTTATTTTTATTTCATTTTTGTTTCATTTTTATTTTTTTTAATTAAATTAAGTTAATTAATTTTTTGGCTGCGTTGGGTCTTCGTTGCTGTGTGTGGGCTTTTCTCTCTAGTTGTGGCAAGCGGGGGCTACTCTTCGTTGTGGTGCAGTGGCTTCTCTTGTTGAGGAGCACAGGCTCTAGGCACACAGGCTTCAGTAGTTGCAGCACGTGGGCTCAGTAGTTGCGGCACATGGGCCCTAGAGCATGCAGGCTTCAGTAGTTGTGGCGTGTGGGCCCAGTAGTTGTGGCTCACGGGCTCTAGAGCGCAGGCTCAGTAGTGGTGGCGCACGGGCTTAGTTGCTCCACGTCATGTGGGATCTTCCCAGACCAGGGATTGAACCCATGTCCCCTGCATTGGCAGGCAGATTCTTAACCACTGCGCCACCAGGGAAGTCCATCCCTCCTTCTTTTTTTTTTTTTGTGGTATGTGGGCCTCTCACTGTTGTGGCCTCTCCCGTTTGCGGAGCACAGGCTTCGGATGCGCAGGCTCAACGGCCATGGCTCACGGGCCCAGCCGCTCTGCGGCATGTGGGATCCTCCCGAACCGGGGCACGAACCCGTGTCCCCTGCATCGGCAGGCGGACTCTCAACCACTGCGCCACCAGGGAAGCCCCCTCCTTCTTTTTAAATGTAAGTGTTTAATACCATAAAATTCCCTTTAAGCATCACTTTACCTAGACCCTACAAATTTTGATGATGCTGTATTTTCATTTTCAGAACTGTGGTGTTTAATTTCCACATATTTGGCACCTTTCTAGATATCTTATCAGAAGGTATATTATGTAAGATTTCAGTCTTTTGAAATTGGGACGGGTAGCGTATGGTCTTATCTCGATAACCATTCCATGTGCACTTGAAAAGAATGTGTATTCTCCAGTTGTTGGGTAGAGTGTTTTGTAAACATCAGGTCAAGGTAGTTCGAATCTTCTTTGTCCTTACTGATTTTTCTTGGTCTGCTTTTATTAATTACTGAGAGAGGGTGTTAAAATCACCAGCTATGATTGTGGATTTTTCTATTTCTCTTCTTAAAAGAAAGATCCTTTTTTTGCTTCATATGTTTTGAAGCTCTGTTATTAGGAGCGTGCATATATATGATTGTCATGTCTTCTTGATGAATTGACATTTCTGTGATTATATTAATAAGATATCAATCTTTATCCTTGGTAATACTCCTTAACTCAGTTTTTACTTTGATCAATAACCATACCACCTTTCCTATGCTCACTGTATCTGTGTCTTTATATTTAGAATGTGCCTTTTTGAAGGTAGTAGGTGGCTTGTTTTTACTTTTTTATCCATTCTGACTGTCTTTGCCTTTTGCCAAATGGATATTCCTTATACAATTAATGTAACTATTAATATAGCTAGGTTTGGGTTCACTATTTTGTTAATTGTTTTCTGTTTGTCTCAACTCTTTTTTGTTCCTCTGTCCTTTTATGCCTTTCTTTAGGTTAATTGAATATTTTGAGTATTCTGTTTTAATTCCTCCAATGGCATTTAGCTATACTTTTCCTCTTTTTATTTTTTGTATTTTTCTTTTTTAATGTTGCTCTAGAGATTACAACATGCATTCTTAACTTTTCACAATCTATTTAGAGTTAATATTGAACCATTTCAGGTAAAATGCAACGATCTTGCAGCAATATGATTCCATTTACTCCCCGTTCTTGTGCTATTATCATATGTTTTATGTCTTTATATGTTGTAAAACCCTTTCTACAGTGTTACAGTTTTTAAAGAATCATGTGTCTTATAAAGAAATTAAGAGAAAAAAGTCTTTTGTATTTGCCTACATATTTATCATTTTTAAAATTTGTCATTTCTTTTTGTAGATTGGAGTTTCCAGCCTGAAGAACGTCCTTTAGTATTTGTTACAGGATAGGTCTGACTACAGATTCCCTCAGTTTTGTTTATCTGAAAATGTCTTTATTTCACTTTCATTTTTGAAGGATTTTTTTCTGGGCTGACAAGGTTTTTTTTTTCTTTCAGACAACTTTAAAGGTGCTCTTCCATTATCTTCTGGCCTCCATTGTTTCTGTTGAGGACTCGGCTGTAATTTGAATAATTGTTCTTTATGCATTCTTTGTCCTCTGGATGTTATCAAGATTTTCGCTTTATCTTTGCTTTTCAGCATAGTTTTACTGTGATGTGCATAGGTGTGGTTTTCTTTGAATTTATTCTGATTGGGTTTGGTGAGCTATTGGATCTTTAAGTTAATGTTTTCCACCAAATTTGAGAAAATTTCAGCCTATAGTCTACTTTTTTTTCTTTTTGCTCTATTCATTCTCCTTCTGAGACTACAGTTCCATCTATGTTAGACTGTTTGATTTTTTTTTCCAATATTTTTTCCCTGTTTCTTCAGATTGGATAGGTTCTGTTTTTCTCATCAGGTTCACTATTTCTGTCATCTCCAATCCTCTGGTAAATCCATCCAAATATTTTTCAGTTCATATATTATACTTTTTAGTTCTAGAATTTCCATTTGGTTCTTTTTTAAAGTTTTAACTTATTTTCTGAGATTCCAAATCTGTTCCTTCTTTATAGGCAATTTTTCTTTTAAGTCCCTAAACATACTTATAATGCTGTTTCGTTTTGAGTTTGTTTTAGATCAATAAACACCTTTATTACATGAGCTAACATAAGAAGGAGGAAGATTTCTTTGCTTTTCTGGGCCTTGATTTTCCTCAGATAGAACTCCAGCTCCTTGCCCTCTAGTACATAGCCATTTGCAGGCCACACCTACTTTAGAGACATTACCTTTTAATTGCATCATCTGTGTCATTTTGGACTCAGCTTCTGTTGATTCCTTTGTCCTATTGTTGATTACATTTCTTGGGGTTTTTGCACGTGTGTTTTTTTACTAAATGCTAGATATTGTAGATGATAGACATTCTGGATTCTACTTTGTTCCTCTGAAAAACGTTAAATTTTTTCTAACAAACGGTTAAATTATTAATTGATCACCTTAAACCTGTGGAGGGTTGGTTTTACACTTTGTTGGGCAGATCTATTTCAGTTTTTGCCCTTAGAGTGAGTTCTCCATTAAGATGTGGCCCTTCTGAGGTTTCAGTGGAAAGTCTGAGGTGTTTACCAAGCCCCTCTAACTTCAGACTCCAAGTTCTCTTTCGCTGTTGTACACAGCAGTGGAAATCTCTGCTCTGTTTTTTCGGCCTTCTGGGTGTTTTCCACCAGTCCTTGGCATTTGCATTCATGGTTCAAGGATGAGCCAAGGAGTTAAGGGGAATTTATACACAGGTTTTGGGGCTCCCCTTTGTGACACATCCTTTTTTGTGGTTTCCCCTCTTAATTTCTAACTGCTGGCAGCTCTGAACTTCATCTGTTGATACCTCAAGCCAATAAGACTGCAGGGTTTTGCTTGAGCTTCACACGGACTAGACAGTGTCCTCAGGGGAAATGCTGTATAAAACTTCCTTCCTTCTTTCAAGGATTGAATCCCTTCCAGTCTCTACCTGCTTTGGACACTCTTTAGTACCATCAGTTAGTTGTTTTTCATATTTTGTTCAGAGTTTATAATTACTATCTGTAGAATGAGTCTGATATAAGCTACTCTGCTACTACCAGAACCAGAACTTTACCTGTTGACTTTTTTTATTTTCAGGTATTATATTTTTCATTTCTATAGAAGTTCTTTTTGCTGCTTTTATAGTTTTGTTTGTCCTCCCTCCCTATCCCCTCCTTCCCCCACTCCCTCCCTTTCCTCCTCCTTTCCTTCTCCCTGCATGTGTTTTCAGTGTATCTTATTTCTTAAAACATAGTAGACGGTTTATTTTTAGTGCATATCTGATAATTCCATTATCTGAAGTCTCTTCAGGTTTGTGTCTGCTCTTTTCTGTCTCTCACTCCTGGTGTCTTGTTTCCATATGCATTTAGTTATATTTGACTGCCATCTGTCCATTTTCCCTGTAGTGTTTTTTTGGTTTTTTTCTTTTGACTGTGCCACACGGCTTGCAGGATCTTAGTTTCCTTACCAGGGATTGAACCTGGGCCCTCGGCAATGAAAGTGCAGAGTCCTAACCACTGGACCACCAGGGAATTCTCTGTTTTCCCTATAGTTTTATATGTATGACTTCTTGGGGGCCTGGTATGAGGGTGGGCTCTTCCAGAAAGTATTTACATTGCTGCTGCCAGGCGCCTAAGGCCATCACGAGTGTGGCATTAAATTAAGTAAAATTCTTGGTATGTTCTTTTTTAAAACCATGTAGTTGGCAATCCTTCATTCAGACCAGTTCTCAATGGCAGTGTTTTTCTCCTTCCTTCTTGGTGTTTGTATTTGAGACAGTTGATTTTCCTAGCATTCCACTTAAGGGGGTCGTTTGATTTTTCCTTATCTTGAGACAACCCTTTGGGGTCTTAGCTTTTTTGTGGTGTGTGGGTGAAACTTTCATTAGACTTTCTACCTTCAATGGGCGCTGGGCTTTGTCTACCGTTTTTCATGCCCTGTGATGTCTGAAAATAAAAGCTGAAGTTAATCTGGTTTAGTGTATGCTCTCAAAGTATGGAACACAACCTGTAGTCACTCTATTTTCCTCTCTGGGTACTTGCCTTCACTTAGTTTTTTGCTCTGAGACTTGCTTACATTTCTTTCATGGATTCATGTAAAATATTTGGATGTCTAGATTGTTGATAGTGGAAAGGAAATCTAGGTACCTGTAGATATTATTATCTACTATATTATCTATTATCTACTATATCTATTATCTACTATATTAAAGGGTTTATTTTTATGACTCTGACCATATAATCTTTTCATTTATAATTTGGCAGATAAGAGAATTTGAACTGGAAGGCCTAGTATAGAAAGTATGGAGAAAAGAAAGGAAAAGATAATTCAACTTTAGAGCTGGCAAAAATAGGGCATATTCCTATTTTTGTACTGTAGTAGTGCAAGGGCCATAGCAGAGATACAGTTGGCATCAGGTTAATGGAAAGTAAGTTTATGCCTTCTCATCTGGAGCTTGGGGTCCTCTTCCAAACTCCCATGGCTATGGCAGAATTAAGTTCCTTGTGGTTGTAGGACTGAGGTCCCATTTCCTTGGCTTGGGTATTTATTAGTTGGGGGCTGCTCTCAGCTCCTAAATGACACTCACATTCCTTGCCATGTAGCTCCTCCATCTTCAAAGCTAGCAAGAGAGAATCTTCCTTTGTGTCAAATCCTCCTCATCGTGTAGCAGTCTGGGTCCAATAAGGAGGTAGCAACCACACAATAGGTTAAACACAGGAAGTTTAACATAATTATTCACTATGGCAGAAGAGTAACTATAAGATAGAAGGAAACTCCATATGGTACCCTAGGGCTCAAGGAGAGTACCCAAGCAAGGACAGACTTGGAAAGAATTCAGACCTTGTTGGAGAAGGTGTAGTTCAGCCCACCAGATAGCAGAGAAGTTCATTAGTTTGGCCAGGCTGGAGTTGGTCTGGAGTTGGTCTGGAATTGCTGGGCAAGCAGTTGGCCACCCTCTGAGTGCAGGCAGCAGAGCAGGCTGAAGAGATCAGTGGCCTGGGTAGTGGGAATTCTTGTGCCAGTGTGAGCAGGAGGACTTCAAAGCATGTAGGCCAGGCAGGGGCTCTGGTTTTCATGTTGAGAGGGCTGCAGAAAGGTTATTTCCAGGCCAAGTCTCTAGATCAAAGAGCAACCGTGTTCTGGGCCAGAGCCTGTGCAGATTCCACCAAATGTCCTCATACCCACTCCCCCAACTTCTAGCCCATGCTTTGTCCCTCCAGCTACCTCTACTGGGAAAGCTTAACATCGTGCTCACTTTAAAGGAGAAAAAGGTATTCAGTTTTTTATTACAGAGCACATACTAAAGGGTGCGTTGCAAGATGGTTGGCGATGAATTAATAAGTGATACACGCACTCCAAATGTCCTTCATCAGGAAGAGTCCTGTCCCTTTTAGGAGCTCACCTGATTAGGTCATGCTCACTCGGGGTAAATTCTCTTTCTTTTTTTTTTTTAATTGAAGTATAGTTGCTTTACAGTGTTTCAGGTGTACAGCAAAGAGATTCAGTTATACATATATATATATACACACACACATATATATACTTTTTCAGATTTTTTTCCCTTATAGGTTATTACAGGATATTGAATATAGTTCCCTGTACTGTACAGTAGGTCCTTGCTGGTTATCTATTTTGTATATAGTAGTGTGTATCTGTTAATCTCAAGCTCCTAATTTATCCCTCCCCTTCTCCCTATGGTAACCATAAGTTTGTTTTCTATGTCTGTGAGTCTGTTTCTGTTTTATAAATAAGTTCCTTTGTATCATTTTTTTTAGATTCCACATATGAGTGATATCATATGATATTTGTCTTTCTCCGTCTGACTTACTTAGTATAGTAATCTCTAGGTCCATCCATATTGCTGCAAATGGCATTATTTCATTCTTTTTTATGGCAGAGTAATATTCCATTGTGTGTGTGTGTGTGTGTGTGTGTGTGCGTGCGTGCGCATGCGCACGCACACATCTTATTTATCCATACATCTGTTGATGGAAATTTCCCTTAAAGCCAGCTGTATCTTTTTTTTTTTGAGGTATAGTTGATGAATAATATTATGTAAGTTTCAGGTGTACAACATGGTGATTCACAATGTTTAAAGGTTATATTCCATTTATAGTTATTATAAAATATTGGCTGTATTCCCTGTGTTGTACAGTACATCCTTGTAGCTAATTTTATACATAATAGTTTGTATCTCTTAATTCCCTACCCTTATATTGCCCCTCCTCCCTTCCTCTCCCCGTTGGTAACCACTAGTTTGTTCTCTATATCTGTGAGTCTGTTTCTGTTTTGTTATATTCACTAGTTTGTTTTATTTTTTAAATTCCACATGTAAGTGATATACAGTATTTGTCTTTCTCTGTCAAGCCAGCTGTATCTTATAATCTAATCACGGCAGTGACTGTCCCTACATATCCACCATCCCCTGTTTATACAGGGTGTGTACGCAAGGGGATGGGAATTTTGAGCAACATCTTAGAATTCTGCCTACTGCAGAGCAGGTGGGGGCGGGAGAGGAGGTGGAGATGAGCATGACTCAGTGCAGCATGAGAAACTCCTTTGTAAAGTAAAATAGGTTGTATTTCATTCTGTGGCTTGAATGCATTTTTAGCTGTCTCACAGAGAAAGAGAAGGAATAAGTAGTAATTATTGAACACCTGTTTGTCAGCTACTACACGGAGCACTTTCATATATTATTCCTTTAATTCTTTTTTTTTTAATATAAATTTATTTATTTATTTTTGGCTGCATTGGGTCTTTGTTGCTGTGCCTGGGCTTTCTCTAGTTGTGGCGAGTGGGGCTACTCTTTGTTGTGGTGCATGGGCTTCTCATTGTGGTGGCTTCTCTTGTTGCAGAGCATGGGCTCTAGGTGCACAGGCTTCAGTAGTTGTGGCACACAGCCTCAGTAGTTGTGGTGCACAGGCTTAGTTGCTCCGCGGCATGTGGGATCTAACTGGACCAGGGCTCGAACCCGTGTCCCCTGCATTGGCAGGCGGATTCTTAACCACTGTGCCACCAGGGAAGCCCTTTTTGTTTTTTTTTATATTTACTTATTTATTTGGCTGTGCCAGCTCTTAGTTGTGGCACGCGGGATCTTCCTTGCCGCATATGGGATCTTAGTTGCAGTATGTGGGATCTAGTTCCCTGACCAGGGATCAAACCCGGGCCCCCTGCATTGGGAGTGCAGAGTCTTAACCGCTGGACCACCAGGGAGGTCCCTCCTTTAATTTTTAATATCTTGAGGCAGGGATTATTATCTTCATTTTACAAAAGGGGAAACTGAGGCTCGGGGTTGTAAGCTCACTTGCTGGAGTCACTCCACTAATATTTGATGTAGTTAAAATTGAAATCCAACCCTGTCTAATACTGAATCCCATATTTTCTAATAGTGTATAATAACACTGCTGGCCTTGGAAGAATTTGCGTCATTGGATGGGGATAAGGATATTTGACAGAGGTCATCTCGGTGGAGACAGGGCAAGTCACTTCTCTGCTGTTTCTTAAGTAGGTGATAGAGGTTACTCCTATCATGGCCCTCGCTGGAGGGACAGAAGATCAGAAGAGAAGTCCTAGCCAGACTTCCCTATTCCAGCAGGGAAGCTGAGCAGTTATCCGCTTGACCTGTGCATCACTGGGAAGTAACCATGCCGCCATTCCCTGTTCTCTTATCTGAATGTGGAACAAAAGAACAAAGCAGGATTTGAGAGAGCTTGGTATATAGCCTTTTCTGTGGGGAGGACGTATTTTATGCTTGAAGAATTCTAATAACCAAGAGCTGAGCTCAAGATAAGTGGCCAGGAGTGTTTGTAGGTGAGGTACCCTCTGCCTCTCTCTTCCAGAGCATACTCTGCCCCCACCCTTGGTTTGTCTCTCACAAGCTCATGAGCCCCTGGGGGCAGGGTGGGGGGTTGGCCCCTCAGCTGATTCCTCTGAGCATCCTTAGGGCCTGAGGATGGAGCATGGCATTGGTAAATAATTGTGGAATAAAAGAGGAACTCCTAGGCTGCCTGATCTGTTTCATCCTTAATACCCCGTGGAAGCAGCCTGGTATCAGGGACTCAGAAGTCCTGGGTTCCCTTTCCAGCTCTATCCCTGATTCGCTGTGGGAGTATTAAGCTCCCTAGGACATAGTTTCTTTGCTGTTAAAATGAGGACCATGAACTTGACCTCTGGTGCCTTCCAGCTCTTCAGTTCTCTGAAAGATGTTACCTTGCCATAGCTGCCTCGGTATATTGAATAAGCTCAGGTTAGTTATTAGGCTGGACTTCTGGTTGTGGAGACGTGGAACAGTTTGGGCAAATACGAAGAGTACATTTAGTTCTGTTTTCTTGGACACGTGAAATAATAGATTCATTGGAATATGATCTCTTTCTCCACCCACTTCCATCAATTCAGAGTGGATTTTTTTTTTTTTTCTCCTTCCAGTTCTCCCCACTGTTTATCAGCTTTAAAGAAAAATCTGAAGTCAGGCAGTAATCAGAAGGGCAGACGAAGAGCTCATCTGGTTAGAGGGGGGAATTTCCTCCAGGAAATTTCAAATGAACCGACCCGGGCTGTTTCCCAAAGAATTTTCTTGAACTTCGGTTTGTTGTTGTTGTTGTTGTTTTAAGTAAGATGTTTTATTTGATTTGAAACATTAAAAATAGTACGTAAAATTAAATTCAAAAGAGTTTCCGAATACTGATCTGAGCAAGCAGAGTGGACTTCGTTCTTGCTTCTGGATATTTCTTCTTTACCTCAGGTACCAAAGGCTCATGATGGACTTCATCTATAGTTAGCAGATGGATTCTTTGTTTCCTTAACTCCCAGACAGTTTAGATTTAGCTAAACTGATTGATGCTTTCTGAACTGTTGTCAGTTAAAATATTTCAGAAGGTAACTTCTGTACAGAAGGTAACTTTTGTAAGAACATTAGTCTGACCTGATTTTGGGTTCAGGAGCTGCTACCACCTAATTAGTGTTGTGACCACAGGCGAATCATTTCACCTCTCTCTGCCTCAATTTCCTTAACCATGTTGTGGGAGAATTAAAAGAAAGATCATTTGTGAAGTATACCATCATTTTTTTTTTTTTTAAAGCTCCCTGGGTGATTATAAAGTGAAGTCAGAATTCAGAAGCATCACTATCCCACATCATACAAAGTACTGGGAGATGGTGTTTTTATTCAGTATTATACATTTTTGGTAACGAGAGGAGACAGAGGCGAGGCTCTAACGTATTTTTTATTTAGCATTTCTAAGCACTGGCCAGTATTTCAGTCTGTCCTGAAAGGACGCACGACTGTTTGTACTGTCTGCTTCCATTGCCTGCTGGGATCGGGAAAGTCCTGGGTCTGTGTGGAATTTTCCATGACTCTCAGCTCTGCACCATTACTGTTCACTGTAGTCACAGCTCTTCAGTGTGTCTGCCTGTGCTCCCCTCCTCTTTCTTTTTTTCAGGTAGATGTTAAACCTCAACTACAAGTATGGGTATTTTGTTTGCGTCAAATATTGTAGTTCTAAGAACAGATCAGAGAGTCTCATCTGAATTTTTTGTTTATAAAGTGAGTCAGCTTGAGGTAGCTGTCTTGGCTGGATGTCCTCAGGTGTCACATTTCCTGTCACAGAACCACCTTCTGTTGGGCTGGGGTGGGGAGGGCGAGTACATTGTTTCTGTAGGTGAAGCTGCTGGTGCTGGTAGATTCTCCAGCAGTCTGATCACTGGTGATCAGAATCAGCTTTTTGATCCTTTTATTGGAAGAGTTCTAAAAATTACAGCAAATGGAAGAAAAGAGATCCAGCCAGACAGTGGTTGCGTTTGGCTAGTTCCCCTCTTCTAGGGGAATTTGAAGTCCTAAAATTGTAGAAGGAGACTACAGGATAGCTGAGGCAGGATAGCTCCTTTCCCTTAGAAAGCAGTTTCTCTGTATCCCATGCAGAGAGGACGGTGGTATCAGATTATGATGCTAAAATCCATCCTCCAAGATCAGTAGTGGATGGAGTCTGGGCCTGTTTACCAGACCCCCTCCCCCCAGACGAGAGCAATTCTAATTTAAATAAAAACTTACGTCTTTTGAATAGGAATTAAAGGCACTGTGTGTTCTGCTTCATTCTGTGCTCGCCTGAAGCGGTAACTTCTTGGAAAGGCCTTCCTGACCACCCCCTCAAAGGAGTATACCTCCATCATTCTCTATTCCTTCGCCTCACTTTATTGCCTTCCTGACATTACATTCCGTAAGCTTTGTGAGGGCAGTAGCATTTCATTTTCTCCTTTGTATTGCTGGGGCCTGGAGCCTAGCAGGTGCTCATTAAATACTGGTTTAATAAAGTAAAACATGGAATGGTTTGAATAGCCAGCTGTTTATTTGCTGTCTTTCTGTTGAGTCGTACGAGTTCTTTATATATTTTGGGTATTAGCCCCTTATCAGATATATGACTTGCAAACTTTTACTGTCTTTCTTTTTGTTCTTTGCTTTGGTCTTTGTTCAGTGATTCTCAAACTTCACTGAGTATATGAATTCCCATATCAGATACAAAACCATTTATTAAGAACTTTGTGAGCAGTAGAAGAAAACTTTAAAGACAGTTTTGGCTATGTGCTGTTTTGCACTTCCGACCCTGAGGTAAATATGTAACACCATCATACTTCCTCCATAATCGGTCTGTGATACAGAGGAATACCTTGTTACTTAGATCTGAAGTAAACAGGGGGATTTAGATGCCCATTTGGTTCAGCTCCACTACTGCCCAAAAGATACGTAACACGTTTTAGTGGTGATGGTGATGAGAGAAGGGGTGCTCAAGTGATATAGTCTAATTGGGAGACAGTGGGCTGAAATTTAACCTTGGCTATACCAGTAAAAATGGATGTGTCCTTTTGGTTGTGGGTCTTAGCATTTGGAGAATGGATAAAGTAAAGTAAACTGATTTTTCCTGAGCCCAGAAGTTGTGATGATGATAAACTGAGGTTAGGCAAAAACACTCTGAGGTGACGATATCATATGAATTCAGGAAATCTTGACTACTTGGAAAGGGAATTAAGAAAATGAGAGAAAAGACAGAGACATACTATGATGAAGCCTCACTGCTTTGTCAATAATGTATCAAATGAAGGGAGGGTGTGTTCTGTGAAGGCTTTTCTTACAAGCCATGCTTCCATTAGCACAATGTGCTTTATGAACTTTAAGTGTGTTGAAGGTTTGGTCTGAACAATAGATTTAAATTCTGCTAAAGCACTTTTCTCATCCTAATTTAAAATGGTCCCGTTCCAACATGATTTCACCACTTTCTGTTGTCCTTCCTCCCCCATTATTTTTTTAGTTGGCTGATTGCAATTCTGGCCCAACTCAACCCTCTCTTTGGACCGCAGTTGAAAAATGAAACCATCTGGTACCTCAAGCATCATTGGCCTTGAGTAAGAAGACCTGCTCGCCAGTGCTCAGTCATTGAGGTGACTATGCCCTTGACCTTTCACATCAATGTTGTCAATCGGTCAGCTAGAATTTGCCTGGACTTTTCCTCATTTTAACACTTGGCAAGGGCAGACTGCTGAAAGCAAACACAATCTGAATTGCAGAAATAGATTTGGAACTTAGGCCATTCACTTTTAGCAAAGGATTTATCCATAAGATTCTTTTAAATTGTATTCTTACCCAGCCAGTTAAATAAATTATGTTTGCATGTGGTCTTTCGGACACAGATCAGGAACATGACTATTTGTGCTTGGTATTTTGAGATTTAGCAACTTTAAGTGGCTGACAGATTTTAGATGAAGGGCATCTGTGAATGATTTGGACAGAGAGAGACAGATGCTTTTTGAAAATTGGTCTCAAAATTGCAAGTTTCATTTGCTTCTGAGGATCAGGGAAGTAAGGAGTGGTGTAGTGGAATGATTTATTCACTGGCCAAGAGTCAGAAAACCTGTCATTTCATTTGTTCTTCTGTCTCCATTATTATGTTAACTGGAGGTTAGCGCTAAATGTTTGACTAGATTCAGGTTCAGCTTTTTTGGCAAGGGTACTTAAGTGGTTCTATGAACTTCATATTGCCTTATATCAGGAGAGGCGTGATGTCTGGCTGTCTGGTCGTTAGAGATGCCAAGGTGATCAGTGGGTTCTGGTCCCTCCAGGTGTAAAGGTCTCTGTCAACCTTTATCCAGTGATTGTATCCATTGATGATCTTAGCTTGAGTGAAGCATTGCAGTAGAAATTGCAAAAATGGTGATTTTCTAGTTTTTGTTATTACTTCCATATTTGATTAGGTGAAATATTTCTATAAAAATGAACTTTTCCTGGACTTCCCTGGTGGTGCAGTGGTTAAGAATTCTCCTGCCAATGCAAGGGACATGGGTTCCATCCCTGGTCCGGGAAGATCCCACATGCCACAGAGCAGCTAAGCCCTTGCGCCACAACTACTGAACCTGTGCTCTAGAGCCTGCGTGCCACAACTACTGAGCCCGTGTGCCGCAAGTACTGAAGCCCACGTGCCTAGAGCCCGTGCTCTGCAACAAGAGAAGCCATCACAGTGAGAAACCCGCACACCACAATGAAGAGAAGCCCCTGCTCGCCACAACTAGAGAAAGCCTGCACATAGCAACAAAGACCCAACACAGCAATAAATAAATAAATAAATAAATAAATATTTTTTAAAGAATGAACTTTTCCTTATCAACTAGAGTTATTTACTAACCTTGAAATGTAGATCATATAAGAAAGGTGGGATACACAATTTTTTTCTTTTAATTTTCTTTTCCTTCTTTCTTTTTTTTTTTTTTTGTGGTATGCGGCCCTCTCACTGTTGTGGTCTCTCCCGTTGCGGAGCACAGGCTCCGGACATGCAGGCTCAGCGGCCATGGCTCACGGGCCCAGCCGCTCCACGGCATGTGGGATCTTCCCGGACCGGGACACGAACCCGTGTCCCCTGCATCAGCAGGCAGACTCTCAACCACTGCGCCACCAGGGAAGCCCTCTTTCTTTTTTACTTTATTTATTTTGGCTGCGTTGGATCTTTGTTGCTTCATGTGGGCTTTCTCTAGTTGCGGCGAGCAGGGGCTACTCTTCGTTGCGGTGTCTTCTCTTGTTGCAGAGCATGGGCCCTAGGGCATGTGAGCTTCAGTAGTTGTGGCACTTGGGCTCAGTAGTTGTGGTGCACGGGCTTACTTGCTCTGCGGCATGTGGGATCTTCCCAGACCAGGGCTTGAACCTGTGTCCCCTGCATTGGCAGGCGGACTCTTAACTACTGTGCCACCAGGGAAGTCCCTCTTTTAGTTTTCAAAGTGAGTAACTTGGTGCCCAAGTTACTTCTGGGGTATTCAATGAGGTTTTCCTTTCTTTCCTTTTCAATTTTAATCAATTAAATGTTTATTATCCTTTTTATGTTCAGTTGTTCTTTCTTTGGCCCTGTGGGCACCTGTCTAGACTGGCTTCTATGTCCCTTTGATATTAGTCTTTGATAATTTTCTTTCTGGCAACATCAAGGTGTCCCAGACCTCTCTTGTATGTTTCTTGACTTGGAATCAGCTGTTCCTCTAATAAATTTCCCACTGAAAGGATTCCCTGGTTCACTAGTCAATCCTCAAGCCCAGTTGGCCCTGTTTTTCTTTCAGTGGAAGTGGTATTTATAAACCATGATCTGATTGCTAGGTGCATTCATTTCTGTTGGGGTGTTGTTGCTTCTAAGCCTTTACAGTGGACAAAGCCAGGAAGTATGGATTTTTAAAAAGAAAAAAAAAAAATCACGGGTTCATGTCAGTATTTCTAATTCAGATTTAACATTACAGGATTTTTATATGACTTCTCCAGTTTTATACTTGAATATCATTCACATATGCTGAAAATCTTGGCTCCTAAAGACAGTAACTTAATTACTTAATTATATTATCATATAATATATATAAAATAGTTTCAAAATTACACCAATGTAACTACTAACTATAAGGTGATTGAATGCAGTTTAGGATTTCTTTGCTGCTTTATTTGTTCTTAGAACAAATAAAGAACAACATGCTGTTTTCTGTGGTTACTTGAAATTATTTCCTCTGGTGGTTATCAATTTGTTATACAGTTAGGTTAAGATGATTTATTTTGTGTTCAATTTATAGTAATTTTTTCTTTTTTTTTGGCTACATTTTTTGGAATATGTAAAACATTTCCAGAGTCAAAATTTTAAGTAAGATATATTCATAGAAGTCTATATCCTTCCAGTGTTTCATTGTGCAGAGATAAGCAAATACATTTTGTGTGTGTGTGTGTGTGTGTGTGTATCCATCCTTCCCTGACACACACAGCTGTTACAGAAGAAATATCATATTACGTATGCTATTCTGTACCTTGCTCTTTTTCACTGAACAATATATCCTATCAGTGTATAGAGATCTTCCTTAATTCTTTTTATAGCCATTGATATCCTTTTGCATTATTTCCAGTCTTTTGTTATTACTGATAAAGCCACAGTGTCATCCTGTGCGTATGACATTTTGTATTTTTACCAGTTTTCTTTAGATTAGAGTCCTTGAAAATAGAATCTCTGTGTTAAAGGTATAAATACTTTTTCCGGGTATTACTACATGCCCTTCTATAGGGATTGTACCGTTTTTGCATTTCTACCAACAATGTATATGAATTTCTATTTCCTCACAGCCTGGACTTTTGCCAGCCTGATAGGTAGGCAGCTGTTTTTTTTCCCTTAGAGTTCTGTCTGCCTAAAGGGGTTTTAATTCCCTTTTATATAGATTTTTTTTTAAAAAATCTTTTTTATATATATATATATATATATATATATATATATAAAACCTCCCCCACCTTTTTCCCCATCAAGTTCTGTTTTATGTCCTTCCTCTTAACTATAGTGAATGTTAGGTGGTGGTATTGATTGGGGTTTAAAGCTGAGAACCTCAGGCCTCTCAGAGTGAGATCTTCATTCTAGCATTGCCTTTCACTTACCTTCTCTGAGCCTCATTTCCATCTCTCACCATAAGTAAATGGGGCCCACGGTGAATAACACTGTGTGTGTGGATCTGGTGTCATTTGCCCATTCTTTTCAGTTTCATGTGTCTGTAACCTGAATGATGAATTCCTAATGTTTGCACTCTGGTCCACAGCACAAACTAGGACTGCTTGAAACCCTTATGTTAACGGTTGTTCCTTTAAAAGCAGAATGACAGAAAATAGAGCACAGCCAGGCAGCCCTAGTTATGAGCATCATGTCACATTGATTCCATGTTTGAGGTAGTGATTGTGGTAGTACTGTACCTCTAGTCCTATGGAGTTATCACATCAGGAGATCTAATCTAATCTAATCCTAACATTGGAGCAAACAGAACTCTTTTTTAAAAAAAAAATTTTTTTTTAATTTATTAATTTTTGGCTTCGTTGCTGCGCATGGGCTTTTCTCTAGTTGTGGCGAGTGGGGACTACTCTTCATTGTGGTGCACGGGCTTCTCATTGCAGTGGCTTCTCTTGTTGCGGAACACGGGCTCTAGGCGCGCGGGCTTCAGTAGTTGTGGCTTGCAGGCTCTAGAGTGCAGGCTCAGTAGTTGTGGCACATGGGCTTAGTTGCTCCGCGGCATGTGGGATCTTCCCGGACCAGGGCTTGAACCCATGTCCCCTGCATTGGCAGGCGGATTCTTAACCACTGTACCACCAGGAAAGCCCATAAACAGAACTCTTAAGACAGGACTTCACTTTTCTTGGTGGTAAAATTCAAAGAATGAGCTAAATTCCCTTTAGAACTTTGAACTTTTACACAACTGTGGGATGATAAAGGAGTGCAGAAACCAGATTTAGGCCTGTCCTCAGCTGGTAAGGAAAAGTGTTCAGTTCTGTATGTGATTCTTTAAGAGGGCAGATTTGGAAAGTAGGAGGTGTAAGCCAGGCATGGTATTCAGCAGAGAAAAATGAGGAGCAGTCATGAAAGCTTTCAAATAATAATTCTATACAGATGAAATTGAATTGATCCTGAACAACACGGTTAAACAGCAAGCCGGTCCTTTGCTACTCTAAACATTTTAATTGCCATGATTTTCTTTCATCTGTTGATAGGCTGAGTTATAGCACATTATGTTTATTGGCTGGAAATCTTACCCAATACTTCGAAGAATTATGTTCACGCCATCTCTGCCCCCTGCCAACGTTGGCTGCCTCTAGAGCCTCGATTCCTGAGATGCTTATGGAACTATCACATCAAGGTTGCTGTTTTTCCGATGTCCCATTTTCCTGCAGCTTTGGGGGTGTGATGCTTGTGTGGAATCTCCTTGGAATGGCTTCAGACCAGTGTTCTGTAAGTTAGTTGGTTAACCGCATCATGGTGATATGTTTAGATAAGCCTATATGGTTTACCGCAGTCCTAAAAGGGCAGGCATTCTATTTTATTACAAAGTCTGGACCGGAGAGGAATAGACTATTGGTAATTAGGCCTCTGCCCTGAGGAAGCTGTTTTTCTATGCATTCCAAAAATATTTGAGTGTCACGAGGTACATAGTACTGAGTGGGGATTTCAGAGGAGGCTGTGGACTCTGAAGGGGTTTATGATCTGTTGAGAGGTTGGAACTGAGACATACTTGTGAAAAGTTAAAACAGTGTAAGGGTGTTTTATGGTTACAAAGCCTGTCACAGTTTTCCCTGTCACCTAGAACCCATTCGATTGCTTCTTTCTCCTCTTCCTTGAATACAGTTGAGCCACTTATGTCACTTGTGTCTGCCTGTCTACTCTGTTCCTCTGTCGGGGACCCTACTATCTGACCCAGTCACTGCGGCTCTGAATTACTGCAGTGGCTCCTCATCACGTCTGCCTGCCTCTACACTCAAGGTATCTGCAAACCACCACCCTGTTTATCTTCCTGACATAGCACTTCCTGAAACACATCCTGCTTGCCCCAGAAACTTTGAGTAGCTCTCCGTGGGCTACAGCAGGGCTTTTTCTTAAACCCAAGGTCCCTGATTTTAATGGGTATGTGCCGCTTGGAATGCTGTATGTAACGTATTGTCAGCACAGCTTGTCAGGGTCACCAAAGGTCCCATGAGCCACAAAAGATAAGAATGACTAGTCTGCAGATTCTGTCCCACTTTCTAACTTGGTGGTCAAGGCCTGCATAGTTTGCCTTCCAACCACCTTCGCCGCTCTCTGCACAACTTTCCTCCGTGACCTACTGGTTCCAGCCATACCATTTTCATGCTCTTGACCTAATTAGCTTTACTTAGCTTTTCCTGCCTCACTACCCTACCGCAGTCATTAATGTAGAAGGCAGGTTAGTAAACACACTATTCAGTGAACATTCTGGTTTCTTGTCTCCACTTGCCCATTCTCTCTCAATTCTTTCTGATGTTTTCTCTGAGTGTCCAGCTTGCAAATCCTTACACTTCCTTTCCTGGCCACTTAGCTTCCCAGAGATCTCTTCTCTCCTAAATGTATTTAGCTCTGCTGTTTTTGCCTTGAATTGTGAAACACTCAGGCCTTTATAGGATGCTTAAATACCTCTTGTAGTTAATTTCCTACAATAAATACATACCTTAACCATGAGAGTAAAGAAGGAATTATTTTGCGAAGTTATCTGAAATGAAAAAATAAAGATAAAAATGAGACCTCTTCTTTTTTGTTTAAAAAAATATATATTCACTCATCATCCTTCCCTGAACAGATTTCTTGATTCTAGCCTTAATATTTTTATCTTTTTTTTTTTTTTTTTTTTTTTTTTT
>NW_006792411.1:2035645-2040774 GCF_000442215.2 Lipotes vexillifer
GGTACACAGGCCCCTCACTGCCGTGGCCTCTCCTGTTGCGGAGCACAGGCTCCAGAGGCGCAGGCTCAGCGGCCATGGCTCCTGGGCCCAGCCGCTGCACGGCATGCGGGATCCTCCCGGACGGGGGCACGAACCCTTGTCCCCTGCATCGGCAGGCGGACTCTCAACCACTGCGCCACCAGGGAAGCCCTAGCCTTAATATTTTTATGTTGTCTTCATTCTCAGTTTTATCTGAAAGTAGCTTTGTGATTCCTTTATTTTACAAAATGAGAACATGCACCCTTTGGTTGAGTTCCCCACCTCCACCCCAGAATGGCTATTTCATATCAGAGAGATGATTAGAATATGTGCTTCTTTAATTCACTCCAGAATCAAACCACAAGTCTATGCCATAGAGCATAATGCTCGTTCACATTAATCTTAAACTGGTATCACTGAGCTTGAGGGAAAATTATTCCCTCTTTCGGTGTGGTTTTTCAAAAGTGAAGACCTGTTTTCCCCTTCTGTGATTGTTCATTCATCCAGAAAGGCCTAAACAGTGAGGAAGTCTGACCATATGCTCTTTTTTTTAAATTAATTAATTTATTATTTTTGGCTGCGTTGGGTCTTCGTTGCTGCGTTCAGGCTTTTTCTAGTGGCGACTAGCAGGGGCTATTCTTCAATGCAGTTTGCAGGCTTCTCATTGTGGTAGCTTCTCTTGTTGTGGAGCATGGGCTCTAGGTGCACAGGCTTCAGCAGTTGCAGCAGGTGGGCTCAGTAGTTGCGGCATGTGGGCCCCAGAGTGAGCAGGCTTCAGTAGTTGTGGCATGCGGGCTCTAGAGTGCAGGCTAAGTAGTTGTGGTGCACGGGTTTAGTTGCTCTGTGACTTGTGGGATCTTCCTGGACCAGGGCTCAAACCTGTGTCCCTTGCATTAGCAGGCGGATTCTTAACACACTGCGCCACCAGGCAAGTCCCCTGACCATATGCTCTTCATAGGAACTTCACACACAAAACATTTGGATTCACTGCTTCACATATTCTCAAGTAAATTAATAATCTGCCTGGAACTCAGGTCTATGCAGAGGGCTGTTCTGCTGGCCTAAGGAAGAGAAGAGAGGAAAGATCGTGAGATTAGAGGAAAGGTTTCATGAAGCCATGGAAGAAACCGGTAGCTCTGGTCATTGCCCCTCCCTAGCCTGCTACGGTTATTTTCCTTAGTACGTGGTAAAAATGGTCGTCTAATTACATCTTCAGTTGACTGTTTGCACTGTCCTGCCCTAGTGGGTCCCCAGCAGTCCAGTGCTTTCCACCATGGAGGGCGGCTGGCCTGCCCAGCTTGCTCCAGTAAGATTTACCAGCAGTCTCATGTCTGCTTCTGGGCACCTTGGCCCCGGAACCTTGGGAAACCTGCCATTTAATCTCCCGGCACTGGGGATTCTCCAGGGTGTGTGCCCACTGGCTTGGGAAATCGCAAAGGCCCGTGTGGTCTCCCTGTGGGCTTTGCGACCTCCAGCCTTCCAGACCTGCCTGCTGCAGCCATGCCTCATCCCCACTTAACTAGCCCCTCACTCCGCCTGCACCTCCCTCAACACCCTGGCAAATGGTGGGCCACAACCAGCTTGTTTTCTTATCCACTAACTCGAGGCTTGTGTGGAAATCACCTCTTTTTTTTTTTTTTTTTTTTTTTAAACCTCAAAGACAACTTATTTATTTTTGGCTGTGTTGGGTCGTCGTTTCTGTGCGAGGGCTTTCTCTAGCTGTGGCAAGCGGGGGCCACTCTTCATCGCGGCGCGCGGGCCTCTCACTATCGCGGCCTCTCGTTGCGGAGCACAGGCTCCAGACGCGCAGGCTCAGCAGTTGTGGCTCACGGGCCTAGTTGCTCCGCGGCATGTGGGATCCTCCCAGACCAGGGCTCGAACCCGTGTCCCCTGCATTAGCAGGCAGATTCTCAACCACTGTGCCACCAGGGAAGGGAAGCCCCCTGGAAATCACCTCTTAAAGACACTATTTAACCTTTATTTTCTCTTTATTTTTTCTCTTTAACTTCAAAAGTAGCACATATGGCTTTATTTATAAAGATGTTATACAATAAGCTTTTGCGTGAAGGAGTTATGCGACCACTGTTAGCAGTCTGATGTGTGAAGATACCTATTTTAAATGTTTGCCAGCTCTGCAAAGGTGGTGTTGCAGCTTTAAACTTCTAGAAGAAGAAATTCTCATTTGTCACCTACACTTGGGGTGGCAAGAACGGTGAGCCATCTCAAGTAGCAAGGAGCCTGCTCTTTAGGAGTCTGATGCAGGGACCAGCTTGCCCGCCTGTGGGAGCGGAAGTGCAAATACAGATTCTTGAAGCCCAAGGGAACTTGTCAGGTCCCAGTGCAATGGGTCTTAGTCAGCTCCACTCTTCCTGCTTTCTATAATACCGTCAAATCGGGACTTGGGATCCTCAGTTTAGCATTGTCCTTGGTAACTGGGCTTATTGTCACAGCCCTGCAAAACCTGCCCGAACTTGCACGTTAACTGAGCCCACTTTCATTTAGGGGGCATCTGTCTATTTAAAATTATTGGCCTGATTGACTTTCTTGGTGTTACTCTTTGGCCCTCCTGAGGTTGATGGAAAGGCCAGTTACTGGAACGGTTTTGTTTTGCAGGTCACGAAGAGAACTCCTCTAGATGCAAAATCACCTCCATACCCAGACCACCTTCCTTGACTCGCCCACTTTGGCTGTCAGCTGCCTTAAACGTTCCCACCACATTTGAATATCTTATTCTACAATGCAGTATTTTTTCCTGTCACCTTTTTTACACTTTGATGAATGATGTGCCTATTGAATCGAGACTGTGCTGCCTCTATAAAATGTTTATGTACTGTTCGGAGATAGAAAGTGCTATTCTTTTGAGAAATAACATTACTCTCTCCTTGGGAACTGTGGATTTGAAGATGGCTCCTGCCTGCTCACAACATGAGAATCAGCAAAGTGTTTAAAAACTATTACATGACAGTAAGTCTCCAGTGGGGCAGTCAGTAGGAGCACATGTTCAGAGGGAAAATCTGTCCCACCAGAACTATACCAAAGTATATTTTCAGGATGAATTTCTTATTTCTGCCCTCCTTTGGAATAAATTATTTTTCTGCTCTCTATGGAAATCTGGTTTTGGTGTTTGTTAAGCTCATTTCTGTAAGCTCTTCTGTCTCTGGATAATGCCTTTTTGAAAAATGATTTTGTAGTCCAAACGTAGCTTGGATGGATTAACCTGGCTGTGTAGTTTGAGATACCTGAGGAGTCTGGTAAGTACTATTCTTAATCATCCGGTAAACACCTGAGTGCTTGTTGTAGCCACTGTTGGAATCAAAGATGTGGAAATTGGGTCCCTGTAAATTCAAGAGCTGGAATGCTATTTGGGGAGGTATATAATTCAAGGCCCCGTTTGACCATTGTCCATAAACACGTGGTCATGATGCTAAGCAGGTAGAGGGGTGGTGCCAGCCACAGGGACAAGCCGGAACCAGCAGTTCCTTGTACCACCTCACTATCAGAAACAGGACTGAAAAATCAAGTGGTTAAAAAGCCTGGGACGGGAACAATAATTCTGTGTTTCGGTAGCAGGCATCTCAATAATTCACTAACTTGGGGACTTTATTAGTTTTAAGAAATTTAAAATGAAAATGGATCTAAATTTTCACCAGCTCATGGCTCTTTGACAGCCAGCCAAGAATGGGTTTCCTGTTTTGCAGTTTGTACTTTTCTATTCCTCCCAAACTATCTGAACTCATTGCTTTGCTATTCTTATGACCAAAGAGAGTTTCAAGTTGACATGACTCTCCTGCTTTCACTTCTTTCTTTTCCTTCATTTTGAACTTAAAGTTTTTCCTGAGAGGCAGCTCTGTACTTTACATTTCCAGCAAACAGGCCTCTTTAGCTAATTTCATGGAATCCAGAAAACACTGAAGATTTGATGTTGAGGGACCGTAGTGATACATGCTAACCCTATCATTTTATAGATGAGGAATCTCAGCCCAGACAGGGAGAGTTACTTTCCCAGTTTAACATAGCTGGTCAGAGGCAGATGGGGGAGTAGGATCCATGTTTTCTAATTTCTACTTCTTCCTTGTACCCTGCCTCTCTCAGAGTTCCACTGGCCAGGAGCCAGCTCTGGGGCTCGGGTGGGAGGGAAGAATTATGCCTTTGTGGATGATCAAGCTGTCTCTCATCGGAGCAACTTACTTGATCCTTAATCGTTATTTGTCATCTAAGAAACCAATGCTGGTGGTTACTGTGGGTACATGAAAGGATGCCACAGTCTTTGAGTCCTGACCGCGGTCGGGGGAGCGTGACTTGAGTGCAGCTGTGTACCCAGATTCTTCAAGTCAGGCCCTACTGCCCATCATCACTGGCGGTCAGTCTGAAACCATTCCAACTCCCACCCTGGACTGCTTCCCAGCAGACCACCATGGGTTTGAAGCTGAGCCTCATGTCGTCCCTAGTGTGGTGCTTCCCTTGAGTGTTGCTTTTGCCTGTCCCGAGTTCAGCACGGCATGAGCTGATAGGGAGCCTACATGGGTTCAGCACAGCAGACCTCGGCTGTGGCATGCTTGCAGCGGTGATGGAGGGCAGCTCTTGGGGGGCCCTTCTCATTCACGATCGTGGTTTGACACATTTCCGATTTAATGGCATGGTTGAAGGCAGAGGTCACAACCCTGGCTGATCCAGGTCCCTGAGTTCTGCCTCAGGGATCCACTTTGTACGGATCCATTTTCGTACTTCTTGTTCGCTGTAAGACATTAGGGGGTAAACTGGATTACATTGTTTTTTGCACTCGGGCTTTCTTGCCATTTGGTGGGATCCAATTCTTAGAGACGGGTAAGGAAGATTTATGTGTTGGCTGCACTAACAGCAGTGGGAGGCACAGGGACATGAGCACTGAAGGGGCTGGTGATGTGCCAGGGAGGTTTTGAAAATCCTGCTCAGTAAACTTTCTAGGGAGATAAAAGGCCCTAATAAGGCAGCAGCTCAGGCCTGAATCTAGAGGGTTTTCTCCAAACCCTACTAGGACTCACTCCTAATGAGGCCTCAGTGTAAAGCCTGTGAAGAAGAAAGGAGCTCATATCCTAGCCAGATTGGAGATCAAAGACCACCCCCCCCACCCC
>NW_006792411.1:2040833-2058871 GCF_000442215.2 Lipotes vexillifer
GCCAGATTGGAGATCAAAGACCCCCCCCCCCCCCCTCCCGCCCCTCCCTGCCCAAAGACTGATTGCAAGCTCCTAACAGCCAGGTAAACTCAGATATATGTTTTCTCCTCATCTCCTCCCTAATAATTGAACCATTTTGTTAAAACGACCCAGCATCTGAGATGGATGCCTGTGAGTCCTATTTCCTTTGACAGTGCCCTTGCTCCAGTGCTTGTCAGGGCCCAGATTGGAAGGAGCACCATCCAGCGCTTTAAAAGGATACTGGAAGTGTTTCTCTCCTCCAAAGTCCCGGTGAACATGGTGTGGCCTGAGGATGATCATCAGGCTAGGAGAAGCCCTAGCTTTGCAATTATTCCATCACTTGCTAGTTATGTGACTTGGGTAAAATCATTTAATATCTGAGCCTCAGTTTTTTCATCTATAAAATGGGGATAATACCTGACCATTCTGCTATGTGAGGTTGTTACCAAATGTGGTGGTGAAGGTGATTTGTAAATTATAATAATACACAAAGGGTATTTTTCAAAGAAATGGTAAAATCCCTAGGACCCACTGATAGTACTTTTCTATGAAGATAGGCCCCAGAGAGGCAGCCAACTGATTTTTTTTTTTTTTTTTAAACATATGGTTTCCCTTTTGTTTAGTCATTTGTATTTGGGTTACAGAAAAATAAAAGGCACACACCAGGATCCAGGCCTGATCTCTGAGCAGGGAGATGGATCTCTTAGAAACAATCATAGCATAAGTGTCTAGACCACATCCTTCCTGCCCTTCCAGGCTCTACCAGCTCCTATACCAGAACGGGAGTATTTCTGGCATGCTTTTGAAGATGTAGTTCAAGGGTCATTGGTTTCTTTTAACATTCTTTTTGTTTTCTTTAAACATATGATGTCTGTACCCTTATCACTGACCCAACAATTTTTTATTATATCTTCCTTTGGTGTTGCTTCAGAAGTGGCACCTTTTTGTTTATTTCTTCTGGCCAGTTTTTTTTTTTTTTTTTTTTTTTAAGCACTGGTAGGTGTTCTGCCATGTGGAGGGAAATATAGAATTGAGAAATTATTTTAAACTGTTGCTCGGACTCATGGAAGATTTGGTCCTGGATTTCATCTTCCAAAAATTTGAAGTCAGTTGCTCCTTTATCAACTATATTTAAATTACATTTAAAAATATCTATCTGGCAGTTTAGAATGGTTTCGTCACCCCACCTCTCTATGCAAGAGCTCTCTTCTGTTTGGAGAACAAATGTATTTAAAATGGAGATGGACTCGAGTGAAAATTATGTATTACTTTTTCCCCTGTCCCTTTATTTCAGTTTTCTCTCAAGAATTGAATGTATGAAGTTAATTGTAGAAAATCCATAATTTTCTAAGGAAAAAAGCACAATGTAAAATGCTGTCGTGAAGGATATTTTTTGTAGCAGAATTGATGGAAAGCAACCTTAATGTTCAACAAAAGGAGATTCTTACATAAGCCATACTGCATACAAATAAAGAAATATCCTGGTGCATTTAATCATTTTTTCCCCAAAATATATGCCTGGAAAACGAGATTGAGAAGACAAACAGAACTATTAACATTGCCTCTGGATGGTAATTGCAAATGATTTTAATTTTCTTTTTCCTTTTCAGCATTTTCTCCAATGAAGCTGTGATACTTGAGCAAAAAGAAGAAACAATAAGTTTCTTTAATAACAAAAGATAATAGGATACTATGATAAGAGGGAAAAAAAACCCACGGGATTTCAAACTTACATGCACAGAAAAAAACCTGATAGGAAATGGACCAAAATGTTGATTGTGATTATGTCTTTTACAGCTTTGTGTACTTACAAATTTTCTACAAAGAGCATGTTATTTTATAATCAGGGGAAAAATGGTGTTTTGCAGGGAAACATTGTCAGAATAGTATTAGTACTTCCTTCAAAGATTATATCACACACACACACACACACACACACACACACACACACACACTTTTATTTTAAGAGTAATTCAGGGCCCAGGGAATCGAAGTCAGCTAGATTTATTAAAACACTGAAGCTATTCTGAATCAATGAAAATCCGCAAGTTCACACAGCAGTTCTGATTAACTTTTTGCACTGCGCAGGATGGAGTGCAGAGCATTCAGCTTATAAAGCGCCAGCCTCCCTCTGTATAGGTGCTCACAGTGACCGCGGTGAAATGAAAAGGGAGCATTGATTTTGATTCTGCCCGCATAGAGAAGTGGAAGCCTGGGGTATGAATGTTCTGGGGTCCCACACGGGTAGAAAAAGCCCTACTGTTCTTCCACTCCCAACTGCTCCAAGCGAGTCTTTCATTCAGGCTATGTTGCTGTTTCAGTTCAAACCCCGTCCTTGTGAAATGTATTGGCCCTTTTTTCCCCACCTCCCACTACTACTCCCCAGCCCCCCTTCCCAGGCCAACTCCAAAACAGGAGTATTCTAGCTGAGGATGCTCAACGATGAAGACTGCTACCCACGTGAATCCAGCCAAGCTTCTATTTAAGTTGCCATCAGGATTTTGACATGGTTTCCATAGTTTCTTTCTGCTGTCCAAAGTGTGGTACTGCTGTGGGCACCACCCCAAAATGGAACGCGAGGAGCAGATGTTTTGTAAAAGTAAGCGCTGTGTCTGCGGAAGTGTGACTTTGCAAGCCACGTAAGGTTTTCAGCAACATTCAACAAGTATTTTCAGCTCCTGTTCTTTGTCCTGATGTTACCTGCTTGAGACACTGGTAAGCGGAAGAAACTCAGCCTGTGACCTCCTCAAGCTGAGAGTTTAGCAATGGACCTCAGTGTAGGTGCAGTATCTTAGCAAGTACAGGTTGCTGGGTAAGAGCACTAGGAACCCTCAACGAGTGGTGGAGGAAGGCTTTTTAAAGGAAATGACCTTTAAGGGGAAACCCAAAGGATGAGCAAGAGCTAAGCAAACAGGAGTGAGTGCGGTGTTCTAGGCCGATGAGTGATGACGTTGTGGGGGTCTAGGAAAGGGAGAGGTGTCCTGGATTATGGGAATGGGAGTGAAATGAAGTCAGAGAAGTAGCTGCACTGGGGCCATATTTATTAGCACATACAGATGACTGATGGATGTCAGAGGTCGGGGGAGAGGTTAAGGATTACACCCAGGTTTCCTGCTGGCTGGACCATGGAACCTTTCACTGAGATACGGAGCCATGATGAGTTCAGTCATGGACAATGAGAGTTTGCAGGTGCCTGAGATATCCACATGGACGTACCTAGTGGGCACTTTTTACATGGGCCTGGAGGTTGGGAAGGAGGACCAGGCTGGAGGTGGGGATGCTAGGCACCAGCATGGATATTACTGAAGCTATGGGTGTGGTTATGGCGGCTGAGAAGCAGTCTAGGCTGGAGACCTGAGAAGCACCCACTCTTAAGGGGTAGGCAGAGGACGAGGGGTCTGTCTATAAATGACATCATTAGTAAACCCTGTGGCTTAGACAATAGCACCACCTTCACCTCCAGCTTACCAAATATTTTCACATATGTTATCCAATGAAGTAAGTGGGACACATTATTCCTATTCCACAGTTGGAGAAATTGAGGTCAACAAAGGTTACATGGCTTAGCCAATGCCACCCAGAGGTCTATCTTTATAATACAGCAAAGGTCATCACATTCCAAAGGTTCTTTTTGCCCCTTCAGCGGGTATGGTTACAGGGCCTCCAACCTTCCTACTCACCCACACCCAAGCCTCTTCCCATCTCTGAGATCCGGGAGCTCTTTTGCAACTGCTTTTTTTTAGTTTGTGTTTTTTCCTTCATTGTTATCAGTCCTATTGCTAATGATAATAGCTAGCACTTATGTAGCAGTTGGGTAAGCAAGACGTTGTTCTAAATGTTTCACATATGTTAACGTGTTTAATCCCCACGATAACCCTGTTAGGTAAATACTACGATTATCCCTATTTTACAGATGAAAAAATTGAGGCCCAAGGCCACAAGCTGCTACATAGAGGTAAGGGGATTTAAACCCAGAGGAGTCTGATCGAAAGGTCCCGGGCTGCTGCTGAGCCTCCATGGCATTTTGTCCAAGGGTAAATTTCCTCACGTGACCCTTTTGGGGTCTTGCAGTCTTAGCTGCTTCCCCATGGTTTGTTTCTATGGTACCTGCGGTAAAGGAGTAGCCCATACCTACACCTGCGTGTCCGAGGGAGGGGGTGCGCTTCCTGCTCTCTGCTGGCATTTCTGAAAAGCAGGGTCACCAGTGGAATTTTCAGGCATAATGTAGCACATGCACAGAAAGTGCGGGTCTGGGCAAAGCATCCTCTCCTCTCTCACCTCCCTTTGCCTAGAACACCTCGCACCCTTCTCATCTTGCTGTGTTGACCGGAGTCAGGCCGTGGGGGCGCTTTCCTACCTCCTGCCTTCCTAAATTGTGCCCCCTCTGGGTTCCCACAGCAACTGTGGCTGATTCCTGTCATCACAGCTGTGTAATTTACAGGTCTTTCCCCCCAGGCTGCAAAAGCTTTGCTGTGCAGGATCTCTGGCTTGTTCCCTTCAAGTGTTTGATCTCTACAACCTTGCACTAAGTAGTTGCTCAATAAGAGTCCTATGGATGGCCAGCTTTCAAATGCACATTTTGTAAATTCCATTCTTGGGATACTGAGTTTGCTTAAAGCAAAGGTACAGTGGTCTGACCTAGAGCTCTAAGGTCTTGGTGAGCCAGCTGCTTGGGTGTGGGACATGTGCAGTCAAGCAGGACCCCATGCAGAGAAGGGTCCCACACCTGGTTTAATGTTCTGCTTTTGTTGTCATGAAATTCTTAATAATTTTTGAACAAGGGCTCCCTGCATTTTCATTTTGTACTGGGACCTGCAAATTATGTAGCTGTTCTGTAGGCTGGAGTGTGTCCTTCTGACCGCAGTGGGTCCTAATCAGAGTATTACACAAATATCTGCACACCCCCTGAAATCACCTGCAAAATGAGGTGTGTGTATACTTTTGCGCTTTTTTCTGGGGAGCAAGTCTATGGCTTTTATCAGACCCGTAGGGAAGTTCAGAGCCATTGTTATTAATAATAACAACAATAGCTAACCTTCACTTAGGCTTGTTGTGTGCCAGACTCTAAGGACTTTACCTGTGTTGCCTTACGCCTCACCAGAGTGTAATTGAGTTGGGGCAGGGCAACGAGCAGTATTGTACATTTCCCTCCTTTCTAATACTCCCTACTCCTCTGTTCCCCAACCAGAGGAGAGAAGAAAACCACGGACCTGGTCCTCCCTTCTTTTATGGAGTTGGCAGGAGCCTGAACCTTTGTTTGGAGGAAAGGAGAACCACCCCTTACTTTGTCCTGATCCACCCTACTCCCAAGTTCCCCAAAGGCGACTTCTTCTTTTGCTAGACTGGGAAGAGGTGATTGGGTAAGTGGGCAAGAAGCCTCTTCATGTCAAGCTGACTGGTTATCAGGGCACCAAGAAGGAGCTGTAGCCAGCTCACCAGGACTTCTGCCACCAGAATCCTGACGTAAGCCTGAGTGGTGGGTGCACCGCCCAGGTTGCAGGGAGCTGGTGCCCTTAGGATATGTATGGAAAGGCCAGCAGCCCTGCAGGAGCCTAGATGGGCACTGAGTTATGGGGGTAGATTAATGAGGCTTCCTCCAGTACTGCCCTCTTAACACAGGATAGAGTCCACAGCTGGCATTCAGGTTTGTTAATGTGCTCCATGTCTCACTGTGACTGGAGTGTGAATTCAGGTACATTGCACCCATTTATTTTATGCATCTCACTCTTGGGCTGGACCTTGTGAAAACAAGCTGGAAACTCAAAACTGGTGAGCACCATCCCTGGTTTTGCTGTAGCATGAGGGAAATTTATGACCTTGTGAATTTATGGGGTGGGGGGACCTTGGATACACAGGACCCCCTAACTTCACCCTCAGTTCTCTGAACTTTTTATTATTATTTCTTTCCTTTAGTGACCTTTTCTGGACTCTTTACTTCCTGTGTTTAGAAATCCAGCTTCACGGTTTTACACCCGATTGGGCCTTTTGGAATGTGCCTCTATTTGTAGTTCAACAAACTGTTATCTGGCTACAGGTCTTGGTTCCTACTTCTTATCAATCTGTTTCTCCGCTTTCTGTTTTTATTGTCCTATTTCTGGCCTCCCCAACAAGGTCTTATTGTACCTGTCCGTTGGGAGTCTTTCCTACAACAAACAGTAGATTGTTCTCACTCCCTGGCTTCCTGGTTAGCTCTCAGTTAGAGTGGCTGATAGTAACAGTGTATCTTCAGCTCAGCACTGACAAAAAACCAAAACCAAACCAAAAAACGAAAACCCCACAGAAACTACTAGATGTCCTGGAAATTTTCAGTCTTAATGAAACAGACAAAACAATTTTGACAGGAATGCTGCCTTGGAAGATAATGGCATCCCAAAACAGTCTGAGTTGCTTGCTGCCCTCTCTTGCCATGCCACTTTCCCTTCTCTGCTGCTGCTTCTCTTCCAAGAAACTTCCAGTCACATTCCTCCCTGGAAGGTAGAGGAGGGGAAGACCAACACTGTTGAGCACCTATTAGGCATCAGGCCATGCATTTCATCCTCAAAATCAATTTGTGAGGCAGGTGATGACAGAAATCAAGGGATAGACGGATTAGGAACTTGCCCAAATCAGTTAGCAAGAAAGTGGCCCTGAAACACGTGTCATGTTCTTAACAACCAGGTCAGGGCTTCCCCTCTTATAAACTCTTGTATTGTCACCTTCCCAAGTCAGTCTCCTTCACCAGGTTCTGAGTTCCTCCAGGGCAGAGGTTGTGTCTTCCTGTACACATTAGGCACTCAACAAATGTCAGTTTCTTTATTGCTTTCTCTTCCCTTATCTGTCACTAAGCAGGCTTGAATCTGCTGTCTAATGATGTGCCTGGCATTCTCTGTAATTCAAGGATGTATTAGTGTTTATGCCCCTTGATTTACTCGAGGAAATAATATCAACACACATGTTACGAATAACACAAAGCAGTAAGTACATTAAATGCTCAGTTGGGTGGAAGAAGGAAGGAGATTAATGAGGGCAGAAATAGATATGATAGAAATAAACTTCATAAAAGATATGGGGTCTTCAGCCATGGAGGATGAATAGGATTTAGAGGTTAATCTGTGCCTTCCGACCACAAGCAGTTAACAAGCTCCTATCCTGTGGCAGACATGGTCTGGCTTTGGAGAACGAGGATTCAGGGGAAATAAGTAAATGATCGACTAGGGAAGTGCATTTGGGCTGAACTTTGGTGCCTCCCAGGAGGAGTAAGAAACCGAAGCTCAGAGCTGTCACATAAAGAACACTGCATCCTATTGAGAGGTTGAGGCTATGGGAAGAACTGATCTTTTCTCTTCCCCCAAAGAATATTTTTTAGGAGGGATGAATGAGGGATGGGTGCCAATTGCCAAGCATCAATTAGTATCCCTTTTAGATTCACCCTCAGCAACGCTCCAGTTTTCTCAGGAAGAAAATTGGTTTTCAAAAGTGTCAGAAGGACACAGCTTTTCCTGGAGATCTTGATTAATCTTGAGTTAATTAATCTCACTTCTAAAGCTGTGAAATCTTAACATATTACACAGATCCAGAGGGGTCTGGAAAGAAAACACAGATTCAAAAGGAAAACACTCATTTAGAAGACATGTGCATGACCAGCAGGCAGGGCTCAGTCTGTGCTCCAATGAAACATTACACACAGTGCAAGCTTTAGGTCAAAAGGAAGTTAGGACCTGTGGCAATTATTTTAATGCTTTCAGGAGAACTCAAAGTTAGAAGGACCATAGGGAACATCCAGTTCTAGTCCAGTTCCTCCTGGTGAAGAAATTGGAACCCAGAGAGGTCGAGCCCCTCACCCTGGGTCTCATAGTTGGTGGTAGAGCTCCAAGTGGGGTCTTGACGCCAAGAAGAGTGTTTCAAATACATCAAGGTTTAAAGTGGGTGAAATGTCTGCATTTCCAATGTCTCTCGAAGGATACAGAGAGTGTGGGTAACCGTGGTTGGTTCTGAGAAGGAGAAATGAGTGGCCAGGGAACAGGGTGGGAGAGGTTTAATTTTCACTGAATACTTTTTGTACCTTTTGAATTTTGTACAGTGTAAACATGTTACCTAATCAAACAATAAAAATTATTTTTAAGAATTCAGTGGAGTCCTAAGTATTACTTTTTTACCCCATTGACTCATATTTGGGTAAAACATAGTTTTCTGACTCAGGCTATCCCAGTATGTAAATGGTTCTGCAGTATCAAGGTTAAGCATTTTGGAAGTGGTCATGGCAGTTGGTTACTGCTTTGTGGCTAGAACAAGAAGAGCCTTCTGAAACTCAAAGCAGTGCTATTCCAGAGTCCTAACTCCCTGCCAACTTTGACTGGCAGGATAAAGCCCAGAGAAACAGAAATCAATTAGGAGTCAGTGATTTCATTCACTTCAGAGCAGGAAGTAGTCATTAATAAACCTTGATGGAAAGGTCTCTGTTAGCCAAAAGTCTGTCCTTTCCAAGACAACAGAACATGCAAAGGCGGGAATACAACGTAATGCATTAGTAAGTGCTTTCAATGGGCAGAGTCTCGTGCTGGGAGAAGAATCTGGGAGGTCCTTGAGGCCAAGAAACTTGCCCAGTAGAGGAGGTGAAAATACCTATGTTCAAAGGGCAGTAACAGTGGAAAAGCTAACCATCTGCTGGAGTTTTTCCAAACGTAGTATTACGAGAGAGGATTATCTGTGACCTACAGAGATTTAATGCATGAATCTCATGAATGAGTGAGAGGAACATGGCTCAAACTTCCCAAGCTAGTTTTTCTATTGGGGTTTCATTTTTAAACTCCAGTTCATGTGGAAAATTAGAAGGTGGTATGTTAGACTTAGGAAAATAATTATAGTCCTGCTACTTCCTGTGCAATAGGGAGAATACTCATTCATTCATTGGGTATTGAGACCCTAAGGCATTTTGAAGGATACAGAGGTGAGATTTACTTTTACTGTCCTCTTTGGTATCTACATATACTTATCTATTAATATGGTGTACAGAAGTATTATTTCAGTAGCTGTTTAACTGCTGAAGTCTAAAGTTATCCTTGCTTGTATTTAGTCTGCTGTGGATCTTCTACATAATGTCCTTGAAACAATCTAATCATACTGTCATTCATTAAGTGCTCACTGTATTTGAAGCGCTATGGTAAGTGCTTTATACGAATCATTTTCACTCAGTTCTCACATCAACCCCATGAGCTACTTACAGTGGAGCCTCACGAGGTTAAATAATTTGTGCTGATTCACACACGGTCGAGCAAGGTTTCAAATCCAGGTTGCTATTCAACGAGTATTTAATGACTATGTGGCAGGCATGAAAGGTGGAGGATAAACAATACAGGCTGGTCCTTGTCCTCTTGAAGCTTATGACCTGTAAAACTCTCTGATTCAAAAGTCCATGGTTTTGACATTGACGTTACTACTTTTCTATATGTGTGCAAAGAGGAGCCACCTTTTCAAAGGCAATTACTCCTAAGAAGAAACTGGCATGCTAAAGGAATCTAGTCAAGCATTTCTGTTCCCCAATCCTCCTTTCCCAATGCTTACTAAAATTAGATTTCTGTGCTCAGAAGATGAATTCTGTGCCCTTAAGGAGAATAAAGAGCAGTCTGCAAGCGCAGGCTGTGATGACAGAACTGGGTTCTAGTCCCAGTTGGGTCATTTACAAACTGCCTGACCTTGAGCAAGTAACTTAACCTCTCTGAGCCTTAATTTCCCCGTCTGAAAAATTGGTGTATTAGCACTGCGTGTCATTATTAATAGAATTAGGAAACACACACTCAGGTCCATGTGTTATGAAGGCTTGTTTGTCTAGGCGCTTCTGGTAGCATTCTGTTTGTACCGTTGTGTACAGATCGCTGTCTCAAAGGTGCACGAAATCTGGTTTATTCCAGCGTCTGGAGCAAACGTGTGCAATAAATATTAGTTGAAAGAATGATCGAACGACTGAAGAAGGCAAGGTCAGTTTCTCAGTGAATTGAGAGGTTCAGATGGGAAGAACATTCATAAAACAGAAAGAGGATGCAATCCCCCTCCTAAGTTAATGTCCTCTGTTTTCGTAGATTCCTTCAAGTTTCAGTGAACTTAAACTGTGAAATGGGCATACGGGCACTTCCGGCCTCACAGCGTAGTTCTAAGGTTACATAGAATGCAGGACGTGAAAGCATTTGTAAACGAAGAGCGCCGAGAAACGTGAGGGTAGCGGGCTAACAGACGGCCCACGCCCACAATGCGGCTGCAGGCGCCGAGCCCCCGCTCCGCCCCCTCTTTCTGGTTTTTCCCGGCCACCCGCCCCTCCCGCGTCATGTGATAGGGGTGCTTCACCGGGCCGATCTCCTGATTGGCCGGGCTGCAGGACGCCTCGCGATTGGCCCGAGGCCGGCGGGCCCCCGCCTCCCTCCTCCTCCTCGCCGCGGCCCACGTGAGGGGGGCGAGTCACGCGATTTCCGGGAACCCGTCAGGAAGGACATAAACAAAACAAACCCGAGGAAGCATGGAGAGGGGCCGCGGCCCCTGCAGCGGAACCGGACCCAGCCCCTGAGCCGCCCCCACTCCCACAGGTGAGCTCCGCTGCCCGCCACCCGGAGCCCGCAGGGGCCAGGACTAGGGGACGAGCCGGGTGGGGGGCGGAGTAGGGCCGCTGGCCTAGGAGGTGGCAGCGCCGGGGCTTTGCGCTGGGCCGGCGCGGGGCGGGGGCCAGGACCAGGGCAGAGTCTGGGGGCGCGCGGGCCGCAGGCTGCCGCCTGCCGGTCATGGGGGTTCTGGCTCCCCTCCCCCACCCCCGGCCCGGGATGGTTATATAAAAGCGCGGGGCGGCGGTAGAGGGAGCTACGGGCGGGAGGCAGGCTAGGCCAGGGGTGGGCAGTGCCGGGCGTCCGCCCTGCCAGGCCGCCCGGCCCTTCACTGCTGCCTCGGAGCCCGGGGCCGTGGCTGCCGGCAACCGGCCTGTCAGAGAAGCGAGCGGGTGGGAGGGGCCGGGGAAGGGAGGGGAGGCGAGGCTGGCGGGGGAGGACGAGAGAGAGGGGCGTGTGAGGAAGGGCCGGGGCCACGAAGGTTGGAACCAGGCTGACAGGAGACGAGGAGGCGCGGGCTGGGGGTTGGGGGGGCTCCAGGCAGGGGTGTTTCGGGGGTGGCCGCTCCCCTTCCCGTCCCCGCCCCGGCGACTGGCGAGCGGGGGCCTCCCTCCCGGGATTTGTTTATATGTCTTCTCAGAGCAGCTTGAAGCGGCTTGGGGGCGGAGCTTTCTGCGCAGAGTGGCATGTCTGCTATCCAATAGAGCAGGCGGATGGAGGCTGCCAAGCCAATGAGAGTATGGGAGGCGGTGCCTCGGACCCCCAAAAGTTAGGCTGTATCGGGGTGGGCCGGGTGGGGCGGCCATGTTAGATGGGAGGGGACCGGTGGTGGTGGGTCACTGAGAGGGGAGGAGACAGGGCAAAGGGCAAGGGAGCCGGGCCGGGGGCGTTTCGGGTGTCCGAAGGCGAGTCATATCGGACGATGAAGTAGCTCAGGGGAGCTTGACCCCGACCCACCGCTCTCCCCACCCGAGCAGAGGAGGCAGGGAAGTACCGAGGGCAGTCTAGCCGCCCCTTGGGGGTGGTTCCTGGGACTAGATGGAGCTCAGTCTCTGGATTCGCCCTCTTTCTCGGCCTTACGCTTCCTGACAAACCCAGCAGCCAAACCCTGTAATTGCCCTCCTTTAACCCAAGAAGGCAAACCTTTTTGCTGTTTCTGAGCGAGCTTGAGCCTTAAGAAGGTACTTGGATAACTAGCGGTCTAAATTTCTGTACCAGGCCTCAGATAGAAGCAGTGAGGAGGAAGTTATGGTTTTCTGGATTTTGCACAGAGGAAGCCAGGACTAGAAAAGCCGAGAAAGTTAAGGGCTGGGCGGGGTCTCCGTTTTTTCATCAGGATACCTTCTAAAGATCAGGCCCCTCGTGTTTGCCCTAGCTTAGTAGTAATTTGCCCCTCCTGCTTACATAAATTAGTAGCTCACTTAAATTAGCTTCGTGAGAAAACTGAGCCATGAGAAAATTATTTAGGTTTGAAGGTTCTTTAGGACTCTGTCTTGCGAATACCCTGCAGGTGAGAAATAGGATCAAGATATGACTTATTTCTTTTAAAAAAAGCAGAAAATAAGATTTCTTTGTAAATCTTGTGATTTGTGGTAAACTGTTTGTCACTTGGTTGTACTTCTAAATATTTTCTTCCCATTTTCTTGTAATCCACAATAGCTAGGAGAAACACTAAAGATGAAAGAGGAAATGGTATGAGTAATTAGAAAATAACTTATTTTACTTTATTTGCTTCACGATTATTTTGGCATCTTGTCCGCCGTATTAGATGCTTAATTTAGTTTTATGTTAACATAACCTTACAATCTGTGACTGCAATGGTATTGTCAAGGATACCAGGCTGTTGTTGCATCTTTGGTTAAACACTTAATGGTTAGGAACATGCCTTAGGTATATCGTGCAGGGGCTATTCAAGAGTTGACTGTTTTTATTTAGGAATTTGCATTATCTCCTATTTTGTTAATTGGAGAAAAATAATAATTGGTAAATAAATGATTTATCGATTGCTGTATTAATTTGATATGATCGACTCACAGTTCTGTTAAGAATGATATATAAAAATATAATCCCTGATTATTTGATAGACTTCAGCTATTAAATATAATTTATATGACAAATAAAAATATTACCTTATTTTTTCTCTTATTCTAAGAATGGTAAATAGATCCAACAGGACTTATTTGGATGTAATTCTTTTATATGATTGATAAAGCATCTTTGGAATTTTTAGACTAGTAAGCATAGAAGAGGCTAAATATATCCAAAAGAAGAGATTTGGGATCCTCCACTTACTATCCCATTTTCTGTCTGTCATGACAGGGGGAAACAAACTTTTACAAAAACTATGTCTCGTCTGGTTTACTAGTTTAACATGTGTGGGTTCTTGGATGCCAGTGTAAGGAATAAAGGAATAATTATGGCTCCTTGTGGTGGTGAACTAAATACAAGTGACAATGAAAATACAGTGAGTTTGCATATTGATTCTATTAATGTAGCACAGTTTTAAAAGATTAAGAGAACTAAATTCACTGTTTGCTTTTAAAGTTTAGTTTTTAGTCGAGATTGACAACTATGAGACTTTCAGTGATTCAGCAGAGGTTTGTTTCCATGTGGGTTTGTACTTGGATGTTTTGGGGATGAATCCTCTTTCACCGTATTCAGTAGTTTGTCTTTCAGGGTAGATAAACTCTTAGACTGGACATAAATTTGTCAGATCATTGGTGCTAATGATTCTAAGATAGTGTAACCTTGACTTCCTGTACAGGGTCAAGTAGTAAATATTTAGGCTTTGTGGACCATGTAGTGTCTGTAACAGCTACTGAGGTCTGCAAATTGTAGCATGAAAACAGCCATAGACAATATGTTTGGGGCTATAATCCAGTAAAACTTTATTTATGAGAACAGGCTGTATTTGAAGGCTGTAATTTATTTGTCAACCCATGTTCCAAGACATCAGTCTCTGGGTTTTAATTACTTAGATGTTAACTTATTGCAGCATATATAAACGTGAACTTCGAGTAATATTTGAGCACTTGCAGAATGTACATATCCCCTGCCTTGAAGAATTTTTAGAGTAAGAGCACATGGCAACATTGTATTCTATATTTTTATTTTATTTGCAAATAGGTGTTTTCCTGAAAAACCATTAAAAGCAAATGTTGGACTATTAAGTCCTATTTACTTTAGAGATGCATTGTGATTGAAAAAAAATTTGGCTTTAAGATGTATCTAAGAACCTCAGTATATTCAAGGGTATGGTCCTGTTGAGGTTTAAAAGTGCATTTAACACATCATTCGTAACAAAACTGTACAGCTGTTTGAAGAGAAGTTGGTCAAGTGAATAGATAACACACTTAGCTCTTATTTATATATTTTTATACACACACACACACACACACACACACACACACACACATATACATACAGTTAATTTGGAAGTCACATTGATTGTGTTGTTGCCTGAGATGTTTCTAGAATTACCTAAATAAGGTGGGGTGCTTTTTCAAAGAAGACCCCCAAAATTTTTAGGTTGCTGCCACTCCCCTTCCTTGGAAAATGTCAGGTGGTGCTAAGTGCCCAATGAAGCGGAGATGCCGTAACTAAAAATATTACACAGGCAAATACTTTTTCATGTGTAGTTTTTTGTTTTGTTTTTATGTAATATTTCACCAGTCTTGTTGATTTGAACTGGATTTCAAGCGTGAGCATGAATGTTCAGGAAAGAGAATATATTGACCTCTTAAAGCTGAAAAGCATCATGTGGCCTTCAATCTTGTTTCTAGTTCTAGTTAACCTATGTTCGCCTGGGTGACTATGAGTAATTCAATTTATTAATTTGTTAATAGTGGGGATGTTTTTCTATCTCACAGAGGGATATTGGGAAATTGTTAGTTATTGTGTTCTCAAACTCTTGTACTTTGAATATGCTAATGCTTCAGGCCACTTGAAACCACATCCCAAATCTGGATTCAATTTTCTTTCTCTTAGTGATTGCCTCTCAGTTTCTCTTTATTAGGACTTTCCTCATCCTACAGCATTTCTCTACCCACTTAACAGCGAGCAACTTGAGGTCAGAGTCTGCCTCTTATTTCTATATCTCCAGTGCCTCACACCTTTTAGTGCTTCTGAACTACTTAAATAAATGAGTGAATCGCTAAAAACTGCTTATCTGGAAGGCAGTGAAGTCAGTCTGCTATTAGTAGAGATGTTGGGCTTTCTGAGTTGGAAGGGAGTAATTAATCACCATCTTCTCATACACAAAGTCTTCATGTTAAAATTGACCCTTTCTTGTAAGAAAGTTTATAGAGGAGCTATTTTGATGATGTCCAAAAACCCCTTGAATTCTTTTGTTAATTTTTTTCAGGTACATTCCGTTAGTTAGACTCATTGAATATTCCTTCCAGGTGCGCACACTCCCAAAAAACAACAACAAAAAGACCTTGTGCTTTGTCCTTGGATTTGTCATTAGCTCTTGGCACACTTGGTCTTTGGGTGTTTGGCAAATGTGAGTGAAACCTCTTATTTCTTAGCTGTTTGGGATAATTATTCATCTATGTAGCAGGGTCCCTTTGGGGGAGAAGCACTGTAAAATCATTCTGGCTAATAAGTCTGATTTACCCCAATGGGGAAGGCTAGATGTGGAGGGAGTTTGATGCAGGGGACTGCAGTGGTACTTTGTGACTGCAATCCCATTCCATTGCCAGCCAAGCCTTGTATGCCTTTTCATGACAGTATGCCTTCTTTTTTTTTTTTTTTTTACAACTTAGTATTTTTATTAAAACAATCATTTAAGTTACAACAATACCCCAGAATAGAAAATCCCTGGTCTGGCCCTGACAGGAGGCCCCATAGTTAGGAGGGTGGTTTGACGTCTTTGAAAATGGATGGATGGAACTTCCCTGGAAGCCCAGAGGAGCCAGCCTGGCCCCAGGGCGGCTGGGAGAGGCCATCTCCCCGCCAAGGCCACCCCAGGGGCCTCCAGGCCCCAGCCCTGTCAGCGGGTGAAGCTTAGTCACTGTCGCAGGTTGTCAGTCTCAGGACTTGCGGTTTTGATTTGAAAGAGAAAAGAGAGGGAGAGAGAAAATGGTACTTTGTGACTGCAATCCCATTCCATTGCCAGCCAAGCCTTGTGTGCCTTTTCATGACAGTATGCCTTTTCAATGCCAGTTCATGACGTTCCTTCCAAAATCTATATTGGAACTCTCCTGCCCCGACAGCTTTCTAAACTACTCATCTCTCCACTAATTCCCAGCAACTCTGATCATCCTGTCATTCTGTCCTTTTAACGCCAAAACCACTTTTACATTTTTTGTTACAAAGTCATGTTTTCACTTATTTATCTTTGGGTATTGTTGATGTTGACAAGTTTCTGACGACAGCGTCATGAGCTTGCTGATTTTTTGTCCCTTCTTCAGTTTTCTTCAGATTCTTTGTTGACGCTTATTTTCTTCCGGATAATGTTTTGTCTTGGCGAATTTAAGCTACCCCTTTTGTTTTGTAGAGGAAGTTCCTCTGACTGCTACACACCATTCCTGGTACAACTTGCCTTCTTCCCTATTATATGTTTGCCATTCACCGAGAAATTTAAAGCATTATGAAAACAAAACTTAAAATGTCCTTGATGTTATAGGGAGAAACAAGGGGCAGGGTGGATATACTCTTGTTTGAAAGATTCACTGTACCCTTTTTTTTGTTTGTTTTCCTGGCCTCACTGCTCAGCTTGCAGTATCTTAGTTCCCCAACCAAGGATTGAACCTGGACCCTTGGCAGTGAAAGCACCGAGTCCTAACCACTGGACCGCCAGGGAATTCCCTCACTGTACCCTTTAAACAGCAAGGCTTCAAACATCCTACTTGTGTTGTAAAAGATGAGGTAGACTTTATAGCTTTTTGAACTGCTTTTTAGTAAGGGTTTACATCCTTACTACTGAATCCTCTGCTGGAGTTGCCCATAGACGAGTAGAGGAGACAGACATTGCAGTTCAACATTATAGTATTTAGAACAACATGTCCTGAGAATATGGAAGATGGACTACTAACTCTGCCTGGGCAAGTTGGAGAAGCTTCCCAGAAAAGACGGCATTTGAACTGGGTTTGAAGACTAGTGAAGGAAGTCAGGGAAGTCTAAAAGGTGTACAAGATGTGTAGGGTGGGGTTGGGTATGAGAAGGCTTCAACTAAGGCAGAGGTGGAGATGGAAGAGGAAGGGACTACTTTGTGAGATTTAGGAGGAAAGAACATTTTTGCTTTCCCTTGTCCTTTAATTCTCTTGGGCCTGCTTTGCACTGTCAGGTCTCTGTAGCTCTGACTTTGGTCTCTTTCCCCCTAGTTTTTAGTTTTTCTTTTAGCCCCTCATCAAGGTCTGACACGCCTCCCTTCTTCTGTCTTCTCATCTGTGGTCACCAGGTACCTTTGATTCTGACCCAGTGTGTCCCTTACCTTTACTTCATCTCCTTGCCGCCATCCCTTCCTTTACTCTCTTTAGGTTTCCTTTCCCTTTTTTGAGTCTTACTTTTCATTTTGCTCTATTTAAAAAGAAAACAGAAATTCTTTCACATTACTGTTTATTTTGCATATGAACAGCACTATATGTCTGAGTTGATTCCCTCTTGGGAAATCTTGTGAAATCAGCTTGTCTTTGATACCTATCTAGGTACTAATTATCCATCTCTATGAATTTCCTTTTTCGAAGCATTTTCCTTTGTATTCAGAGATGTCACTTCTCATAGGCTACAGTGCAGAATATTACTAGTTATATCTTGTGTTTTTTACTTCTTATGTGCCTTAAACTTGTTCTGTGATGAGACCCAATTCAAATCTCACCTTGCCTGAAACTTTCCCAGGTAGAGATGGCAGTACTCTTCTCTCTAGTTTTATAGCATTTTCTGAACACCTCTTTTTAGAACTAGCTTTACTGAGGTATAATTTACATAAATTCACACAATTTTAGTTTTGACAAATGTATGCAATTATTTAACCTCCTCTGCAGTCATGATATAGAACGTTTCCATCACCACAAAAAGTTCCCTCATGCCCCCCTTCACCCCGGCCCCAATTACTGATTTACTTTCTATCACCGTAGTTTTTTCTTTTCCGGAATTTCATATAAATGCAATCATAGAATGTGTTGTCTTTCGAGTCTGACTGCTTTTACTTAACATAATGCTTTTGAGATTCATGTTGTTTCAAGTTATCAGTTGAGTACTTGTTATTATACGGATGTACCACGATTTGTCTATCCATTTACCAATTGGTGAATATTTGGGTTGCTTCCAGATTTTAGGCTACTGTGAATTAAGCTGCAGTAGACATTCATGGACAGTTCTTTTAAATACCTGTTTTCACATTCCCTTTCATTTTGGAGGTCGAGTTGCAAAATGGTTAAGAATGAAAGTCCTGGGCTTCCCTGGTGGCGCAGTGGTTGAGAGTCCGCCTGCCGATGCAGGGGACGCGGG
>NW_006792411.1:2059000-2088165 GCF_000442215.2 Lipotes vexillifer
AAAAAAAAAAAAAAAAAAAGAATGAAAGTCCTGGAGTTAGCTGTGTTCATAAACAAGCTTTTTGCTAATTCTGTGGTTTGGAGAATCTTTTTTTTTTTTTTGCAGTACGCGGGCCTCTCACTGTTGTGGCCTCTCCCGTTGCGGGGCACAGGCTCCGGACACGCAGGCTCAGAGGCCATGGCTTACGGGCCTAGCCGCTGCGCAGCATGTGGGATCTTCCCAGACTGGGCCATGAACCCACATCCCTTGTATCGGCAGGCGGACTCTCAACCACTGCACCACCAGGGAAGCCCTTGAGAATCTTTAAGATTCCCTACTTGTAAAATGGGACTGGTTGGAGATTGGAGCAAGCTGGAAAGCACAGGCCCGTTTCAAGCGATAACTCTCACTTCAATTCAAGTGATCTTCCTGAGAATATGTACCCAGTGTTGTCAGGTCTGATATTTTTCCCCCAAGGGAGTGGCATTTGATAACAGGATACAGAAATTTTATATGAAATTTCCAACTTAAGTGCTGGCAGTTAAAATTTAATTTTTTCAAAACACTAACGTGTGGGCTGAACAAAACTCATATGTAGGCATTGATTTGTGGCTGCAATCCAGTTTGAGATCTTTGCTTTAAATCTTCAGTTTTTTGGGAATTCCCTGGCGGTCCAGTGGTTAGGACTTGGTGCTTTCACTGCTGGGGCTAAGGTTCAGTCCCTGGTTGGGGAACTAAAATCCTGCAAGCCATGCAACATGGCCAAAAAAACAAAGCCTTCAGTTTTTTGTCTCTTGTTTTGAAATGTACATACTCTTGGTAGAGTGAACTTATTAGGACCTTGTTACATTTGTTTTACAGCTTAGAATAATAACTTGCTGATTTTCTATCTCCCAAGTTAAAAACTAATGAATTACTGTAAATGAATTTTATTCTGTTTTCTGATTGTAGGGGGATATAAGAATTATGAGTGTCTAATGGAAGGGTGGGACCAGATTCTTTTTAGTCTTTGTATTTCTCTTCTGAGAGCTGCTGATTCTGTTCAAAGCTATGTTTTCCCAGCAATTGGGATAGTCTGCCTCCTTTGATTTATTCTGAACCCTGTTGAGACAAGTATAGTATAGATTAAACTGTGTGTTTGTATGTGTGTGTGTTCGTTAGAAACTGTGTAAGGTATTACTAGTACAAAGATAAATTTTGTATAAATCCATTCCTTCGAGTTGCTCAGCCTCTTTGGTGAAGCCAGTATAAATACTATAAAAAAGATAAATTGTATGTAATTTTTTGAACAATAAGAGCAGTTATTTCTCTGAAGAAGCCTTTCCCCTTGTAATTTATCCACCAATTCTTTACTGTGTGTAGAGATGACTAGTTTGCAACTTTATGAATTACTTTGTGACTCCAAAGATTCTTTTGCTGATTAAACCAGCATGTTGAACATTTCACCCTCATAAAGCTGGAGCGAGGGTGTTAAATGACCTGTGTTGCTTGCATATCCTTTATTCACCCTAGTTCCGGGCAGTTGGGTTTTTGTGATAATTAAGTGTGGAATTCAGACAATCTAGGATTCTGAATTGCGTTTAGGTTTATACATTCAATAGCAGCCACATCCCAGGAACAGTGTAAGAACACTGACGAAGGAATCAGGAAACAAAAAATAGCCACCATTTATCGTCTGTTTTGTGCCAGGGCTAGATTCCTTACATATTATCATGAATCACAATATCCCTGCAAATATTGTATTTACAAATAAAAGAAGGCAAGTAAGAATCTGGAGTGAGGGGCTTCCCTGGTGGCGCAGTGGTTGGGAGTCCGCCTGCTGATGCAGGGGACGCGGGTTTGTGCCCCGGTCTGGGAGGATCCCACATGCCACGGAGCGGCTGGGCCCGTGAGCCTGTGCTCTGCACGGCGGGAGAGGCCACAGCGGTGAGAGGCCCGTGTGCTGCAAAAAAAAAAAAAAAAAAAAAAATCTGGAATGAAATTCCAAATACTCAATTTTAAAGCAGAACCTTTTATCTTGAATCTAGAATTTGTTTCTCAAAGAGCAAGTCTTTAGGAGTATTGGAGCCAAAGAGGCAGCCAGCCTTTCTCAGTTTTGAAAGAAATGATTGCAAAACTGTATTCACAACCTCTTTGTAGCCCTGCGCCACAACCTCTGTACCTCTATAGTCCTGAGCTGGTGGTTTATATAGCCCATTTCACACTAGGAAGGAATTCGAAGGGAATTTCAAAATTGTCTCTAGTATACATTCATGCTACTTGTGAAAAGCATCAACTCTGAGAAGGGAGGGAGGAGACAATAAATTTTGAGGAAGGGTCCAGATCCCTTATAACAAGAGCACTGAAGTTGTTAGGGTATGTCCCCAGTGTCCTCTATGATGGATGTTTCCCTGCAATCTTGCTGGACGGCTCAAGTGTGATCTCACGTGCACCGCTGTTTTTATGCTGCTACCTTTAATTGTACTGTTCCCTTTTTACATTTTGTAGATTTTTGTAGAACAGCTCAGAAAATGAAATGATTCTTTAAAACTCCAATGTTTAACCTGGATAAAGTACTTTGTCTTAGTTAAAAATGTGTGTGTATGAGAGAGAGAGAGAGAGTATAGTACAACATTTATTAGTCCAGGGGCTTCCCTGGCAGTCCAGTGGTTAAGACTCTGTGCTCCCAATGCAGGGGACGGGGTTTGATCCTTGGTCAGGGAACTAAGATGCCGCATGCTGTGTGGCGTGGCCAAATAAAATTAAAAAAAAAAAAAAAAGAACATGTATTAGTCCAGTGCCTGGATTCAGTTGGTTTAAATAAGTTTTAATCCTACTCTTTTCCTCTACCCTCTCCTCCGTAGACAAAAATTATTTCAGGTCTTTAAAATTGACTGAAATTCCAACACTACTGTTCCTGGAAATTTAAAAGAAAATTCAGGAGTACAGTGTTAAATATTTTTACTGTACAATACTACAGTGGTTCAAGACTCAAATGAACAAGCTTGTACAAGATACTTTGGAGCATTTAAAAGAGACTTAATAAATATATACTGAATGACTGACTTCTTTGTAATGTACTCTTTCTACATGAAGAACGTTGCACCTCTTGACTCCTTATCCAGAATGACCTGTGGTCTTAGGAGATTTCCTATTTGCTGTCAGTCAGCTCTTGTGTGCATGCCTGTGCTGGGCATAGCATTGCTTTTGGCACTGTAGTGAAACAGACATGAGATGTAATGGTCATTCTCAAAAATTTTACAATCTCTGGTAGAAGAGGCAAGGGGTTGGGGAGGAGAAAGAGGAAAAACGTTATGGGCAAAGGCATGAAAAGCTGGAGTCTCACTGCTGGACATCCTTAGTGGAGTGAAGTGGGATTGTAAGTACTTCAAGGATTGGGGGGAAAATTGTAAGACCAAACTAATACTAATGTTATATTTATCAAAGAGTAGTGGAAGATGGGGTTGGAAAGATAGTTTCCTTGTGTCTGAGTATTTTGAATATTATCCAAGAGATAACGGGAGTTGCTAAAAACTTATGAGCACAGTGCTAATATGATGTGGTAGTTTAGGGAAAATAATTTTATAATGGGGCATAAGAACTGGAGAGAGGGAGAGGCTGGAAGCAAGAAGATATGCAGGGCAAATATTGGGATGGTAAGTAGAAAATGATGAGGTCCAAGCAAGGGTTGAGAAGGTGGGAAAGGCAAAGTCAGACAGGTACATGCATGCTCTGTACAAGGTAAGTCGTCAGTGTATTTTTGATAAAGAGACTGGCATGATTTAATAACAAAGCAAGTGGGGAGAAGGAAAGAAAGAGTCAAGGCTGAGATCAGTGTTACGCGCCTGGATGTCTGAGAGTGATGATACTATTGGCAGAATAGGAATGTTTGGGTGGGGAGGTGGCATGTTGTGTCCGAGGTCATGGGATGCGGGTGATCCAGGGAAATACCTGGATTTCAGATGGTAGGGATGGTGCACTGATGTGTTTAGGATGAAGAGGTAGATTCGGGAGTTCTCTAGAGATGACTTTTGAGGCACTGAGAGTAGAGATGGTCTTTGTGATGATAGGTTTGCACAGAGGCATCCATTTACTGGATGACCTTGGACAACTCTTGTCCTTGCTGAACTTTTTAAATTAATGTACAAGTGGTTAGACAGAGGGTGGGGGGGTGCTAATACTAACCCTAATTACTTCACTAGGTTTTGTTAAATGACAAGGTATAGCAGTGTTTCTGTAATCTGTAAACAGTTACATCAAATATAAACTGTGAATATTTGTTGCCAGGAGTAATCAGAGGTGGCTGGGGTTAGAAATGCATTCTTTGGTTCTATCTAAAACTGTCTCATGCTCTTATTCTTGTGCTTTGAACAACTTAATTGGCAGGTATCAAGGCTGCAGAAAGACCCTACTAGTATTTTAACCGTCAGTCGTTTTCAGAAATAAAAACTCTTCCCATTCACCTCATACTGATCTAGAAACCTGCTTTAATGATCTTTCTTATTGGTTCCCAAAGTGGTTTAAATAAGCTCTAGTGTGTTGGCTCTGTAGCCCAAAGATTAACGTTGGGCCAAAGCCTTTGGAAAAGAATAAAATTCTCTGAGAGGGCTTGTGTCTATCTAAGACAGCATTCCAAGGAGAGATCACTTTTGAGATTTAGTATATTTTCTTAGCTCCTCAGGATCCTCAGGAAAATGTGGTTTTAATTCTTTAATTAAGATATTGTGGCCAACCTAATTTACCCCCTTATTTTTTAAACTCTGAGTGTGAGGATAAAAGGAGACTATTGGGTTGACCCAGGGATAAAGAGTTCACAAGGTGTTATGGCAGAAGGATCCATATCCCGATTGTATTAACATCTAATTAGGATAACCATCTAGACTGAAATTTACTTACTTGTTTTTCAGATTTTGGAGTCTAGAGAACTGCTGTTGAAGGGCAGAGAGTAGCAATTTCTCTGCAGTCATGTTCACAGGGTTTATATTACATGATGAAGGGAGAACGCAGCCCCCGCCGTTTCTCCAATGCGTTCCTTGCATAGTCAGCCTCTTCCTCCTCAGTGGTTTGGAGATTTGGGGATCTCTGATTTCTACTGTACCATGAAATAGGTAGTGGCTTGATTTAGTAAGCATCTGAAGGTTTGTTTTGTTCAACTCTTGCTAAGTAGTTTTCAGAAAGCAAGGAATTGTTGAGTGGGACATTTGAAGTGTAACAGTTTGGACGGAGTGTGGGGGGGTCCTTCCTCCTTCCCTCCCCCTCTTCCCTTTCTTTCATCTTGGGGATTAAATCTCAGGAGGAATGACTGATTTAAATTAGGGGTCAGGACAATTACCACCTACAGAGAGAGAACCCAAGAACTCTGCCACCTGAAAGAAATGATGAACATGAACTAGCAGAGTTTAGGAAAGATCAAAATAAACCATGGTATATAACTGTATCAATGTGTTGGCCTGTCTTACCACAAACTTTTTTTTTTTTTTTAATTTCCTTGTGGTGAATTCCTTGGTGGTCCAGTGGTTAGGACTCCGTGCTTCCACTGCAGGGGGCACGGGTTCGATTCCTGGTCAGGGAACAAAAACAAAGATCCTGCAAGCCATGCATGGTGTAGCCAAAAAAAAAATAATAATAATAATAAAAATTTTTCTTGTGGTAAAATAAACATAAAATTTGCCATTTAAACCATATTGTGTACAATTCAGTGGCATTAAGTGCATTGACAGTTTTGTATAACCATCACCACTGTTCTGAAATATCCAGAATATTTTCATCACCCCAAACAGAAACTGTACTCTCCCAGCCTCTGGTAACCTCTCTTCTCTTTCTGTCTCCATGAATTTGCCTATTCTGGTACTTCATATAAGTGGAATCGTGTATTATTTGTCTTTTCTATCTGATTTATTTCATTTAGCATAATGTTTTCAAGGTTCATCCATGTTGTAGCATGTATCAGAATTTCATTCCTTTTTATTACTGGATAATGTTCCAATGTGTGTATATACCACATTTTGTTTATCTTTTCATCTGTCAATGACCACTAGGGTTGTTTCCACCTTTTGGCTATTGGAAATAATGCTGCTCTGAACATGGGTGTACACGTATCTGTTTGAGTTCCTGCTTTCGATTCCTTTGGGTATATATCCAGAAGTGGAAGTGCTAGATCATATAGTAATTCTGTGTTTAACTTTTTGAGGAACTACTAAACTGTTTCTCAGCTGTATTGTTTTACATTCCCACCAGCAATGCACAAGGTTTCTGATTTTTCCATATCCTCACCAACACTTGTTATTTTCTCTTATTTGGATGATAGCCATCCTGATGGGTATGTCAAACATTTTTAACATCTACTGTGATGATTCAGAAGTGCTGCTTACTATTGTGAGGAACCAGTTCCCTCAAGATAGTAAAAGGGAGCAGTGGCCTAAGGCAGTGACATACAAAAGAGGAGCTGCAGGGATTCTAGCCATCATATGCAATATCTGCTTATTCATAGACATTTTTATTTATAAATAGGTTTATATTTTTCTTGATGTCAACCTTTTTTTTTGTATAATATGTGGACCCTTAGGGATCAGCTGAGACCCTCAGATTTGGAAGGGGCACAATTTAGGAGCCCTTGGATATGTGTGAGCTGCCTGGGCCACACCAGTCAGCTCTGGGATTTGGCTTTTAAGGTTTGGATTAGTGTTGTGAGCAGTCCCGGGGATGAACCTTTGTAAGAAGTCCTTTGATCTTTCCTATTATTTTACTTGACCTTTTGCCTTGCCTAATGTACATAGTAAGCCTCAACATATTTTCAAACGGAGAACCAAAAAAACGTAGGGTAGGACCTGGTGGAAAGGGCTATGAAAAGAGATTGAAGCTGTGGCTCTCTTCAGGTGGTACCATTGCTGCTCATAAATAACTCATTTGCCCCATCTCATTGCTTTAGAGAGGTAGTTCTCTGTTACTGCAATGTCTTCCTGCCCCTAGGAGCTGTTGTTGAATAGTTTTGAATGAGCCCAGGTACAGAAAATCTATTGGTAAATATTGTTTCTGATGGACCACAGTCTTCTCTCCCTTGAAGGGCTCACAAAACTGTATTGGGACTGGTGAGCCAGAGCTGTGAATAAGAAAGTAGTAACTAGGGGAATTAATTTAGCCTTTCCCCTAGCTGTCCTTGTTGGGTTTTTGTTTTTTTCGGAATAACTACTAGTCCTTGAGGTCAGCTTGAGGGCAGGGTGGAGGATTTTTTGATCAAATAAGTTTAAGAAATGAGATCTGCTCTGTTCACCTATTGGGGGTCTGTAATGCACATTAACACCTAGCATCTTGAAGTTTCCAAGAAATTCTGCATAAAGGCAGTATAAGTTTGGTTAACGTGGTGTTTTCCTAACCTCACAACCCTTTTGTTGAGTAACCATTTAACATTCCTAGGGACAAATATTCCTCAGGTCACACATTGGGAAATTAGATCATTAACTTTTTATGTACTTTAATATCGAAAACTTTGAATAAAATATGGATATTCTTGAGACCACAGAAGTGTGAAGGCATCCCCAAAAAAGCATGTTGTTACACCTTCCTCCTCAGTGTCACTTGGCCATCTAAGTGTTAATGTGCCTTTTGTATATGGCTCCCTGGGATAGGAGGTAGTTTGTTTTGTTTGCCTTTTTAAATAAATTTATTTAATTTATTTTTGGCTGCATTGGGTCTTCATTGCAGCACGCGGGCTTTCTCTGGTTGTGGTGAGCAGGGGCTACTCTTCATTGCCGTGCACGGGCTTCTCACTGCGGTGGCTTCTCTTGTTGCGGAGCATGGGCTCTAGGCGTGCGGGCTTCAGTAGTTGTGCCATGCGGGCTCTAGAGCGCAGGCTCATTAGCTGTGGCGCACGGGCTTAGTTGCTCCGCGGCATGTGGGATCATCCCGGAACAGGGCTTGAACCCGTGTCCCCTGCATTGGCAGGCGGATTCTCAACCACTGCATCACCAGGGAAGCCCTAGGAGGTAGTTTTGGAGCAGTGTGTCATTATGGAAGATTCTGTGTAACGGTAACTGCTGTAGAAGTCCTTATTCTTCTTTTTCCCTTCCACTTTTGGGTGGGGAATTTTGCTCTTCTTGGTTGTTTCACAATAAATGGAACAGTACCAAGCATTTCTGGAAAATGGGTGCAAAATGTTGGGAATGAGGATAGTTGGTGTTGTGACCTTTAGTCATTAGTTTTAGAGACTGGGAGAGTTTATCACTGAAAAGAGGTTCTACTGCTTGGGGTAGAATTGGCTCTTCCCCATCCTGTTTGCTGCCACCTAAGAGACTAGGAGAAGCAACTAAGGACCTTTATCCCAGGAGAATGAGCTCAACCCTCTATATGGTGGATACCCTCTTTTTGGGAATTGGTGTCTTTAAAATATACAGCTTTGTTGCCAACAGCTGTCACAGATGTTGAGTTTTTGAGCTGGAATAGCTGTGGGAGAAAAGAATGTGTTGGCAAAATACACCTATTGATAATAATCACCTTTCAGATTTAGTTCATTGCTACATCCTAATTTAATATTTCATTCAATTGAATGAATTGAATTCATTCAATTCTCATGACACCTCTATTACATAGTTAAGGGATGATAATTGTAATTCCTCAGTCTGGGATCTAAAGCATACATTTAACTAACTTGCTCTAATTCATAAGGCCGTTTAGTTTTGTTTTTGTTTTTTTTTTATTCAAGTATAGTTAATCTACAATGTGTTAGTTTTGAGTGTACAGCAAAGTGATTCAGTTATACATGTATATATAATATTCTTTTTCAGATTCTTTTCCCTTATAAGTTATTACAAGGTATTGAGTATCGTTCCCTGTGCTATACAGTAGGTCCTTGTTGGTTATCTCCTTTATATACAATAGTGTATATGTTAATCCCAAACTCCTAATTCATCTCCCCCACCCCCTGCTATCCCCTTTCATGACCATAAGTTTGTTTTCTATGTCTGAGTTTATTTCTGTTTTGTAAATAAGTTCATTTGTGTCATTTTTTTAGATTCCACAAATAAGTGATTATCATATAGTATTTTTCTTTCTCTGTCTGACTTCACTTAATATGATAATCTCTAGGTCCATCCATGATGCTGCAAGTGGCATTATTTCATTCTTTTTTATGACTGAGTAATATTCCATTGTATGTATATATATATATATATATATACCACATCGTTATCCATTCCTCTGTCAGTGGACATTTAGGTTGCCTTCATGTCTTGGCTACTGTAAATAGTGCTGCAGTGGACATTGGGGTGCATGTATCTTTTCAAATTAGAGTCTTCTCCAGATATATGCCCAGGAGTGGGATTGCTGGATCATATAGTAACTCTATTTTTAGTTTTTTAAGGAACCTCCATGCTGTTCTCCATAGTGGTTGCACCTATTTACACTTCCACCAACAGTGTAGGAGGGTTCCTTTTTCTCCACACCCTCTCCAGCATTTATTATTTGTAGACTTTTTAATGATAGTCATTCTGACTGGTGTGAGGAAACACCTTATTGTAGTTTATTTATTTATTTTTTCTTATTGTAGTTTTGATATGCATTTCTCTAATAATCAGTGATATTGAGCATCTTTTCATGTGCCTCTTGGCCATTTGTCTGTCTTCTTTGGAGAAATGTCTGTTTAGATCTTCTGCCTATTTTTTCACTGGGTTGTTTGTTTTTTGGATATTAAGCTGTATGAGCTGTTTGTATATTTTGGAAATTAATCCTTTGTCAATGGCATCATTTGCAAATATTTTCTCCCAGTTCATAGGTTGTCTTTTCGTTCTGTTTATGGTTTTCCTTTGCTGTGCAAAAGCTTCTAAATTTAATTAGGTCCCATTTGTTTATTTTTGTTTTCATTTCCATTACTCTAGGAGACAGATCCAAAAAAATATCACTGCAATTTATGTCAAACAGTGTTCTGCCTATGTTTTCCCCTAGGGGTTTTATAGTATCCAGTCTTACATTTAGGTCCTTAATCCATTTTGAGTTTATTTTTGTGCATGGTGTTAGAGAATGTTCTAAGTTCATTCTTTTACATGTAGCTGTCCAGTTTTCCCAGCACCACTTATGGAAGAGACTGTCTTTTCTCCATTGTATATTCTTGCCTCCTTTGTCATAGATTAATTGACCATAAGTGCATGGGTTTATTTCTGGGCTTTCTGTCCTGTTCCATTGATCTATGTATCTGTTTTTTTGCGAGTACCATACTGTTTGATGACTGTAGCTTTGTAGTATAGTCTGAAGTCAGGGAGCGTGATTCCTCCAGTTCCATTCTTCTTTCTGAAGACTGTTTTGGCTATTTGGGGTCTTCTGTGTGTCCATACAAATTTAAAAAATTTTTGTTACAGTTCTGTGAAAAATGTCATTGGTAACTTAATAGGGACTGCATTGAATTCTGTAGATTGCTTTGGTACTATGGTCATTTTAATAATACTGATGCTTCTGACACAAGAACACTGTATATGTTTTCATCTCTTTGTATCATCTTCACTTTCTTTAAATCAGTGTCTTATAGTTTTTGGAGTACAGGTCTTTTGCCTCCTTGGGTAGGTTTATTCCTAGGTATTTTATTCTTTTTGATGTGACGGTAAATGGGATTGTTTCCTTAATTTCTCTTTCTGATATTTTTTTGTTAGTATATAGAAATGCAACAGATTTCTGTATATTAACTTTGTATCCAGCAACTTTACCACGTTCACTGATGAGCTCTAGTAGTTTTCTGATAGCATCTTTAGGATTTTCTATGTATCTGCATATGTATCTGTATCTTCGTGTCATCTGCAGACAGTGAAAGTTTTACTTCTTTTCCAATTTGGATTCCTTTTATTTCTTTTCTTTTTTTTTTCTTCCTCATTGCTGTGGCTAGGACTTCCAAAACTATGTTGAATAAAAGTGGTGAGAGTGAGCATCCTTGTCTTGTTCCTGATCTTAGAGGAAATTCTTTCAACTTTTCACCATTGAGTATGATGTTAGATGTGGGTTTGTCATATATGGCCTTTATTATGTTGAGGTTTGTTCCCACTATGCCCACTTTCTGAAGAGTTCTTATCATAAATGGATGTTGAATTTTATCAAAAGCTTTTTCTGCATCTACTGAGATGATCATATGGTTTTTATTCAGTTTGTTAATGTGGTGTATCACACTGAATTAATTTGTGGATATTGAAAAATCCTTGCATCCCTGGGATAAGTCCCACTTGATCATGGTGTATGATCCTTTTAATGTATTGTTGGGCTTCGTTTGCTACTATTTTGTTGAGGATTTTTGCGTCTGTGTTCATCGGTGATACTGGCCTGTAATTTTCTTTTTTTGTGATATCTTTGTCTGGTTTTGGTATCAGGGTAATAGTGGCCTCATAGAATGAGTTTGGAAGTGTTCCTTCCTCTGCAATTTTTTGGAATAGTTTCAGGAGGGTAAGTGTTAACTCTTCTCTTAATGTTTGGTAGAATTTGCCTGTGAAGCCATCTGGTCCTGGACTTTTGCTTGTTGGGAGTTTTTAAACTAGTGATTCAATTTCAGTACTGGTAATTAGTCTGTTCATATTTTCTATTTCTGCCTGGTTCAGTTTTGGGAAATTGTACCTTTCTAAGAATTTGTACATTTCTTTTAGGTTGTCCATTCTATTGGTGTACAGTTGCTCATAGTCATCTCTTATGATCCTTTGTATTTCTGTGGTGTTGGTTGTAACTTTTTCTTTTTCATTTCTGACTTTATTGATTTGGGCCTTCTCCCTTCTTTTCTTTTTCTTTTTAAAAATTAATTAATTTATGGCTGCTTTGGGTCTTTGTTGCTGCGTGCGGACTTGCTCTAGTTGCCTCGAGCGGGGGCTACTCTTCATTGCAGTGTGCGGGCTTCTCAGTGTGGTAGCTTCTCTTGTTGCGGAGCATGGGGTCTAGGTGCACGCTCTTCAGTAGTTGTGGCACATGGGCTCAGTAGTTGTGGCTCACGGGCTCTGGAGCGCAGGCTCAGTAGTTGTGGCGCACGGGCTTAGTTGCTCCACAGCATGTGGGATCTTCCCAGACCAGGGCTTGAACCCGTGTCCCCTGCGTTGGCAGGTGGATTCTTAACCACTGTACTTCCAGGGAGGTCCCTCTCTTTTTTCTTGATGAGTCTGGCCAAAGGTTTATCAATTTTGTTCATCTTTTCAAAGAACCAGCTTTTAGTTTGTTGGTCTTTTCTATTGTTTTTTCAGTCTCTACTTCATTTATTTCTTCTGATCTTTATGAGTTCTTTCCTTCTACTAACTTTGGGTTTTGTTTGTTCTTCTTTAGTTGCTTTAGACATAAAGTTAGGTTGTTTATTTGAGACTTTTCTTGTTTCCTGAGGTAAACTTTATTGCTGTAAACTTCCCTCTTAGTATTACTTTTGCTGCATCTCATAGGTTTTGGATTGTTATGTTTTCATTTTCATTTGTCTCTAGGTATTTTTTTATTTTCTCTTTGATTTCTTCAGCGATCCATTGGTTGTTTAGTGTATTGTTTAACCTCCACATGTTTGTGTTTTTTGCAGTTTTTTTCATGTAGTTGATTTCTGGCCTCATAGTGTTGTGGTCAGAAAAGATGCTTGATACAGTTTCAGTTTTCTTAAATTTACAGAGGCTTGCTTTGTTGCCCAGCATGTGATCTGTCCTGGAGAATGTTCCATGTGCACTTGAGAAGAATGTGTATTCTGCTGCTTTCGGATGGAATGCCCTATAAATATCAACTAGTCCATCTGGTCTAATGTGCCATTTAAGGTCTGTGTTTCCTTATTGCTTTTCTGTCTGGATGATCTATCCATTGATGTAAGTGGGGTGTTAAAGTCCCCCACTGTTGTGTTACTGTCAATTTCTTCTTTTATGTCTGTTAACATTTGCCTTATATATTGAGGTGCTCCTATGTAGGGTGCATATATATTTACAATTGTTGTATATTCTTGGATTGATCCTTTGATCATTATGTAGTGTCCTTCTTTGTCTCTTATAACAGTCTTTATTTTAAAGTCTATTTTGCCTGATGTAAGTATTGCAACTTTTTCGCCGTTGGCAGGCGGATTCTTAACCACTGCACCACCAGGGAAGTCCAGATTTTACTACTTTTATCTTTTAACCTCCCTACTAGCTTTGTGTGTGGATGATTTCCTACCTTTATTGTATGTTTGCCTTTCCCAGTGAGATTTTTTATTTTGTAATTTTCTTTTTTTTATTTTTTTTTATTATTTTTACTTGTTGACAGCTTGCTTTATTTATTTATTTATGGCTGTCTTAGGTCTTTGTTTCTGTGCGAGGGCTTTCTCTAGTTGTGGCAAGCGGGGGCCACTCTTCATCGCGGTGCGCAGGCCTCTCACTCTCGCGGCCTCTCTTGTTGCGGAGCACAGGCTCCAGATGCGCAGGCTCAGTAGTTGTGGCTCACGGGCCCAGTTGCTCCGTGGCATGTGGGATCTTCCCAGACCAGGGCTCGAACCCGTGTTCCCTGCATTAGCAGGCAGATTCTCAACCACTGCGCCACCAGGGAAGCCCTATTTTGTAATTTTCTTGTTTCTAGTTGTGGCCTTTTCTTTTCCACCTGGAGCAGTCCCTTTAGCATTTGTTGTAAAGCTGGTTTGGTGGTGCTGAAATCTTTTAGCTTTTGCTTGTCTGTAAAGCTTTTGACTTCTCTATCAAAACTGAAAGAGAGCCTTGCTAGGTAGAGTATTCTTGGTTGTAGGTTTTTCTCTTTCATCACTTTAAGTATATTGTGCCACTCCCTTCTGGCCTGCAGGGTTTCTGCTGAAAAATCAGCTGATCGCCTTATGGGAATTCTCCTGTTTGTTATTTGTTGCTTTTCCCTTGTCGCTTTTAATATTCTCTCTTTATATTTAATTTTTGTCCTTTTGATTACAGTGTGTCGTGGTGTATTCCCCTGTGGGTTAATTCTGTATGGGACTCTGCACTTCCTCGACTTGGGCGACTATTTCCTTTCCCAGGTTAGGGAAGTTTTCAGCTATTATCTCTTGAAATATTTTCTCAGGTCCTTTCTCTCTCTCTTCTCCTTCTGGGACCCCTATAATGTGAATATTAGCATGCTTGACGTTGTCCCAGAGGTCTCAAACTGTCCTCATTTCTTTTCATTCTTTTTTTCTTTTTTTGGTTTGGCAGCAGTGATTTCCACTACTCTGTATTCCAGCTCACGGATCCATTCTTCTCCTTCATTTAGTCTACTGTTGGTTCCTTTTAGTGTGTTTTTCATTTCAGTTATTGTATTCTTTAATTTTGTTTGTTTCCCTGGTGGGTGAGGTTGGTCCAGGGGCTTGTGCAGGCTTCCTGGTGGGAGGGGCCCGTGCCTGCCTCCTGGTAGGTGGAACTGGGTCTTGGTTTTCTGGTGGGCAGGGCCATGTTTAGGGCTGTGTTTAGAGGCAGCTGTGGACAGGAAGTCTTTAGGTAACCTGTCTGCTGGTGGGTGGGGCTGTGTCCACACCCAGTTTGTTGCTTGGCCTGAGGTATCCCAGCACTGGAGCCTTCAGGCTGTTGGGTGCAACCAGGCCTTGGTGCCAGTATATCAGCCTCCCCCATGTATCTTTCACCAGTGTCTATGTCCCCAGGGTGGGTCACAGCTGCCCCCCACCTTCCCAGGAGACCTTGCAAGACCAACAGGTAGGTCTGGCCCAGGCTCCTGTGAAATTACTGCTTTTGTCTTTGGTCCTGGTGTGCATGAGATTTTGTGTGCGCCCTTTAAGAATGAAGTCTTATTTCCCCCAATCTCTGGAGCTTCTGCAAGCAAGCCCTGCTGGCCCTCAAAGCTAAATGCTCTAGGGGCTCCTCTTCCTGTTGCCAGACCCCCAGACTGGGGTCCCTGATATGGGGCTCAGAACTCTTGCTCCTGTGGGGAAACCTCTATAATATAATTATTCTCCAATTTGGAGTTTACCTACCTGGGGGATATGGGATTTGATTATATTGTAAGTCCATGCCTCCTACCAGTCTCATGGTTCTGTCTTTATGTCTTTAGCTGTAGAGGATCTTTTCTGGTAGGTTTCAGTCTTTTTCAACAATGATTGTTCTGCAGATTGTTGTGATTTTGGTGTGCTTGTGAGAGTTGATGAACTTAAGGTCCTTCTACTCCGCCATCTTGGCCACTCTCCTATTTAGTTTTTTTGTTTTGTTTTTTTGTTTGTTTGTTTGTTTTGTTTGCGGTACGCGGGCCTCTCACTGCTGTGGCCTCTCCCGTTGCGGAGCACAGGCTCTGGACACGCAAGCTCAGCGGCCATGGCTCACGGGCCCAGCCACTCCGCGGCACGTGGGATCTTCCCGGACCGGGGCACGAACCCGTGTCCCCTGCATCGGCAGGCGGACTCTCAACCACTGTGCCACCAGGGAAGCCCTCCTATTTAGTTTTAATTATGGAATCAAAACTGGAGTCCAGGTCTCTTGTCTTCCAAACAAGTGCTCTTTTTGCTAACTGCATTGACAAATTTGTTTCAATGCCAAGTGTTTAAAATAACGTTTTACAGAAATATTGATATATGTATGGAACTTTTATGGCTTAGAAAATTTGGTAGCCAGGAGTAATAATATTTTCTTTATATAGATGAGAAAAATGAGTCTTAGAAAGATTGACCTACCCAATATTGTAGAGTTTGCAAGTGAGAGCAATAACTAGAACTTAGCCCTTTTTTTGTTCAGTGTTTTCCTGATAAACCAAGCTGTTGGTACATGGTGTCTATAGTGGTTGTCAATAAATATATGCCAAAATATGTATGTTGTAGAGAACTCAATCTCTTCTTGATTCTTCAACGCTGTTGCTAGAAAGGATAAGTTTCAGGTTTTAGAGAGTATCAAACTTTTCTCCCAGATCCAAGGTTATAGACCAGGATTATACTAGTCCACTTTGTTGAATGCATCACTTGAATAATTTGGTTTTTTGGGGGGTCTAAGTAATAGGTCTGGAAAAGGCAACTGACCGTGTTTCTCACAGGAATCATGGGAAGAGTTAGGACTGAGAGTACGTGTCAGCAGTATGTCCAAGGAGGAATTGGGCCAGAACTAGCCTTTGGCACAAGCAGGCATCAGTCCATTTAAACTGTAGCACTGGATTGAGGTGCATAGTTAATTCTGTTTCTGGGCCCAGGTTGGGCACTTGAGGGTGTTTCCTAGGCTAGAACAGTGCACTGAGAATGACAGCCCACTAGTAGGAAAAGCCCAGCAAAGATCTAGGAAATGCAGATGATAGTCAATTTATTAATCTAATTGAGTAGAACAATTATTGCATCCTTGTTGACTATCTCCTATTTGTTCAGCAAGAGGTCTCTGAAATTGATGCAATGTATCACTCTAAAGCTCTAGGCCAGAGAATGTGTTAACTACAGAGGGCAGCTTAGCTTAAATTGGCTCTTTACATCAGTCTAAGAAATGATACTGCATCTAGAATGAATAAGAGCAAGGAGTTCAGCTTAAAGCAGAGGTTCTCAGATTTTAGAGAGGAGCAGAATCACCCTGAGGGCTTGTTAAAACACATTACTGGGCCCTACGCTCAGAATTTCTGCTTTAGTAGGTCTGGGCTGGAGCCCAAGAATTGCATTAGTAACAGATTTCCAGGTTGATGCTGATGCTGCTGGTCCTGGGATCACACTTTGAGGACCACTTATCTAGGAAGAGATGATGAAGTGGGTATAGCTGTTTAGTTCCTCTTGATTAAAGCCTTCACAGAGGAGGGAAAGGGGAACTAACCTGTCAGTTTCTATCACAGTCAAAACCCTGTGCCAGGTGACTTGCAGTCATTTAATTTAACCCTTGAAACCACTCTGCTAAGTAGTCCTTATCCCTGTTTCCCCTCTCAACATACACGTTCAGAGCTTACTGGAATAATTCTTACTTCAAGGACAGCTTTCACTTATAACTCAAAGAATAATGTTGCATATACCATTATGAACATGATTTTATGTAATGCAGAGGATATATTAAATTCTGTTATTGGTGATACATACTCATTGCTCTTCTTGTACATTTATGAGAGATATAAAATGTAGGTTCACTTAGCAGTAATGATTATACAGTAGATGGAATTGCTGAGACGTTGTTTTCTCATACAAAACATGAAGAGAACGGGAGGTTTATTTTAACATTAAGTAAAATACATTTTTAGATCACAGGAAAGATGGGCCTATGTTAATAATTTTTTTTTTCCTTTTGGCCGTGCCACCGGGCATGTGGGATCTTAGTTCCCCAACCAGAGAATCGAACCTGCGCCCCCTGCATTGGAAGCATGGAGTCTTAACCACTGGACTGTCAGGGAAGTCCCAGGCCTATGTTAATTTTGTCAGCGTTTTTGTTTTGTTTTGTTTTGTTTTATGGTGCCAGTTGGTTATTGACCAGTCCTATTGTAGAAACAAATAAAGGGAGGGATGGTGAATTTCAGAATAGTTGGTACTAAAAAATGGCCTAAATTCTTGATAGTACCATCACAGTACTTATTCCTTTAAAGTGTTCTTTGTTAATGTTATTTTTGAAAGGTCAACTTGTTTCTAGTGGCTTTCAGTGAAGTTACTTTGTGTTGTTGACAGATTCGCACAGAATTATTAAAAAAACAACAGTGATACAAGCAGTTGAATTGAAGGCATCCTGGGAAACCTGCTGTTTATTGTGAAAATCATCTTTGATCTTGAAATTAAAAGTAAAGCTGGAAAGGAATTTACAAACGAGAAAAAAAAGAAGTTTGGGAACGGACTCACAGGATCTGGGCTTGGAAATGCCTCAGGTAAATCATACAGAGTAGGCGCAAAGTTTTATATTTTCCCACTGCAGTTGGTTCAGTAAGTTCTCTGAATCTTAACACAACTTGCTATACTATCTTTTAAAGACATTTTGCTTCTGATCTGAACTGGTTTTGAATACATGTCCTTCCTTTGCTATAGCTTTGAAATTTAATGAGGTTGACACAGGGAACAATGTGAAGGAAAAGTTGGTTAGAAGGTAGCAGAGGTGCTGGCTTTTACAGGGTCTAAACCAACTCCCCTGAAAATTAATCTGCCACAGAAAGCCCATTTCCATCCCCTCTATCTTCTTATAGTTTCCCAATTGTTCCTTTCCCTTCATGCCCATTGAATTCAGTTAGGAGGAAATGGTGAGGGACTTCAACCTTTCTCTCTTTCACACACACATAGACACACACACACACACACACACACACACACACACATATACATATACATATATACCTATACCTCCCACAAAACATGTCTAAGGATGACTATTTATATCATGGTAACTACTTTGAATTGCTCAGTTCTGGTTTGAGGCAATCACTGAAACAATAAATGAAATCCTGTTAGTCCCTATTCGGCATATCCAAACTTCTTCCCTTCCCCCTCCAGTGGTTAGGTCTTATCCCTCCCCCACTTTTTTTTTTTTTGGCTGCGTTGGGTCTCCACTGCTGCATGCGGGCCCTCTCCAGCCGCGGCGAGGGGGGCCACTCTTAGCCGTGGTGCGCAGGCCTCCCACTGCGGCGGCCCCTTCTGCCGCGGAGCACGGGGTCCAGAGCGCAGGCTCAGCAGCTGCGACGCATGGGCCCAGCCGCTCCGCGGCACGTGGGATCCTCCCGGACCAGAGATCGAACCCGCGTCCTCCGAATTGGCAGGCAGACTCCCATCCACTGCGCCACCAGGGAAGTCCTATCCCTCCTCTTTTTATGCTGGGGAGAAACCTAGAAATAATGAGAGGGCAGGGACTCTGAGGTCGCTTTATGTGGGGCCAGGCAGAACTGTGCCTCGAGCACGGGAAGTCAGCAACTTGTCGAGATGGTCCAGTGATTTGGAGGCAGGCAGCGGAGGCAAAAGGGGGTTTGCTAGCTGATAGTAAAAAGACCAGTGGCCTCGCTCCACCCCAAGCACTATACCAAGTGGACTGCAGATACCCATTTTGAGTTCTTTCCCATTCAAGGTTTCATTCGCTATTTATTGAATACTTGAATTTAGGTCTATAAAACACTTACTTTGAGCTTGCAACCTGGCAAGCTTGCGGAAAATTAGAGAAAGAAAAGAATGGGATGGGAAGTACCCATGAAGGAAAACATTGTGAAAGGGTGTGTGGAAAGGGGTCAGTCTGTGGTAGGTAGAAGGTATATGAATAGAGAAATATAAGCAAGTAGACTAATATAATTTTAAAAGTTTTGACAGAAACTTGCAAGAGAAGAACAAAAAGGCAAACAGGGAATTTGTATTCTTTCCCATCTTCTTCCTTTATCCAAGTTAGATTTCAAAGTGAGGACTTTGACTTGTTTGGGCCACGTTAGTAGTCTTAGCCCGAACTTCACTCTGAAGTGATTTGTTTAGACCTTGAAATGATAAAGGGGGGATAAAGAGAAAAGAAAGAGCATCAACTCTGGGTGCCGAGCCTTTTTTTTCTCCCTTTCTTTTTTATCATAGAAATTGTATCCTTCTCAGGGATCATGATTAAGGCTACTGAGTTCATGCCCCAGTTACCGGCCTCACTCAGCAGATTTTTTGATATTTGTCTGCTCCTGTCTCCATCACGTTCCTGGAGGCATTAGTTGGACTAGAGATGCCCAAATGGTCTTACACTTGTTTTGAGAAATAAGACATTGAACTCATTTAGGAGTATAGAGACTGTCTTGCTATTTCTGCAGACCCGAAGAAATGGCAGGGGATTCTCCACTTTCTGGAGTTAGAACAGCGAGTGTTGTTAGAGATGGATTTGAAGAAATGTTACATAGCTAATAAATAAAAGTACTCATTAGGTACTACATGCTGACTCTGGTGGCTAAATAAGCTTTAGTTTTTAGAAGTTAGGTATAATTAACAATTTCCAGTCTATTCCTTTTCCAGTGTTTGATGCATCTTAGTTATTTTCCTAATATAAGTCCATAGTTTAATGTTAGTTAGATATTTTAAATGTACTAAAATTAAAAAGCAGGAAAAAATACAAAATTGTTTTAAAGATAATTATTTAGTAGGTGTGAGGGTGGGGCTTGTGTGTAATAAACTGGTCTCGAAGCAGTCATTAACTTTCCAAAATTAAAATCACTCTGTTGTAGCCTAGTGTAAGCGGAATGGATCCGCCTTTTGGGGATGCCTTTCGAAGCCACACCTTTTCAGAACAGACTCTGACGAGCACAGATCTCTTAGCAAACAGTTCAGATCCAGATTTCATGTATGAACTGGTAAGTAACATTTTCTTGGATTCTGCTTTAATCGATTTGAGGTAAAGGTGTTGTATCATTTTTTTATTTATAAATGTCTAAAAAGAAAAAATGATGTGATCAGGCCAAATTTTTTTCTTGTCACTATCAGTCTGGTATTTTAGAAGGGTGTTTGAACCCATTGAAAATAGTAAGAGGAAAGGTTATCTAAATATCCTTAACTCTAGTTTTTGATGATGAAGGTAGAAGCCGTCTTTTTAATATGCCTAACTGCTAAAGGACTTTTCAGCTGGGATATTTAGGAATGATAACATTGAGCAAGGCAGATGACAGAGAATGTGAGACAAAGGTAGCAATTCCAAGCAACATCTGAATATACTAATTATTTATTCTCGAGGTAAATAGACACTTAAGATTCTTAAGAAAAAGACTTTAAGAATAATTTAAATTACATGCAACTTCAGAAACACGGAGGTATATAAAAACTGGAAAACACAAATCTGTTAATTTGCTAAAAATTATTGAGTTGTATGCTTAATAGAGGTGAATTTTGTGGCATATAAACTATATTTCAATAAAGCTGTTAAAACACACGGAGACATACATGCAACCAAAAAAAAAAAAAAAAAAAAAACCAAAACATATAAACTATATTTCAATAAAGCTGTTAAAACACACGGAGACATACATGCAACCAAAAAAAAAAAAAAAAAAAAACCCAAAACCCCACAAACAAATGGAGAAATCAAAACAGAACAAAAACAAACTGGAAAACTGAAAATTTCCTCATTTTCTTCCTGAGCCTCCACCCACCAAACCTTCTCCTCAGAGATAATTACCACTAACAGAGTTTTTCTATGCATATATAAATATATGAATATTTTAAATTGGATGACATATCATTGATACAGTATTCTGTAACTTAACTCTTTTTAACATAAAAACGTGGTAAGTGGCCTTCCATCCTAGTACATTAGAGCTTAACTGCATTCCTTTTAATGGCTGCATAGTCTTACTGACATTTAAAAAATCATCTCTCTACTCATGAGGAGTTAAAGTACTTTCCCATGCCCAAGAGTTGTTACGAGTTCTTACCAAAGATCTTATCTTTCTGTGGCTGAGTTGCACCTCTCTTTGGATTGCTCTTCACCTCTATGTTTAAATTCTCACTTAAGAAGACATATTCTGTGATGAAGGTAAGGCCTTTGTTGTTTGCTTTATAACTGAAGCTTGTTTCTGAGAAGGTCCCAAAATCCTTCTAAGTTAAAGATCAGGAAATGTAAACTTTTTTTCGGGAAGAGTGTTTACAGTGAAGTTCAAGAGCCCTGAACCATACCTAAGTTTCTCAGGGGACATATTTTCCCTATTTATTTTTTCCTTGCCCGAGGAGATGATATTAAATGGAATGGTAGAGTGTCATGTAAGTAGTGTTTATCGTAAAAGCAGACCAGAGGTTGAGTACTGATTTATCAATTTGATACATGAAAGTGAGGATGGAGGTAAATAATTCTTTCCTCAATTACGGTATGTGATTTTTTTTTTTTTTTTAAACCATTCTCAGGATAGAGAGATGAACTACCAGCAAAATCCTAGAGACAACTTCCTTTCTTTGGAGGACTGCAAAGACATTGAAAATCTGGAGTCTTTCACAGATGTCCTGGATAACGAGGGTACTTTAACCTCAAACTGGGAACAGTGGGATACATACTGTGAAGACTTAACGAAGTACACCAAACTAACCAGCTGTGACATCTGGGGAACAAAAGAAGTGGATTACTTGGGTCTCGATGACTTTTCTAGCCCTTACCAAGATGAAGAGGTCATAAGTAAAACCCCAACTTTGGCCCAGCTTAATAGCGAGGACTCTCAGTCTGTTTCTGATTCCCTTTATTACCCTGATTCACTTTTCAGTGTCAAACAAAATCCCTTGCCCTCATCATTCCCTGGTAAAAAGATCGCAAGCAGAGCAGCTGCTCCTGTGTGTTCTTCTAAGACTCTTCAGGCTGAGGTCCCTTTGTCAGACTGTGTCCAAAAAGCAAGTAAACCCACTTCAAGCACACAAATCATGGTGAAGACCAACATGTATCATAATGAAAAAGTGAACTTTCATGTTGAATGTAAAGACTATGTGAAAAAGGCAAAGGTAAAGATCAACCCAGTGCAGCAGAGCCGGCCTCTATTGAGCCAGGTTCATGCAGATGCAGCAAAGGAGAACACCTGCTACTGTGGTGCCGTAGCCAAAAGACCAGAGAAAAAAGGGACGGAGCCTCTGCAGGGCCATGCCACTCCAGCTTTGCCTTTTAAAGAAACCCAGGAACTATTACTCAGTCCCCTGCCCCAGGAGGGGCCTGTGTCTATTGCAGCAGGAGAGAGTAGCAGCCTTTCTGCCAGCACATCGGTCTCAGATTCATCCCAGAAAAAAGAAGAGCACAATTATTCCCTTTTTGTCTCTGACAACTTGGGTGAACAACCAACCAAATGCAGTCCTGAAGAGGAGGAGGAGGACGAGGAAGATGTTGACGATGAGGACCATGATGAAGGATTTGGCAGCGAGCACGAACTTTCTGAAAACGAGGAAGAAGAAGAAGAGGAAGAGGATTATGAAGATGACAAAGATGATGACATCAGTGACACTTTCTCTGAACCAGGTATTGTAGTGCTTGGAGGCTTACTGAATTGACTTTTTGCTACTCTCTTGAAATAGAAAGTTTTGCTGTGGATGCTTTCTTTGTCTTAGTTTGGGGATTAAATGACTTAGTATCTTGACTTGGATATGTAATTGCTTTTATCTATTCAAACAGCTCTAAAATAATCACTCTTGCTCTTGTATAGTTCAAATGCTGATTCCTCGAGGGCTTCTTAATTTATCTTATGTTAAGTGATCTGATTTGTTACTGTCTTGAGCAGCTGTGCAAAGATGCCAAAATTGGTTGGTTTAAAAAATATTCCTATTTCTGCATGTGTCCCTCTGTTATAATTGAGGTATGTTTGGAGTCCCTAGAATGGTGAACCAAGCAATGATGGTTTATATTACTCATCCCTAATAACCAACAAAACCTACTTAATGAATAAGGTAAAAGAGAGCTTTTCCTTTGTGTCTGCTGCATCTTTCATTTGCACAGTATTTTTCCACTGAAGAAAAATACATGCTATAATTTAATGAGCATGAAGGAGTCTCTGCTCTATTTATATACAGTGCATATAAAAAAAAGGGAGAAAGAAAATGAAACCTGTGGGGAACTGGTTCACTTCAGCATGTACATGGTTGGGCTCTTGCCACTGTTGGCTTGTGCAGTTTATTTATGAAAATGGTGTTGCCAAGTGGCACACAGTTAAATGCACAAAGAAGTGAAGATCTTCACATTTAAGCGAAAGTTATTTTCTTCAGAAATAATGTTGGTACTATAACTTCTACATAAAAGACCAAGTTATTAAAAAAAATATAAATTGTCAAAGAGAGCCCTTTCATTGTTGGAATTTCAGGCAGTATAAACATTGGTATTTAATTTTCAGAAAGGTTTTTCAGCCATAGTAGCTATATTGTAGCCAGTGAAGCATATTATTGCCCAGAGACTTTCCTCTTAGTGAAATCTTTCTGTTGCACAAATGCTTAGATTTATGCATTTGATACAATTAAGTTGTTTGACTTGAGTGGATTTTCAAGTAAGGAAAAGGTGGAGGAAAAGGGTTTATGCCTTTTCTTTGGTTTACTTTAGCACTCAGTATAGTCTAGACAGAACAATTGTCTTTTCTACTTAGCAGGAAAACTTTTCTCTCAACAAGTTAATGAAATCTGCTTTGAGGTGTTTCAAACTGTCTTTGCAGTTAGCAGTAAGTTATATAGCTCCCTCCCATAGGGAGACCAGAGTGCTCTCCATGAGTGGTCCTTAAAACCTGACAGGTCAGTCCTATTGTTTTGAGTCCCATATTTAGAATTAGGGTAGGAGGGAGGGTAAGGGTTGAGACAAGGAGTGATAACTAGGGTGATAACTAGGAAGTGGAAAGTGTGGGGAAGAAAATGCCTTTACTGGCTGGTGCTAAAAGGAATATATAAATCTGAGGGAGTCGGTAAATCCCACTATCACCAAGCAAGACAGGCAAGGACTATACTGTTTATTCCACTTCTGGTTGTAGTTTTGCTTTTCTTTGACTTTTTTTTTTTTTTTTTTTTGGTGGGATCTTAGTTCCCTGACCATGGATTGAACCTGGGCCTCGACAATGAGAGTGTGGAGTCCTAACCACTGGATTGCCAGGGAATTCCTGCTTTTCTTTGACGTTTAACTCCAGTTTAAGTTCATCCTTGATCTTTTGACTTGATTTCACATGGATAAATGTGTTGAGAGATGAGTAGGTCCATGAAGAGAAACCACTTGATAAGTTGACCCTCATTTCCATTTTCTCAGCCTTTTGACTCTTGTCGGGGGTGGCGGGGGAGAGCCCTGATTTGTGAGTTTGTTGGTGTTAAGCAACCAACAGTGCTTTAAACAGAGATGTGTTAACTGGCATTTGTCAGGGTGAAGCCCTCTTCTTGGCACTATTTAACAATACTAAATGTTTGGATGACATTTAATTCACTCACTTCCAGCTGACTTGAAGTAAAACCTCTTTGGTTAGTATTACTTGGACACTTCTCACAAATGTCAACGAATGACATGCTTTATCCACAAATCAATGATATTTTATGGTATTTTGGGGGCTTATTCTCATTTGCTGATGAAAATTTCCCTCCTTCTTGGAAGAAAGAGCTAAACAAGTGACTTTAAGAATACAAATGTGAGTTATGGGTGAGAGGCAAGAAGAAATGCTTTGAAGCAGAAAAGTGGGATAGTTATAGTTTCTTCAGAGTGGGTTGATTGGTTTAATTTGCAGCAGTTTACAAAGGCCCTTTTGTGGTGACTAGCTCCCTTGATGCTGTTTCTTGGCAGTTGGCTACAACAGTGCCTGAGCCTACAAAGCTCCAGGAAAGGTGTAAAATGGAGTTTCAGTCCCTACTCTGGACTTGCTCCCAAGTTTTAATAGAGCCTATTCTGTGGACAGGCTACAACTGTTTGGGGTCATGGAATTACATGGTTTTAAGGCTAAGAATTAGGCCCCCAGAATGAGAGTTTATTTTGTAATCCCTACTAAGGATTTTCATGATTGACTTTGCCAGCTTAATGGCAGTAATCTGCACTAACCAAAGACGTGTGATCAGAATTTTAGGCCTTTTTGACTACGTTTTGGTAACTGTGTCAGGAGGGAATGAGTTAGATCAATATGGTGATCCATCAAATGAAAAGAAAATGGAAAAGGCTCCATGGGAAATGTTACATTAAACAAATCATTGATTTGTTAAAAAAAAAATTGTGGGGGGGGTGCCTATTTTTGTGTTAGACACTGTGTGTACTAGATTTTTGGCTATGCAGAGATGAACAAAATAGACATGACCCTTATCTTCATGCAACTTAGAGTTGAGTGGGTTTATTTACTGTCATGATTTCTCGGTCTTCTGATCTTACGTGTACTGTGACTTGGCAAGAGAAAGATTTAGGACAAGAGTTTCTTAAAATTTATCACAGAACTCACTTGGGATTGAAGACATATTTTATAGTAATAGTGTTCCTCAGAACACACTTCAAGAAATATTTAATCACCTTAAATGCAAGACCAGCGATCTGGGAATATAATTTTCATGCATTCTACTTGATCACAGTAGTCTCTGTATTGAAAGGCAGATGACTTTAACAAATCCATTGTGTGTGTGCGTGTTATTGTGAGTTCATGGTGTATGCTATTAGAAAATATTAAAATATTAAGTCAAAGAAAACTGATAACCCTTAAATACTTTTTTTGGGAAAATGCTGAACATATGTAAGTAAATAAAACTGGTTATTAATTTGGGTGGGAGGGAAGAAATCCAAATCCTAATGACTCTTTGGACTTAACGTGGAATATATGTGAGGAAAAAAATCTGTTTAGACCATTTAACTAGATAGGCACAGGCAAAGCGGGAAGCCCATTTGGAGCTGGAGTCATGGGGCCTTAGCCAGTCCCAGCTCTGCCAAATCACTTAAACCCTCTATTGAGCATGTTTCTTTGTGTAAATAGGGTTAATAACCTCTTCCTACCCAGTTCTTAGAAGCCTCAAATGAAACATCTGTGAGTGAAATACGTCAGTACGTTAAATGAGAGAGACAGTGTTTTGCTAGAAATCTAGGCCACCTGAGGAAGCATATCAAATAAAGTGTCAGGGGATGGGTTGCCTGAGGAAGCTGTATGTGAAAATGTTTCCCTTATACTTTGGGCCGGGGTAGACTTGGGACACCAGTTCTTGACATTGATAGAAAGATGGGAGTGTTTTGGTTGGTGCTGCCTGTGTTGAGGTGTTCCCAGCCATACTAGGGTAGTCTCTGTGAGCCAGTAATTGTAGCTTGGCCTCATGGAGCAAAGGCCTTTTTAAAAAAGCCATTTCTGGCGGAAGCATGTAGCTCTTGCACCTTTTCCAAAGCTAGGTTGATAACTGGAATAAGATAAAGTCCTTTAATTTAAAGTGATACATTAACACAATAAAAAATTATTACTTTATGTATCTAACAGAATTTTCAAAAATCAGATTTCCAAAAATGATTGTGTCACTTGTGCCTCATTTCTTATTTATTTATTTAAATTTTATTTTTGGCTGCGTTGGGTCTTCGTTGCTGCATGCGGGCTTTTCTTTAGTTGCGGCAAGCGGGGGCTACTCTTTGTTGTGGTGCACGGGCTTCTCATGCAGTGGTTTCTCTTGTGGAGCACAGGCTCTAGGTGCGTGGGCTCAGTAGTTGCAGCATGCGGGCTCTAGGGTGCACGGGCTTCAGTAGTTGTGGCACGCAGGCTCAGTAGTTGTGGCTTGCAGGCTTAGTTGCTCCACGGCATGTGGGATCTTCCCGGACCAGGGCTCAAACACGTGTCCGCTGCAGTGGCAGGCGGATTCTCAACCACTGTGCCACCAGGGAAGTCTGTGCCTCATTTCTTAGGAAGAACTAAGGTTCTCTGTCACACTGCTTGCCATGTTGTTGTTTTGTTTGTTTGTGTTTTTCTAATTTGTTTTAAAGTACTACATGAGCATTATAATGCTGTTAAGCCAGCAGTGCTACAAGAGCTTGTCTTTACTGTTGCCTCGAAATCATTCTGCTCTCTGAATTGATTCTTTTTTCAAAGGTCATGTTTATCGAGGCATAACAGTAAAATTCACCCCTCTTTAAGTGTACACTTCTTTGAGTTTTGACGAGTGCTTGTAATCATGAAACCACCACCACCACAATCAAGGTACGGAATAGTTTGATCACCCCCCAGATTTCCCTCCCGTTCCTTTAGAGTCAGCCTCTCCCTCCACCCGCAACCTCTGGCAACCACTTTGTCCCTGTACTTTTGCCTTTCCCACAATGTCGAACAAATGGAATCATGTTCCTAATTAACTCTTAATGTGAAGAAAACCTGGCAAAATTCTAAAATTCGATTTTATTTCCAAAATGTCCAGATGTCATCACTTTCTTAGTGTCAGTTCCAGAGGAGTCATGTTTTTAGGAGGGAAAATGGTCATTTTGCTTGGCCATTGCCATCCAGTTTTTCCTTGCTACCTTAGGTTTAGGGCTGTATACACCCCATGCACAGCCCATCTCCATTGCCCCAGGTACCTAGTACTAATTAGGTGGAGTAACCTCTAAGATGGGCATGCTCTGAGGGTATTTTAGATTTATAGGTTATTCTGTATCGGGTCTGACCAGTAGTTCTAGCAGCTCAGAATTAAGTATTTTCTGAAACTTCCTATTAGTAGGGAAAATAACTTCTTAAAAAGTGAAGTAAATGCAAATTGCTTCCAATAAAATATTAGTTAGAATAGGCATATAAGTTTTTATTTGAATAGCCTGTGTGAGAACTGTCATTTTTGTACTTTTATAAAAAGCGTATTGTGGGAAGTAGGAAGAAAACCACTGCTGCCTCACAGAATTCTGCTTCATAGGATACCATCCCAGAAATGCACACAGCTTTCTGTCTGGGGATGTTTCAGATGCATAAATATTAGACGGAAGACATTAAAAATAATTGTATAGTGTCTAAGTACCGTTAATTAATGGTACTTTTTAACATTCCTGTGGCTGTATTTCTTTTTTTTAAATTGAAATATAGTTGATTTATACAATGTTGTGTTAGTTTCTGGTGTACAGCAAAGTGATTCAGTTATACATATATATATTCTTTTTCATTATAGGTTATTACAAGATATTGTATATAGTTCCTTGTGCTATACAGTAGGAACTTGTTGTTTATTTATTTTATATATAGTAGTTTATATCTGCTAATCCCAAACTCCTAATTTATCCCTCCCACCACGTTCCCCTTTGGTAAGCATAGGTTTGTTTTCTATGTCTGTGAGTCTGTTTCTATTTTATAAATAACTTCATTTGTATCAAATTTTAGACTCCACATATAAGTGATATCATATGATACTTATTTTTCTTTCTCTGTCTGACTTCACTTAATACGATAATCTCTAGGTCCATCCATGTTGCTGCAAATGGCATTATTTCATTCTTTTTTATGGCTGAGTAGTAGTCTTTGCGTGCGTGTGTGTGTGTGTGTGTGTGTGTGTGTGTGTGTGTGTACACACACACACACACCACATCTTCTTTATCCATTCATCTGTCTGTGGACATTTAGGTTGCTTCCAAGTCTTGGCTGTTGTAAATAGTGCTGCTATCAACATTGGGGTGCATGTGTCTTTTTGAGTTAGAGTTTTCTCCGGGTATATGTCCAGGAGTGGGATTGCTGGATCCTATGACAACTCTATATTTAGTTTTTTAAGGAACCTCCATACTGTTCTCCATAGTGGCTGCACCAATTTACATTCCCACCAACAGTGTAGGAGGGTTCCCTTTTCTCCACACCCTCTCCAGTATTTATCGTTTGTGGACTTTTTAATGATGGCCATTCTGACTGGTGTGAGGTGATACCTCATTGTAGTTTTGATTTGCATTTCTCTGATAATTAGCGATATTGAGAATCTTTTCATGTGCCTGTTGGCTATCTGCATGTCTTCTTTGGAGAAATGTCTATTTAGGTCTTCTGCCCTTTTTTTTTTT
>NW_006792411.1:2088263-2116848 GCF_000442215.2 Lipotes vexillifer
CCCGGACCAGGGCACGAACCCGTGTCCCCTGCATCGGCCGGCGGACTCTCAACCACTGCGCCACCAGGGAAGCCCCTCTGCCCATTTTTTGATTGGGTTGTTTGTTTTCCTGTGGCTATATTTCATTATTCTCTCAATCTCATGTGAAGATACAAAAAAAAAGTGTCATATGCTAACCAAAGAGAAACCTAAGGAAGATAAACAGTGTAGTTATCTCTGTTTATTAATCTCTAAATATTTTGAATTAGAGATTTCTATATTAAAAGTTATTTTATAGATTTGGTTTATTATCTTTGGCATGTTAATACTGTTTTTAGATGAAATGGTAAATAGAGGGGATCTTTTTGTTTGTCCCGATTGGTTTATTGAAATGTACGGAACTTAAAAAATTCTGGGGGGGGGGGCTTTCTTTTTTTAAGGCTATGAAAATGACTCTGTGGAAGATTTGAAGGAGATGACTTCAATTACCTCTCGGAAGAGAGGTAAAAGAAGGTACTTCTGGGAGTACAGTGAACAACTCACACCGTCACAGCAAGAGAGGATGCTAAGGCCATCTGAATGGAACAGAGATACCTTGCCAAGTAACATGTATCAGAAAAATGGCTTACATCATGGTAAGAGGGGATTGTGATCATGTATGTTCCCTCCCTCCCTCCCTTCCTTTCTCTTGTTATTGAAATATAGGTGATGTGCAATATTATGTCAGTTTCAGGTGTATTACATTGTGATCTGACATTTGCATGCCCCATGATCACCATGATAAGTCTTGGTAACCATCAGTCCTGGATATTTTATGTCACTTTTAAATAGAGATAGTAAACCCTAATGCTTAATCATTATACATTATATGTAGGTATTCAACCCTTCCTAGCAAATTGGAGAGTAGAACAGTAGAGCTGCTGTATTTGCTATGACTGCTCCTCATTCACAAACAGCTTTTATCAGTATTGAGAGCCATCACCTAAACAAGGAGGAAAGCTTGTGTAAAAATGATTTCTAGTCACTTCTTGTTCTATATATCCTACCCAGGAAATGACCCAAGAGCCTGCTGATTCCTGACCTGTCACAGTTGCCATAAGCAAGAAGGGTTGGGGAAGAAGAGAATGGGCTCTAGGATCTCTGTCTTTCATTTTTGTCCAATCTCCAGGCCTAAATATTAAACAGGGAGATTGGAATCAAAACGGAGGTGGAGAGAAAAGAGGAGGGAAAGGAAAGAAAGGAAGAACAATTGCGGAGAAAAGGAATGGAGCAGGAAGAATTGAACAGTAAGAGTCAGGAGAGGCTTATAATCTTAGGTAGGCCAGATTTTGAACTGTGAACCCAGGAGGATGTAATTGAGTAGAATTTCTTCTGCACAGATGTTTTTACCTTAATCCAAAGTCTGTACTGAGAAGGTGAGGGGCACTAGTAGGCTTGGAGCTCAGTAAACAGTTTAGTAGTTGCTCATGCTACAGATATAAGTTGCTAAGCATTTTTGACACAGAAGTTGTATCAGAAGTATATTTGTGCCTCATTTTCCCTTTCCACTGGTACCCAGGTCTGTACTCTATTATCTTTCAGTGAATAAAGGCCTAGTTTTTGACTTCAGATTAATTTTCTACCAGAAATGAAAAGATGGGTCCAACAAATAGGTCCAGGTAGCATGAAGTGAGTACTAGGAAAGTTGTTCAGGGTATTATAGTTCAGAGGACAGAGCCATTCCTCTTGCCTGCAGTGGTAGGGGAAGTCTTCTTGCGTCTTCTGTAATGTTATTTATCAAACTAACTGAAGACTTGGTTTCTGAAAAGGCAATCCTTATTTGTTGGACTTTTGGGTCCAACACAGGAATATATATGTCTGACAAATTTTTAGTCATAGCAGCATAAATGTCTTGGTTTGGGTAAAATTTCCAAATTCGTTGCTGACCATATACTGTACCCTAGCCCTGATTTTTGTGTGCAGGTGAACTTGGACTTCAGTCCTGAGGTTTGAGATGCTTATTACTTCCATACAGATAATTAAGAATCCATCATACCAGGGCTAGAAACCTTAAGGTGGAGAAGGTTTGGGAAAAGGCTGGAGTTGTGCTCTATTACCCCCATTTCTTGCCATCCCAAAGTGGGAAGGAGAGGAGGCCAGCCCTTCTAGGGTAGGTTGTTCATATGCTGAGACCTCTGAAAAAAGAAAAGGGGGGAGGGGAGAGATGGGTTTTTACATATGGCTATATAAAATGTATCTCTTGTTAAATAAAATGATCTCACTTAAACTTCTTTTAAACCATCTATAGGAAAATATGCAGTAAAGAAGTCACGGAGAACGGATGTGGAAGACCTGACTCCAAATCCTAAAAAACTACTCCAGATAGGCAATGAACTACGGAAACTGAATAAGGTGATTAGTGACCTGACTCCAGTCAGTGAGCTTCCCTTAACAGCCCGGCCAAGGTCAAGGAAGGAAAAAAATAAGCTGGCTTCCAGGTAAATGGTAATGTTTACTCATGTGATTGAAGTCTAGGAGGTGAGGTTAGACTTCAGTGAGCTTTCATAGAGGAGATGGCCCTCGGCCCTTTTTTCAGAAATGTACTTTTATAAATACTACAATGAGAGTATTATAATTTTTCCTTTGAAAGTAAATGATGGTATTTATGCTTCATGGAAGAAGTTTTTAAAGGGGAGAGGTGAATGAACTCAAGTGCCTTATAGTATAAAAAGGAAAAATTTTATCATAGCTCTTCATTTTTTGTTTGTTTTGCAGTAAGTCATGTTTTTTTATTGAGGTATAATTTACTTGATAAATTCTTCACTTTCAGTGTATCCTTCTGTGAGTTTTGACAAACATATCCAATTATGTAACCACAACCACAGTCAAGATAGTGAACATTTTTATCACCTTAAAATATTTCCTTATGCCTCTTTGTAAAAGTGAACTCCCTCTCTCACCCCTAACTCCTCACAACCACCGATCTGTTTTCTGTTCCTACAGTTGCGCCTTTTGAAGAATATAGATGGAATCATATTATATGCAGCCTTTTGAGTCTGGCTTTGATATCACACAGGATGAATTTGAGATTCATAATGTTGTTGTGTGGAGGAGTATTGATAGTAGTAGTCCTTTGAAGTGATACACTTCAGTGTATCTGTTCACCAGTTGAGGGATAGTTGAGTGGTTTCTAATTTCGTGCAATTATGAATAAGGTCACCATAAACATTCATCTGCAGTTGTTTATGTGAACATAAGTTTGCATTTCTCTTGGGTAAATTCCCAGGAGTGTGTTTAACTGTATAAGAAACTGCCAGAGTAGCTATTTCCAAGGTAATGAAGTAAATTAAAACAATATTTACTGTTTTCCGAAGTACTTGTACGTACTGTTTTACATCCCCTCCAGCAGCATACGAGAGTTACACTTATGCACATCTTCCACACCACTTAGTATTGTCAGTTTTTGTTTGTTTACTTTGGCATACTAACCATAGCTTTATTTTTGAATCTGTGCTGAAACTTTAAAAAATCAGTTTGGATAAATGATGATATTGTATGTTTTGGGGTGATGATTGAGGCCCTTTATACAAACATCAGTAGGCAGCGATTTTTGGTTGCTATTAGAAAATGTCTGACAGCAGCAAAAAGAAGTATATTCTGAATGTTCCTTTAAAAAAAAAAAACTGAACTAATTGCTCCTTCCTTTCACAGGGCTTGTCGGTTAAAGAAAAAAGCGCAGTATGAAGCTAATAAAGTGAAATTATGGGGCCTCAACACAGAATATGGTAAACCTACACTTTTAACAATTTGATTAACTTCCTTTTACCTTGCTGACCACTCTCTTTTTCTTTGGTTTTGTTATTTGCTTTCCCTGTATTCTGCCCAGCTTCAGGCCAGCCTCTTTTTTGTTCATCCATTCAGTAAGCTATATACTCACTCTTACTCATTCACGTCCTTCTCTTAGTATGTCTATCTGTGGCGCGCCAAGCCAAATCTCACCTCTATCCTAAAGAGCTCACCTCTTGTGACCATGGGTAATCTCTGACTTCCATTTTACAGTTGTGTGCTGGGTTAGCCAATTTTATTAACTAATGTATATTTTAACCTTTGAGTGGATAGTTTAGAAACATGTTTTACAAATGTGATTGTTCATTAGAATCATTTGTGTGTGCATGTTAAACTGTAGATTTCTAGGCTTCTCCCCAGATACTCTGAACTGTAATCTATGCAAGTAGAACCCAGGAATCCATATTTTTAACATTACCCCAGATTACCCCTTTTTTAAAAAAATTTAATTCATTTATTTTTGGCTACGTTTTGGGTCTTCATTGCTGCGCACGGGCTTTCTCTAGTTGCAGCGAGTGGGGGCCACTCTTTGCTGCAGTGTGTGGGCTTCTCGTTGTGGTGCTTCTCTTGTTGCGGAACACAGGCTCTAGGTACGTGGGCTTCAGTAGTTGTAGCATGCAGGCACAGTAGTTGTGGCTCGCGGGCTCTAACGCGCAGGCTCAGTAGTTGTGACGCACGGGGTTAGATGCTCCGCGGCATGTGGGATCTTCCCAGACCAGGGCTCGAACCTGTGTCCCCTGCATTGGCAGGCGGATTCTTAACCACTGCACCACCAGGGAAGCCCCTACCCCAGATTACTCTTATGCAACCATCCTAGTACATATTTGGGAACCGTTGGTTTAGATCAGTGCTTCCCGATCTTTCACATCATGGCACATGCAGAAAACTATCATCCCTAAGGCATCCTGGAGTATAACAGAGTAGGATGCTGATGGGAGGAGGCCCTTTTGGGCTGAGATGATCATTATCTCATACACCTGGAACCCTTCTACAACGAACTAGTGGGTTGGAAAGCTCTGCTTTTGATCTTCTGTAATAAGAACCACCCCTTCTTTCCCCCTTGCTCTGTACTCTTCCTTAAGCCTGGTAGCATAAGAGCTCATATGTTCCTTTGCCTCTAAAATTGTCCTCTTCACTGTGTTGCTCTTGGGCTAAATTGTATCTGAAAGTGGAACAGTGGCTAAATGATCGATTATTATTTGTTTCCAGAGGATTTCTTAAGTCCAGCATGATGTCTGGCACATAAGTGCTCAATAAATGTTGTGGAGTTTTTTCTTAATCCTTTATCTTCGTTATCTTGTTTCCATTTGTGAGGACAGAAAGAGGATTTCCAACTGTGATGTTTACAACTTGTGAAGGGAACTGATGGTTTTATTTATTAATGACCACACAGGAATTCTAATCAAGGTAAATGAATTAGGTAAAACAATAGTTGGTTTGTTGGAGTGGAGATCTTCCCATTTTCCTATTATTCGTTCTTGCTTATTGAAGCATTTTGACCTTGAGCTCTGTGAGTATATATATGATTGCAATGTCATGGACATTCATACTTCATTTTAGAACCCAGCTGACTCACACTGCAGGGAAATGTGGTGAGCTCCTGGGAGCCTTCTGGTCTCTTTTTCTCTGGACACATGTAGGCATATATCTGTGTGTTATTCAGTTAATAAATTTATCCATAATGATGTACATCTGTGTGGCCATATGTTTTTGCATTTGTATATATGTACATGCATGCCCATGCACACATGCTTTCTGTCTGTGATGTAAATATATTCTGGGGTGTGGAACAATTGGGGAATTGGTAAGGGCCAGGAATATGTATATTTCTGAATGTGTTGATCTGTCTCAAATTGCGTTTTTGATGGCCTTAAATGTTTCTTGTTTCCAAAGCTAGCTTAAAGCCTCTAGATATTTTCATGTAGGAAAGGCCTGTCTTTATTTTTTATGTATTTATTTTTTTGACATCTTTATTGGAGTATAATTGCTTCACAATGGTGTGTCAGTTTCTGCTTTACAACAAAGTGAATCAGCTATACACATACACACATCCCCATATCTCCTTCTCCCTCTTGCGTCTCCCTCCCACCCTCCCTATCCCACTCCTCTAGGTGGTCACAAAGTACCGAGCTGATCTCCCTGTGCTATGTGGCTGCTTCCCACTAGCTAGCTGTTTTACATTTGAAGCCCTGTCTTTAAAAGGTAGCATTTTCTTCTCAGTTAGTCAGCATGGAGGAAAAGGATCTTCTCATTCATTTATTTCTCTTCCACTTCTGTCTTACTCGCTTCTCTCCTCCAGTCTGGGGAAGAGCAGCTTCGACTATTGGTTTAGAAGACATCTCAGAAGCAATGAGATACTCCTGTGTAGTTTGCTACATGTAGTCTGAAAGTTCTTCCTGGAGTTTCTGATACATCTCTCAAGGGAATGGTGCCCTTGATTCCTCTAAATATCTGGGAGTCACTCTGTTACTGCTTTGTGGAACACTTTTATCCGTTACTTATCTTTTTTTTTATTATTATTATTTTTTGCGGTACGTGGGCCTCTCACTGCTGTGGCTTCCCCCATTGCGGAGCACAGGCTCCGGATGCGCAGGCTCAGTGGCCATGGCTCACGGGCCCAGCTGCTCCGCGGCATGTGGGATTTTCCCGGACCGGGACATGAACTCATGTCCCCTGCATCGGCAGGCAGACTCTCAACCACTGTGCCACCAGGGAAGCCCTGTAACCTATCTGTTGACCCAGTGGTTTCTAGAATTTGTGATTTACAAAACGGTGACATCGGAAAAAGATTTGGGGACTTGGGAACCATAGTGTTGCCAGCTTTATATTTTGCCACGTGAAAACATTAAAAGGAACATCATCTACCATTACTGTCATTTCATACAAGGAAGAATATTTTAGCATTAGAAAATTGAGACAGGCATAATTTCAGAGTAAAGTTAGCTTTATGAAAAAATGTACTCTGTTGTCCTTATCCTTTTAAATTTGTCATCAACTAACACCGTTCCATGGACTAGCTTCAGGGCCCAGGACTGTCCTACTCATCCTGTCCTATCCTGCCAAACCTCCTCCTCCTATTGATTCCTTCTACCAAAGCTCGCAAGAAGCTGCTCCGTGAGTCAAATGTAGATTTGTTGACTCAGAATGAAAAGTAAAGCTACTAAGAGGATTGGACATTCATCCTGATTGACATATTTTATCCCTAAGCAAGCTACATGAGAAAATTAAAACTGGAAGATTCTTGGATGAACATGGAATCAAAACAGGAGGGATCTGTTAGAGATTTAAGGTTTGGCCTCACTTTCTGAGCCAGACGCCTCCGCTTCCTCACCCAGAAGTTTTTGATGTTGTTAGAACCCTTCACCTCTGCCCTCCCTCCCCCCAGGGCCTGGCATGGACACTGCCCAGGTTGAGAAGAGCTGTTCTGCTCTGTTTCAGTTTTGATTTTACAGTGGGGGTTTTTTTTTTTTCTTACTTTCTTTTTAAAAGTGACCTGGGGCTTCCCTGGTGGCACAGTGGTTGAGAGTCCGCCTGCCGATGCAGGGGACATGGGTTCGTGCCCCGTTCCGGGAGGATCCTACATGCCGCGGAGCGGCTGGGCCCGTAAGCCATGGCCGCTGGGGCTGCGTGTCCGGAGCCTGTGCTCCGCAACGGGAGAGGCCACAGCAGGGAGAGGCCCGCGTACCGCAAAAAAAAAAAAAAAAAAAAAAAAAAAAAAAGTGACCTGATTTACTTTACCTGTTGAAGATGAGGGAACCTCATCGCTTCTTATAAGTCCAGCCTGCATGTAAATGTCGTTATATTTGAGTAAATGGTGTTCTCTCTCAGTTATTCGAGAAGCATAAATTTCTTGTTTCATGTGATTTAGGGAGTCAGCTGTGCTTCCCTTGTTTACTGACACGTTTTATATATATTGTCCCTACATGTAGTTTTAAACTGCCTCCCCACCCCCCCAACCCCCAGTTATTTCTGACTTCTCGCTTCAATATTAGTCTAGATTGGTCTCTTCTAAGTATTACAAGGTTAGGAATAACACATCATTGATCTCAAAGCAGTGTCTGAAGTAGCAGAGATTTATTTCAGACCATAGGAATCCTGTGTGTTGAAATTGGAGATGTGTCCCCCCTGCAACTTTATTGAGGTATAATTGAAGTACAATAACTCTACATATTTAAAGAGTATCATTTGGTTAGTTTGGACATATGTATATACATGTGAAACCAATCAAGATAATGAACACTTTGATCACTTCCAAAAGTTTCAGAGTGCCCCTTTGTAAGCTAACCCTCCCTCCATTCCTATCCCTTAGTAGCCCCGATCTGCTTTCTGTCACTGTAGATTAGTTTACATTTTCAAAATGTTATATTAATGGAATCCTACCATACATTCTCTTTTTTTGCCTGGTTACTTTCACTCTGAATAATTACTTTAAAATTTCTCCATGTCATCTATATCAATAGTTAAATCCTTTTCATTGCCGAGTAGTATTCCATTGTGTTAGATCTATTACGGTTTCTTTATCCATTCACCTACTGATGGATACTTGGGTTGTTTGCTTTCACTGTAACAGAGCTGCTGTGAATATTTCCGTATAAGTGTTTGGGTGGACGTATATTTTAATCTCTCTTGGTTAAATACCTACGAGTAGCTGTATAGGAAACCGCCAAACTGTTTTCCAAGTAGCTGTACCATTTTACATTCTCAAAAACAGTGTATGAGGGTTCTAGTTGGTCCATGTTGTTGCCAACGCTTGGCAAGGTCAATCTTCTTACTTTTAACCAAGCTAATGGGTGGTATGCAGCAGTATCTCGTTGTGGTCTTAATTTGTATTTCTTTGATTAATGATGTTCAACATCTTTACTGTACTTACTGGCTATTCATATACTTTGTGTGTATATGTGAAGTATCTGTTAAAATATTTTGCCATTTAAAAATTTTGTCTTCTAAAAGTTCTTTATTCTAGATACAGGCTCTTTGTCTGATATATGTATTGAAAATATTTTATACTAGTCTTTGGATTTCCTTTTTGTTTTCTCACTGACGTCTTCCAAAGAGCAAAAATGTTCAATTTTGATGAAGTCCAATTTGTCAGTCTTTCCTTTTATATTTTACATTTTTGTGTGTTCTAATTAGAAACTTTGCCGACTCCAAAAATTGTATTTTCTTGTATATTTTCTCCTAGGATTTATATAGTTTTAGGTTTTACAGTTAAGTTTATGAGATCTTTTTCAGGTTAATTTTTATGTATGGTGTAGGCTAAGAGTTGATTTTCTTTCCCCATATGAATATCCAGTTGATCAAGCACCAGTCATTGAAATAACTTTCCTTTCCCCATTTAATTGTTTTTGCACCTTTATCAGATCAGTTGATCGTATATGTATGGGTCTACTTCTGGACTCTGTATTCTGTTCCATTGATCTATTTGACTATCTTTATGTGAATATACAGTGTCTTACTGTAATTGTATAGTAGATTGTGAAAGTCAGGCAGTGTTAGTCCTTGTTAGTCTTCTAATTTTGTTCTTTCAAAGTTGTTTTGGCTATTCTAGGTCCTTTGCGTGGCCATATAAATTTTGGAATCAGTTTATCACTTTTTACAAAAAAAGTTTCTTGAAATTTTGATTGGAATTGCTTTAAATCTGTAGATCAATTTGGAGAGAATTATCATCTTAACAAAATGGAGGCTTCCTATCCAAGAACTTGGTTTCTCTTTCCATCTAGTTAGGTCTTCTTTAATTTCTCTCTGACTTGTTCTATAGTTTTCAATGTAGACTGCTTGACCATCTTTTGTTAGATTTACTCCAAAGTATTTTATGTTTTTTGGTGCTGTTGTAAATGGACTCATTTTTGAAATTTCAAATTCTTTCTTGGTAGTATATAAAATGAATTTTTGTGTATTACTCTTATACCTTATTTTCTTGCTAAATTTATTAGTTCCAGTAGTAGATATTCCAGTAGATGCCCTGGATTTTTCTATTTAAGCAGTCATCATCTGCAAATAGAAATGGCTTTATTTATTCCCTTCTGATCTTTATGCCTTTTAACTCTTTTTCTTGCCTTGTTGCAATGTCTAAGACATTTGAATAGAAGTGGTGACTGCCTTGTTTGCAGGGGAAACTTTGACCTTTAAGTTGATATTGGCTGTAGGCTTTTTTGTAGATGAGATGCTCTCTATTATTTTGAATAAGTTTCCTTCTTTTCCTAGTTTCATTTATCATGAATAGATACTAAATACTGTCATTTTCTTTCCTTTTTTTTTTTTTTTTTGCATTTATTGGAACAATCACATTGTTTTCCTTTGTTCTGGTAATGTATCACATATTCCCCTGTTAATATGGTGAATTATATTAACTAACTTTTTATTAAACCAACCTTGCATTGGAAGAAACTCTATTTGGTTATGTTGTATTTTCCTTTTTATATTAGAGTCTATTGAAAATATTTTGTAAGATTCTATTCCGATATTTTAAGTTGGATTCTGTTGTTAATATTTTGTCAAGGATTTTTATATCTATATTCAAGAGGGTTATTAGTCTGTGATTTTCTTTTTTTGTAATGTCTTTGTCAGGTTTTGGTATTTGAGGATACTAGCCTTAGAGAATGAATTCAGCCATGATCTTTCTTCCTTTTTTTTTTGAAAGTTTGATGAAATTAATTTTATTTCTTCATTGTGCATTTGATAGAATTTTCCATTAAAGCCCTCTGCATTTTCTTTGGGGAATACATTTTGATAAATTCAATTCCTTTATTAGAAATGAGCTGTTCAGATTTTCCATTTCTTCTTGTGAAGTGGCATTTTCAATAAATTTGTCCATTTCATCCAAGTTTTTGAATTTGTTAGCATAGCATTTTCTTATTATCCTTTTAATGGCTGTATTCTGAAGTGATAACCCGTTTTTCATTCTAGGTAGAGGTGATCAAGCCGTCTAGCTGGAGATGAGGATGAGGGTGGGAGTGGGTATCAATTTTGTTGATATTTTCAAAGAACCAGCTTTTTGGCTTTGTTGACTTTCTCTGTTGTGTGTTTGTGTTCTGTTTTATTGATTTCTGCTCTTTATTATTTCCCTCCTTATTTACTTTTGGTTAACTTTGCTCTTTTTTTTTTAAAGCTTCTTAAGGTGGGTAAATTTGTTGTTTTTTAAATTTATTTATTTTATTTTTGGCTGCGTTGGGTCTTTGTTGCTGTGCGCGGGCTTTCTCTAGTTGCCGTGAGGGGGGCTACACTTCGTTGCGGTGCGCGGGCTTTTCATTGAGGTGGCTTCTCTTGTTGCGGAGCGCGGGCTCTAGGCACGCGGGCTCTAGAGCGCAGGCTCAGTAGTTGTGGCACACGGGCTTAGTTGCTCTGCAGCATGTGGGATCTTCCCGGACCAGGGCTCGAACCCGTGTCCCCTGCCTTGGCAGGAGGATTCTTAACCACTGAGCCACTGGGGAAGCCCAGGAAATTTGTTTTTAAAGCTTTGTCTTTGAAGGGCTTTGTTCGATTTATTTAATAAACATTTACTAAGACCCTGTGAGTCAATATACCAGGCACTGTCATAGCTGTGAAAACAAGTAGGACAAATTGCTTACAGGATAGTGGACATTGATACATGTCTACAGTCTGTTATCAAAAGTAGCACATCATTTGATTATTAGTCTCTTTGGATAAGAAAGCTTACAACCATCACTGCTTAATGTTTTCTTATATGTTCATTTTTAATTGAGTATCTGTTATTACATAATTAAAAGTAAATTCTTCCATGTTAATGACATGCTCCAACTGTCCTGTTCTGTCTTACAGATAATTTATTGTTTGTAATCAACTCCATCAAGCAAGAGATTGTAAACCGAGTACAGAATCCAAGAGAGGAGAGAGGACCCAACATGGGACAGAAGCTTGAAATCCTCATTAAAGATACTCTTGGTAAGAAGAACACTGGATAAACTAATAACGACTAATAATGTATAGTGTAAGGTATATGATTCAAGGGAATATTCAGAATTCTTTTAAGGAAAAACTCAAGTGGTCTCATTATAGTTACCTCCCTTTATGAGAAGATTTGTTTTTTTGAGAGTTAGCATTCATAAACATGTTCTGCTGGCTACCACGATTGATTGATTGATTGATTGATAGACAAGAAGTGATTTATTAGGATGCTTACTAGGCTTACAAGTGGGCAGGTGAGCGTTGTGCTGCCCCACAATTTATTATTTAGACTTCGTCACTGAACTGTTTTAACACTTAGGAAAGATAAACTTCTAGCAACTTTAACCTTCTGTGGGGAAGATAAAGATCCCTGACCTTGTCAAGCCTGCAGTATATACTTCAATAGAGGTTCTTACCTATTTGTTTTACTCTTTCACAGGATTCTAACAGACTTGATTATCTGGTTTTCCATCCCTGAACAGTTTATACCACATGGGGAGGAACAGAGAGGCAGGCATCCAGAAGTCAGGCAGAGTGATACCTGACAGGGAGGGTAGAGGTAGCTAATGTAGACAAAGACATGCAAACCCTAGAGGCCCCAGGAGCTTGGCTGCCATAGGAGCAAATCACCCTATGATCAGTAGCATCCCAAGGACATTACAGCATAACACAAGCCATGAAAACCCTGAAGCATCATAAAATTGTTTCAGCTATATTTTATGTTCTTTGTTTAACAGTTTTTATTCTAGGACTGTCTCTTAAAAACTGGTTCTTACATAGTTGTTGTGTAGAGTAGTAAATTTCACTTACCTGAGAATTTTCTTCCCCAGGATGCTGACTGTATATTGAATCACGTCACTTAAAAGAATTACAGCTTACTTTTCAATCATTAATTAGTTATTTACCTGAATTTTAGAGTGCCAAACACTATAATTTAAAAAAAATTTTTTAATTGTAAATATCTTAGAATTTGTTAAGACAATTTTTCTGACTTCCAGTTATTATAAATTCATTCATTCCACAAAATTTTTTCAATGTCTACTATGTTGCCAGGTGTTGGGGGATACAGGGGTTAAGTAGAGACTTGGTTGCTACTCTTCTTAGATGCTTGTAGTCTAAAAATGGAAGGCAAGGAATAGAAAACCAAAAATAATAATAATAACATTGTGGTAACTGCTATGAAGAAATCAAGATGCTTAGATGCAGTGGAGTGAGCAAGAATATTTTATTTCTACTTATACAGAAATGCTCCTGTATACCAAATCTGCTACCCAAATCATTGCATTTTCTTTAATTGAAAATAAGTACACATTTAATGCTTCCATGCACTTAGTAAGTTTCTTATGGTTTTTGAAATGTCATTAATTTCTCTTGTCAGCGTTGTGTTCATACTGAACGTAAAATATACTAGTGTTTCTGTAGGGCAATTTGGAATCATTAGTAAAATTAGCAAGGCATATAGATTTTAACCCGACAATTTCATGAAATTTGACAACTTTCATGTTTAAAGGCCAAAGGAGAAGATCTAAAAGAGAGATTAAGAGATGAGAAAAAAGAATTCCTTAGTCTAGGAAGGGATAAACAGCTAACATTTATATAGTACTTATTATGATCCAGGATCTGTCTGCTCAGATTTAGTGATTTACTTCCACAGTTCTGTGAAGGAGGTATTATTATCCTGGTTTTACAGATGAGGAGTTGGAAGCCCAACAAGGTATTAAGTAACTTGCCACAAGTCCTACAGCCAACAAGTGGCAGGACGAGGAGCTAGAAGTAAGTGCTCCTAGTTGCAAGTGCTTGCACTGTACCCATGGATCATCACTTGGCCCTGTCATCTGACACTCATCTCTAGATAGTTTCTGAACTGTATAGTTCCCAAGTGGCCCACTAATTGCCTCATCCAGTAGACTTACTTGAAAATTTATTTTTCTTGACATTCTGTGTAACATTTGATTCTTTTGAGCATTTATCTTCATTCTTAAAACATTTTCTTTATCTTAAGGTACTTAAGGTTCTGCATGCCTTGTTTCCTATCTTTTTACACACAAAATGCTAGTGGTTTCTCTGTGGCTCTAGCAATACCCACTGGTCATGTGCAGAAATTAAGATACGTTTCCAAAAAACAAAAGCTCACTTAGCATAATGGTTAAAATCAGAGTATTTGAAATCAGTTCTAGATTCAAGTCCTGGCCCTGCCACTTACTACCTGAGGACCCTAGGGAAGTAACTTCACTTCCCTCAACCTAATTTTATTCACCTATAATGTAAAGTGTGGACAGCTGTGTGGATTAAATGGAAAGAGTGCATGTAAAGCACTTAGCATACTGCTGAACACAAATTCTCAATACTTAGTATTTGTTGTTGATGTTACCATATTACATCGTAAACATTTTTTAATTAATTAATTAATTTGTTTATTTTTGGCTGTGTTGGGTCTTCGTTTCTGTGCGAGGGCTCTCTCTAGTTGCGGCAAGCGGGGGCCACTCTTCATTGCAGTGCATGGGCCTTTCACTATCGCGGCCTCTCTTGTTGCGGAGCACAGGCTCCAGACGCGCAGGCTCAGTAGTTGTGGTGCACGGGCCTAGTTGCTCCGCGGCATGTGGGATCTTCCCGGACTGGGGCTCGAACCTGTGTCCCTTGCATTGGCAGGCAGACTCTCAACCACTGTGCCACCAGGAAAGCCCACATCATAAACATTTGAATTTTTTTCCTTAAAAGAATTTTATTTCTACATTGTCTTCCTGTGTTAGGTAGAGAGAGGAATTTAATGTTATAAGAAAAAACTCTTCCTGTCTTTTTATTTTTTAACTTAAAGGTATTATATATTGATAAGTTTGTGTTTTCCCTTTGTACTGATTGCCAGTTTTACCAGATAAAATCCTTGACTCACATTTTCCTGCCTTGAGTATTTTAAATGTTTCTGCATTTTTATTCTGGCATAAAGTGTTGCTGTTGAAAAGCTAATAATTGCCTAATTTTTTTCCCTTATGCCGTTTGCTCTTTTTGCCCAGATGTCAACAGGATTTTTTTCTTTTTCTTTAAATCCTAGTAATTTTACTAGACCATGTCTTGGAGTTGGTCATTTTAGGTTGATATTCTCATATACACTCTGTGCTTTTTCAGTAAGTAGCTTCAGATCTTTTAAATTGTTATTTATTAATTTTTAAAATTTCTTTATTTAATTGATTTATTTTTGGCTGCATTGGGTCTTTGCTGCTGTGCGCGAGCTTTCTCTAGTTGCAGTGAGCGGGGGCTACTCTTTGTTGCGGTGTGCGGGCTTCTCATTGCGGTGGCTTCTCTTGTTGCAGAGCACAGGCTCTAGGCGCCTGGGCTTCAGGAGTTGTGGCTTGCGGGCTCTGGAGTGCAGGCTCAGTAGTTGTGGCGCACGGGCTTAGTTGGTCTGCGGCATGTGGAATCTTCCCGGACCAGGGCTCGAACCCGTGTCTCCTGCATTGGCAGGCGGATTCTTAACCACTGTGCCACCAGGGAAGCCCATATGTTTTTAATATTTGATTTGTTCCCTTGCTTTGGTTTTCTTCTTTGGGGACTCTTACTATTTGTGGGTTGGATCTTCTTTGCCTGTCTTCAGTATTTTCTGAAGTATATTCACTTCTTCTCAAATTAAAAAAAAAAAAAAATCTCTTAATTTCTTTCTTATTTTAAAATTCTTCCCCTTTTCACTGCTGTTTCTCTTAAATGCATTATCTGTTGTGTTTATTTGCGGCTCTTATATCCTTTTAGATTTGTTTTAACTTCAGGAGTTAATTTTTTCATTTTTTCTCTTTTTTTTTGAGGTGTGATTGACATAACATTATATTAGTTTCAGGTGTATAATGTACTGATTTGATACTGGTGTATATTGCAAAATGATCACCACAGTAAGTCCAGTTAGCATCCGTCCATATGCATAGTTACAAAATGTTTTTTTCTTGTGCTGAGACCTTTTAAGATCCTCTCTCCTACTACTTTCAAATATGCAGTACAGTATTATTAACTACAGTCACCATGCTATATGTTACATCCCGTTCATTATGGATTATAGTCTTTATCATCAAGAAGCACACATCTTTTGTCTTGTTTACAGCTTTTTCCCTGAATTCAATCTTGTGTGATCTTACAATCATGAATGTTGCTTTCTTATTATTTATCTTTGCTTGGTAGCCTTCCCTTTTATTTTCAGTCTTTCTGAATTACTTTATATGATATACATCTCTTTTTAAAAGATCTTAATTAGATTAAAATTTAAATTTAATTTCGATTTGCATACCATAAAATTCACTCCTAGATTTTTATATGTAACTTATAGTTTGATTTTCTTTATTAGTCAGTCTAGGAGTTTTTCTTTAATTGGATGAATTTAGCTCATTTTTATTTTATTATTTTTTTGGCTGCTTTGGGTCTTCATTGCTGTGTGCGGGCTTTCTCCATTTGCGGTGGCTTCTCTTGCTGCAGAGCACGGGCCTTAGGCTCACGGGCTTCAGTAGTTGTGGTGCACAGGCTCAGTAGTCGTGGCTCGCAGGCTCTAGAGCTCAGGCTCAGTAGTTGTGGTGCACAGGCTCTAGGGCATGTGGGCTTCAGTAGTTGTGGGTCGTGGGCTTGGTAGGTGTGGCTCGCGGGCTCTAGAGCGCAGGCTCGTAGTTGTGGTGCATGGGCTTAGCTGCTCTGCGGCATGTGGGATCTTCCTGGACTAGGGATTGAATCTGTGTCCCCCGCACTGGCAGGCGGATTCTTTTTTTTTTTTTTTTTTTAATTTTTATTTATTTATTTATTTATTTTTGGCTGTGCTGGGTCTTCGTTGCTGCGCACGGGCTTTCTCTAGTTGCCGTGAGTGGGGGCTACTCTTCGTTGCGGTGTGCGTGCTTCTCATTGTGGTGACTTCTCTTGCTGCAGAGCACAGGCTGTAGGCTCATGGGCTTCAGTAGTTATGGCTCGTGGGCTCTGGAGTGCAGGCTCAGTAGTTGTGGTGCACGGGCTTAGTGGCTCCGCAGCATGTGGGATCTTCCCAGACCAGGGCTCGAACCCATGTCCCCTGCATTGTCAGGTGGATTCTCAACCACTGCGCCACCAGGGAAGCCCGGCAGGTGGCTTTTTAACCACTGTGCCACCAGGGAAGTCCCAGCTCATTTTTATTTATTGATGTATGTTTGTTTATATTTCTGTTATCAAAAGAGCTGTTAGGGGCTTCCCTGGTGGTGCAGTCGTTGAGAGTCCGCCTGCCAATGCAGGGGACACGGGTTCGTGCCCCGGTCCGGGAAGATCCCACATGCCACGGAGCGGCTGGGCCCGTGAGCCATGGCCGCTGAGCCTGCGCGTCTGGAGCCTTCGCTCCGCAACGGGAGAGGCCCTCGTACCGCAAGAAAAAAAAAAAAAAAGAGCTGTTAAGATTTGTTCATATGGCTTTCTTGCCTTTTTATGTCATTCACTGTATGATCCATCATTATTATAGTTTCATTTTGTATGTGTCCTCTGATTATTTTCAAGCTCTACATTTTTGTCTTGCAGGTTCACTTTTTAGCTAATAACATGTACACTTAATTTTTTTCTCAACTTTTCATTTAAGATATCAATCCTACTAGAAAAGTAGAAAGAAATAGTCCAGTGAACACTTGCGTGTCATTCCGCTAGATTCACCAGCTGTTAATATTTTGCTGCATTTGTTTTATTTCTGCCTCTGTGTACATTTTTTTCCCTATATATTTGAAGGTAACTTATAAACATATGATTCTTCATCCATAACTACTACTTCAGCATGTATTTCTCAAGAACAAGGACACTTTCTTACTTAGACACAATACTGCTGTAACTTCCGTTGATGTGACATCTTTGTGGAGTCCATATTTAAATTTCCCCAGTTGTCTCAGTAATGTCCTTTATAACCTTTTTGTTTGTTTTTGATCCAATTAAGGATCATGAGTTGCATTTAGTTGTGTCTTTTTTTTTTTTTTTTTTTGTCTCCTTTAATCTAGATCAGTCTCCCAGGCTTTTTTTCTTCCATTAAAAAATCCAGGTAGTTGATCTTGTAAAATGTCCCAACATTTGAACTCATCTGTTTGCCCATGATTAGTTACAGTTACATTTTCTTGGCAAGAATACATTGTAGCTTATATATCCTTCTCATTATGTCAATCAAGAAACAGTATCAGTTTGTCCCATTATTGGTCAGGCTGATTTTGATCACATGGTTAAGGTGGTGTCAATTCTCTGTTTTTTACAGTATCTTTTGACTTCTTATGAGCAATTACTGCATAGTATTTTTCTGCTTCCATCTCCTTTAATTGCTCAGTTTTGTATTACATTTAAAACACGTACACCTTTGTTACGTAAAATCAATGTATCAAATATCTTTGACCTCAGCTATAGAGGATGAGGAAGACGAAAAAATCAACATACCTGCAGTGTCTCCCACCTTTCCTTCTTTTCCAAGTTTGCTTATTTATCCAGTTTTCTTTAAAATGAAGAAAAAGGAACGTAAAATTGATCGTCATTATAAAAATGAATGAAAACATCCTTCAGCTATATATTTTCAGTCACGTGGGTGAAGCCCATCCATGAGATGTAGTGAGGTTGGAGCAGTTGGAAGAGACTGGTGGTTTGATCCTTCTAATCTTGTAGGCTCTAATTATGGTGGGTAGAATTATTTTCTGGGCTGCAGTAGCAAACGGCAGAACACTCATCTGGGACCAGTGTCTAGCTGAGAGTACCCCTGACCCTCAGATTTTCCTACTCCTCACCTTCATATGTGTCTAAGTGTGCCTATTATTCTTTTCTTCAGGTCTCCCAGTTGCTGGGCAAACCTCAGAATTTGTTAACCAAGTGTTAGAGAAGACTGCGGAAGGCAATCCCACTGGAGGCCTTGTAGGACTAAGGATACCAACATCAAAAGTGTAATCAGCCTCATTGGACCACTGGTCAGAAATGTCTGTGTTTGTCACGTTATTCATTGTAAATTTTCATTCTGTTTTGCATGTCAGTTTAGCATTATGTAAACATTTACAATTAGGTTACATTGTTTTAAGAACTAAGTAGCATAAGTGAAGCATGATCCAAAATACTTGATTATTACATTTTCAGAGCATAAACCGTTGGTTAAAACTGCTACTGGCATCAGAATCGAAACTCCTACATTTAAGTAGATGTTTAGATACAGGTTACAAAATCTGTTAAAGCAAAACATTTTGGAAGAGTGAAGATAATAGTAAATGCCAAATATTGTGGCAGGTTTACGCTCTGAACCACACAAAAAAATTGAGGAAGCATTTTTTTAAACAGTCAGTTTAGATTGTTTTTAGAATTATTGCTTTTTATTCTAATTTTCCACAACCATTAATCTCACTTGTACATGGCACAACCCAGCACTCATGCCCATGTGCCATATTAGATGTTCATTTTCCGAGCTCAATATGGTATATATAAATATATATATAAATATATATATATAATGTCTGTGCAAGTAAGAAAAAAAAAGCATATTCTTTGTGCCTTGTATTTTGGGGAAACTATAAAACTGGTAATATTTTGTATGATGAAAACCCTAATGAGGAAAAACAAGATATATAGATGGAAAAATTATGGGGTTTAAATGTTTTTTTGTTCCAACTCTTTTTCAAATTTTTTGAATGTATATAGGACTATGTTGAAATGTAGATATATGCCACAGAGTCTGTGTATTGTATAAAAAACAAAACAAAAAAACAAAAAAAAGATGGCTCTAGAAAACTCATATTTCGGTACTTGACCGGAAGAAGACAAATACTTGCACATTATTGCGATTGTTTTATTTTTTGTACCAAAGACAAATGCAACTGATATGGCATACTGCCAGTCTAAGTAAAGTTTTGCACAGCTTACATGATACTGTATGAATGTATGAAAAAAAAGGAGAAAAAAAAAGAAAAACGAAAAGGTCAGGGTTAGGGATCTTACTGAACTGTGAATTTTATTTCTGTTTGGGTCCAATTATCTACAGAAGGAGCATCCACACATACAGATATTATTTTGCTGTTCCTCTAGTTCGCTTCCATAGTAGATAAGTTGGTGGCCATTTAGGTGTCTATAAGTCTTTTAATTTCTGCACTTATTGTAGGAAATTTTAATATATTTCATTTTAGTAAGCTATTGGTAAAATAGTTTTTGACCTTGAAAATTAAAAAGTTTATTTAGCTTATTGTAGTATACTTCCACCAAACAACCAAAATACAGATTATTTTTATTGTATTATGTATATATATATGTAAAGACAGAAAAAAGCTAAAAATATCTAATTCTTTAGTTGCCACTTTTCCAATTGATGTATTATTGTGCATGTAATATTTTCAAAGATCAACACAAGCTTAAAACAAAAACAAAAAGATTTATAGATTTTTATATTTTTGTACAGGTATTTTCAAACTAGCTTCTTCAAACTTAACATGTGACTTATTCTTCTTCTATAGTTTCTAGAACTGAGAAATATTAACACATTTAGTTTTTAGGTGCTCTTTTTTGTTCACATAAAACAGCTTCATTAGTCAGTGTTTTAACTATGTTAAAGCTTTACCTCTTGATGAGAAATTTCTTATGTCAAGGCAACGTTATAAACCTTCCCTACAGATCTTTCCGTCCTGTCTCTCTTACTGTTTTATTTTCAAATCTTGTGTTTTGAACTCTGAAAACTGGTAGCTTAAAAATTATACCTTAAAAAAAAATCCTATTTAGCCAGAAAAAAAAAATACCAAAAATTTCCGACCTAGCTGCCGGGAAAGTATCTATTTCTCCAACTATTTCTCCATTACCCCTTGGAGAATTTATTTTTAATTATATTTTGTCTATACGGTGTGTTTCCTTTTCTGTTACTTTCTCCCTCCCCACCACGGTTTCCCATTTGTAAGTGATAGCACATGAAGCTATAGCTTATAAAGGTTTGTTTGATTCTAAAACACACAGTAACAAGTGAGCAATGTTGCTTTCATGCTTCTTTGACATTATGAAAAAGAAACTCCAAGAAGGATTGTCTTAACACCTTAGCTGAACTGTGCTGCACAAGATTACCCTGTGTGCTTGGTGGAAATGTACCTGGTTAGTGCATTCACACTAAACAGATAAGCTTAGATCTAATGGTTTAATAGAATGTAAGTTTATTGTTTAAAGTTTTTCATTTTTAGGTGAGAGAAGGCAAAGCACAGGTTTGTAACTTGGAGGTATATGAAGTTTTGACAGAATGTGTCTGGGAAATTGAAACATGTTCCAAAATATGGCAGTTTTGCAATCAGGTGAAAATCACTTCATGATAGAGATTCAGCTGATGAGGTTTATAAAATTGCCCCTTTCTAGCTGCTCTGTTAGGAATTCTGGTCTTTTATACCTTTTTCTTGTCTGCAAACCAGAATTTGATTTTTTGGTCTTGCATTTCAAAAAAAGACTTTGAATCTGTTTAGTAGATTCCATATCCTTGCATTTCAGTGTTTTATATGTACTACTTAAGTTAAATAGGTAAAAGCTTTTAAATAGTTGAGCTTTTTAATGTTGACACTTTATTTTGTACCTATTTATATATGTATGTATATCTTAGAAAAGCACTTTGTTAAAAAAAAAATTGCATTTTATATGATTCCTGCCATTTGCTGCTAAATCTGGGCTGGTCAGAATGCTGCAGCGATACTTGATCTAAATAAAAACCTGGCAGTAAAATGTAGAGTGAAAGTTAAATCCTCTTGCTGTTTTAACTTTATCATAAAGATGACATAGGCAAGCTGTGCAGCTTTACATTTTAACCAGGGGACTCTGTGGCATTTAAAACCGTCTAGAAATGGTTGTACTTTAATGCCAGTAATAATCTGCTTCCTCTATTGTCATTAAAATGTATACGTTTAGTGTATCACACAAACAAATCTTATAAGGGTAACGTAAAAACCCCAACAATTGTACGTGTTCTGTTTTTGAAAATTGTGGCATGTATTTTTGGGTGAAGATCATTAGAGAAGAGCTCTCTAAAGGTTTTCTGTGTTCATACATGGTATACAGATAGCTCATAATGAAGTCCAGAATTTTGCTTTAAGTGAAGGCATTGTGAATTCACCTCAAATAAACCCATTGTTCCCAAAGCAGTTATAAACTTTGACTCTAGTACTACTATGATTTAAAAAAACAAAAAACGTTCTTCCTCTTTTCAGATACACTGGATTCTTTATAGAGTTTGTCTCCATATGAAAGCATGCTGTCCAGTTGTTCTTGTTAAGATCTTGTCTGAGTTTTGAATTGGGTGCCACACTTTTTCAGTCAGTATGATTGCTTGTTCTACTACTGTACCATGTACGATTCCTGTCCTCTCCTATATCCTTCATGACAGATTATGATGTGGCTTTATATTGTGCCTTACTTGTACATTTAAAACAAAACATCTCCATTCCCTTTCACTTCCTAAATCTTTCACTTTGACCTTTTTGGTAAGAGAATCAGAGCTATTATAAAAACATCATGAAGGATTTCAGATGGGTATGGTTTCAAATTCCCTCTCTTTACTGTTATTTTATATTTGTATGAAAGACCAGTTTTGAATGGTCTTTGAATATGAGGGGGAGAGATTAGCAGTAATTTCACTACATCCCTTTTTCCTGACTTTCATGAATTTGTCATACATCTTCTTTCTGATGCTTGACTTCATTTGCTCCTTAGCAGTAGTCTGCATTTAAAGAAAGGTATGCTCAGTTCATCAGCTTGAAATTGACTATTTTCATTTTTCCAGAATTTTTTAGGAGAAGAGTACTCGTTTTGTTTGTTTTATAAAACAGATGACAAGTCTCTTTAAAAGAAACAGAAGTACAGTACTTTTGAAATACAATGCTGTTAGTTTGGATTTCTTTTTTTATATATAATATTCATACAGTTATCTGATGTTTGCCTTCATTAATAAAGCTGTTAGTTTATTCACCAAAATGTCAAGAATGGATGTGCTTTTCTTTATTCCATACATTTCTAAATATTTTAGCTGCTAAGAGTTAGTTAACTTTCTAAGAAACGAAATCAAGTTGCCTTCAGCAGGAATTTTGTCTTTTTCTTAATTGTAGGAATTAACAAAAACTTATGTTCCCTTTCTTTATATAGTCTTCCTAAAATTCTGTTCAAGTATTTTCTAGTTAATTATGTAACAGAATGTTAGCATCTCTCCAAATCTTGAAACTTGAATTTTGAGAACGCATTGAATTATGCTTTCAGTGTTAAAGTTTCAGATTATCCTTCTAGTGAAGTCTATTGTGGAATACCATTTCCCATGGAACTAAGGCCATTTCCACAACTTTGCACAGAACTGCAGTCTTGTTCTTCCCTCGGATCATGACAAATAAGCCTCACACAGTGCCGTAATACTTGTGGATTCTTTTGTAATCTTTGTAATCTTAATAAGGGCATTATGAGAAGATGACTCCATGTTTTTTTAATATTTCAAACACATTGGGATGTAACCATGAATGTCAACTGTAGGAATGATTGTTTCGTTTTAAGGAATAAGCATGTTGGGGGGAAGATGATGAAAATGTACTACTGACAGTTTTACACTTCCATAGACAAGTGGGATTATGTGTTGAAGCATAATCCTCGTGCTTAGTAAACTGACTGAAATTGTAGAAATTACACCTAGGAGCTGAATTATGCCAAATTGCCATTTTCCTTTAGAAAAGAGAGATTTGGGGGTAGTGGTGAGGGAATAGAACCTTAAAACTACTTCCAAATAGTATTTTGGAATTGATGACTTGGTGACTAGTGAGGAACATCAAAGTTGGGTATTTCAATGTGCCAAGTTCGGGTGAACTAAGTTTGCCTCTTTCATAACAATGTAAACACAATGGTGTAGTTAATTAAATTATGGGTGGGTGTGAGCGGGACTGATTACTGTGTCTTGCCCTTCGCCCTTTGTTTTTTTCAGAACCAAATAACAGAAATGTATATGTGTGTACTGTATCTGCCTTTTCACCACATTTTTATGACACTGTATTCCACTGCCTGCTTTTTTTTTTTTAACCTTCTTTCCCTGGGGTTTGTCCTATAACTTAGCATTTGTGGTTAACAGTGATACTAGGGCTGACTGCACATAAGACGTCACAAGAGAAGAGCGGAAGGGCAAGAATTCAAAGTGTTTGTTCATACAATGTGGCGACCTCTTTTGCATAGTTGCGTAGGATCCTGTTTGTAATGCTATCATAAATATTCTGTAGTTTTGTTCCCCACTCCCCTAACTGTAGCTATGAAACTTTTTATTGGATTCAGTCTTGTCTATTGTCTAGAAAGAATTTTATCTCGTTGACGCATGAGCTGTTTAAAAATTATTCTATTAAATGTTGGTTAATAGTTGTGCAGTTTTTCTTTTCAGAAGAAAAGGCAATTCAAACATTGCCTTTATTTTCTGTCACTTTCCAACCCCTCAGCACTTCTAGTCAGATACAGATTCATCAGTGTATGCAACATCCTTTGTAATTTAAAATAAAAAAAGATGAAAAGAAAAGGTTTTGAATTGTTTGCCTCATGCTTTCGTCCTTCCTTTTTCTGTTGCTTTTCTGTTGCTTTCCAAGGCGATCATCCACCCTTCAGAATAACCCACTGCAACAAAATTCCAAACTAGAGACAGCAGTGAACTCTTGATCGCGCTGCCCCTGTCTTGGTGTAGTGTGCGAACAGCTAACATTTTTTTTTTAACACTTTGGGCTGCTTTTTCAATACTTTAGTTAAATTTAGCTATTACGTAGAATTATTCATTGACAAAAACATTTACATTCTTTATAGGTTAGAGCATAGTTTAGTTTATCCTTATTTCTCCTCCTTGATTCTTTGGCCAAGCGATTTCTCTGAGGGGAAAGAAGGTATTTTGAGTCTCTCCTGACTTAAGCCTTTGTATGTGTTTGTGTGTTTCATAATTCTAAGTAGGTCCCCAAGCTAGGCTGGGCATATACATAGAACTGTTAAATCAGGGGACCTGAGTAAACACCACTGTAGCAGTGTGTACCTTCGGCCAACAAACATTTGTTTAGCACTTTCTCTGCCAAGACTTGTGCTGCGTACTGGCCAGAAGGAGACTAAAGAGACCGCCACTAACGTTTAGTCTGCTGAGGGAGGCCACGTGTGAACAGGGCCACGAAACAACACAAGAGCTGTTAAACACGCAAAGGGTTCTAGGTACGTTACCACAGAGGTATTTGCCAGGACACTGGTACCACATCAAGTGGGGTATGTTAAGAGAATTGACAGGCTGTGTGCATGACATCCCTGGTCCCTTGAAGAAGCCCTTTTTGCTTCGAGTGACAGGCTGTCAGGAAGCAAAGTGGGCCTAGCCTCTCATGGACTGGTTCTGCTTCAGGACTTGCTCTCACAGGAGCCTCTGTCAGAGTCTGGGCACTTTAAGGAGCTGGGTGAGCCAGCCCTTCCAGTACAGCTCTTAGGAAACCAGCCCTTCTGTTAGGTAGCGCCCAGTGAGATGGGCTGTTCAATTGTCCCTCGTTGCCCACATTGATTTCGGAACCAGGAGAGAAAAACATTAGTTGGGAAATACTTTAATATCCCAGCTGAAAGGTTCAGAATAGGAAGAAGGCATTAGAAAGTCCTAGAAGGCTAGGGTGGCATTCATTAAGCCCCTGCTAGGTGCTTTCCTATCAGGGAACTCACCTGCTGCTCTCTGTGGCCCAGTGAGGTAGGTGATCATGTCCATTTTACAAAAGAGACTAGAACCAGATGCAGGGACTCATCCCAGACCCAGCTTAGATGATACAGAACTCCAATTCAAATGGCAATCTGCTTGCAGCGCTCAGAGACAATCCATGCTCCTCTATAAGGGACCTGGCAAAGTCACTGGCAATATTTGGATGGATGTCAGTGTAGGAGGGAGATAATGGGCTTAGGGTCTGAAAACCAGAAAGAACTAAAGCCAGAACCTAGTACATGCAGTAAACAAAAGCTAGTCTCAGGATCAGTAGGTAAAGGTGACGGAAGCAAAACAGCATTGGCAGTAGTCAGTGAGGGGGAGTGCAGGTCACCAAATTGTATATCTATCCCTCAAAGATGGCCTCTAGCTGAAGGCCTTAGAATTGAGTCTTTTTTGTTAGAATGGAGTATGTTGGAGGGTGGAGAAAAGAGGAGCTATGTTTTCTCTAATTGCCTCATGGAAATGCAGCTGGTGACTGTTGGTTGCAGAGGAATTTCCACCAAGTAGCATGATGGGAAAGGGGCTCAAGGTCACTTGGGCCTATCTACTGCGTGCAGAGTTTGGGTTTCTTCAATGTCCTGAACAGGGAGCTTCTGCTTGAGGATCCAAGACGTTTGACCTGAAGGATGTCAACCTCAGTTTCTTTAAAAGGTTTTAGTCTTAAAATGTCTCCAGGAATGAGCTTAAAAGAAAATGTACAAACTCTGAAGAAAACATTAAAATACTATGAAGGATACAGAAGACGACTTGAACAAGTGGAAAGATAGACCAAGTTCTTGAATAGGAACAGTCAACGGCATAAACCTGTCAGTCGTCCTAACTTAAATGAACAATTCAGTGCCATCCCGATAAGACATACCGATACGATTTCAAAAAACTAAAGTTCACATGGGGAAAAACATGGGGTGTTTGATCCTAACAGATATTAAAACACATAAAACTAATATTAAAACAGTGTCATTTTGGTGAATGGTGAATGAATGAATAGGCCAACAGAATAGAATGGAAAGTATAGAAATAGATTCAGATGTATTTATATTTAATTTATATATTATAAATAATACTAATATAAATTATTAATTTATATATTATTTATATTTAATTTATATGGTAAGTGTGGCATCTGAAACCAGTGAGAAAAGGATGGATTGTTCAGAAAATAGTGTTGGAACAACTGGGTAACCCTCTGGAGAAAGTAAACTTGGCTCTGTATCTCCCACCATAAGCTAACACATATTTCAAAATGGGTAAAGATCTAAATGTAAAAATAAAATTTCAAATAAAACTTTTTTAAGGCCCAAAACACCATAAAAGCCAAGTCAAAATTCTGTAGACTAAGAGACAAAGCTCATTTCTAAGGGCAAATCCTCCTAATATCTAAAGAACTCTGGGAGCTGATATGAGAAAGACTGACAACCTAATAGAAAAATGAGCAGATAGTAAAATAAATACAAGTAGTTCTCAACTTCATTCATGATAAGAGAAATGAAAATTGAAAGATGGCATTTTTCACTTAATCAAATTGGCAAAAATCCCAGTGTTTGTTAACACCGTGTGTACGAGGCTGTGAGAAAGCAGGCATTTGTACCACATTGCTGGTGGGAGTGTAAATTGATATAATTTCTATGAAGAGCAATTCGGTAGCATGTATCAGAATTTTAAAGTGCATATATCCTTTGACCTAGCAATTCCATTTGCTCTGGGCAAGTCATTATCTCTCTGTGCCTGTTTCCTCATCTGTAAAAAGTGGATAACTCTACCTCGCAGGGTTGTTGTGAGAGTTAAGTTAGAATGATACACATAAAGCACTTAGTACAAAGTACCTGGCACAAGGGAAGTGCTCCACAAATGTCAGTAATATAATAATAGCAGTCATGTGCATTGCATTCTTACCATGTACCACATTACTACATTGTGCTTGGTGCTTTTTATGTATTACCTCTTTTAATCTTTCAGTCAATGCTGTGATCACCAGCATTTAGCCTCTGAAGCACAGAGATGTGAAGTGGGTTGTCAAGCAGGATTCAAGCCAGGGCAGATGCCCAAGCCTGCAATATACAGCCTGTTTATTAGGGGTGGGGTGATGAACACCTTAAGGGAGGGTGTTCCATCCAAGGCTACAGATCCGAAAAGAGCTTGAAGAATCCAGGAAGGAGACAGGGCTGTGTGGGGTACCTGATGCCCTTGAGGTCCAGCTAAGAAACTTGGACTAGTTAATAAAAATACAATGAAAGAACCTCCATCTGTTGAGGGTCTGTTCTTAATTATTTTCATCGAAACTACTCCAGCGAGGTAAATTTATTAAATCCAATTGTATACAAAAGGCAACCACCAGGAGCCAGTGAAGGGGTGTAAGCTGGAATGTGACTTGATCAGTTGTGCGTTTTAGGAAGATCCCTTGGACCGTGGGCTGGACAGACAGGAAGTACCCTAGCAAACTGCTTTGAATTCCGTACATTTAAAAAAGATAACATTTGTCATTTTTTTCTTTCACTCCACAATTTATATTCACTGTAGAAAATATGAAAAATACAAGAAAGTTTAAAGAAATTTAAAAAACTGTTAATTCCACCTTCCAGAGACATCCCAATTGATACTTTTCCTCCAGTTTTTTCCCCCCTCTATGCAAAAAATATGCAGTCATTAGAATGACTGATGGGCGGAAGATGGGGAGACGCCCCTGTTAAAGCGTTGCTGATAATTCCCTCCTCTCTTTCTCTCCGTCTTACTAGGTCCACACCAAGAGGCCGACTGATTTTTCCCACGAGTCAGGGAAAGTCCACACGACTCGGCGCTACCACCCTCGCTCGCCGCAGGCCTGTCTCTAGGGGGCGCTGCCGCAAGACCCGACGGGGAAGAAGGAAGCCGGTGCGAAAACGCGTTGGAGTTTGGGCACCGCGGCAGCCCGTAGCCGGCTTTCCCAACATGGCGTTTCCCCAGGACGTCCACGTCAGGATCTGTAACCAAGAGATTGTCAAATTCGACCTGGAGGTGAAGGCGCTTATCCAGGTACTAATGCCCGGGACCCCTGCCGGGGTCCAGTAGCCCTAAACCCAAGCTCCACTGGCCTTCTGTGAGCTCGGCGGTCTCACTCCCGAGCTTTTCCCCCTTGGTCCCCTCCCCTTGGTCCCCTTGACCATTGGCCTTGATACTCCATCTGGCTGCCGTTGGCTCGCCCTCTTCCGGGACCCCCCCCCCCCCCCCCCCCCCCCC
>NW_006792411.1:2116858-2120767 GCF_000442215.2 Lipotes vexillifer
TCAGCCCCGACCAGCCTTCCCCTTTGTGGCCTCTCCCCTACACACCTCTGGCCGTCGCCTCGCCCCCGCGACAGCCTCAAAGCTTACCTGTCATCCTGCTTGGCCCCGCCTTCTGACACCGTCCTCTCCATCCTTTGGTAGCGTCGTGGAAGCCATCAGCCTCGCCCCCTGCTGGCCAGCTCCCTGGGTCCGATGCCCCGTGGCACCAAAGGCCACCTGGCATGGGAGGCACCGTTCGTTACGTGAAACGAACGTCACCTGGACCGTAGTTGGGATTGTTGTAAATGAGGAAATCGGGTCTGCCTGGATCAGAAAGCAGATACTGGCAAAACTGGGACCCGGACAGGGAAAGTGAGTCTGTAGAAAAGACTTGAGTCTACTCTTTCGTTTAACAGATGGGGTAATTGAGGTCCTTTGCCTTAAGCCAATTTTAAGGGTAGAAGGTAGTATTGCAGTAAACCAATTGGCATAGGCAAGAGTTAGGAATGTAGAAATGGTTCCTTGAGTTTAGCAAAAAGAAACCAAATGTTTAAAACCTTCCTTTTAGGCAGATCGTTTCCATTTCCAACAAATGTTACTAAACATTCGACGTATACTCAGAGTTTGCAACTAGCTGTCGTAAAAGGTGAAGGAAAGTAAGGCTACCCACGGAAATCAGATGCAAAATGAACCAAATTAATAGCTTATTATATGTTGCAAGGGCTGTGATTTAACGAGTAATCCAGAGAACAAGTGAGGCAACTTGATGCAAACATTTAAACTTCTTGAACTTCACATTTCCCATGTGTAAACTACAAAACATCTGGGCCAATTCTAGAAAAATAAATTTAAGATTCAGAACAAATGAAGTTGCCTTTTCACATAATCTAAATTGTTTAAGCGCCCTTTTGCACTTTCCAACATTTGCATTCTCATGATGAGAACAATTGATTATAGCTAGATTTAGCATACTCTTACTGTGTTCCAGCTCCTCTGCTAAGCCCTTTACAAAGGTACCTGGTCTGTGAAGTGGGTATGTTGTGATGAGGAAACTGAGGCACAGAGGACTCTAACTTTCAAGGTTACACAGCTAATAAACTGCTACAACCAGAATTTGAATCCACATAATCTGGCTCTAGGGCCTGCTTTAAAACCTGGCCCTGGGATGAGGTCTCCATAGACCTCTATGAGCTGGAGGAGGAGTATTACTCGTCTAGCTCAAGTCTTTGCGAAGCTAATGGTCTGCCTCTGTGTGAAGCTTACTGGAGGCTGGACCTCAACACAGACTCCACTGACAGCCTCTGAGGCCCTCTGCCGGCGTCCCCAGAGCCCAGTGCTGGCCCCCTGCAGGCTGCAGCCCCTGCCCACTCCCATGCCGGTGGCCCCGGCCCCACGGAGCACTCCTGAGCCTCCCAGGGCTCCCCTCCCCGGGCCTCTAGGGTCTTAGGAATGAAATCCAGTGCTCCCCTCTGGGCCCACCACAGCCTCAACTCCCTTCAGCCTTGGGGAGCCGCCATGGCCTCTTTGGGAACTGTTTCAGCCCAGGGACAGCCGACCTAGGAGTGTTGGGGGAAAGCAGTGCCCCCAACCATGCTGGGGTGGCCCATCCTTCCTCGAGTCGTCACCCCTTATATGCTACCTTCCTGGCTGGCTGGATGGAAGGAAGTTTCCAGGATAGTTTGTCCTGTTGAGGACCTAACAGCGGGGCAGGGTTGATGCCCAGCATTGGGAGACCTGACCTGAGCATGGTGTTTACAATGGCGGGGAGGATGGAAGTGCTCAGAGTGGACAGTACTAGCCAAGGCCAGGCCCCCATGCAGAGCTCTGCCCGCTACCTTGCCCTGAGGCTCTCTGCGCTAGCTGACTGCCCCTGCAGGGCTGTGGGGAAAAGGGGGCTGCCCACTCTTGCAGAAGTCAGGCAGGGTCCTTCCTAATTCCGCTGCTGCACACATTTTGGTTATTCTTGTAATGAGACTGTTGAATAAAACCAGCTCCTCCCTTTTGCAAAAAACCCAAAAAAACAAAAACAAAAAACCTGGCCCGGGTAATTTTGAATGTCCAGAAACAAATTCTAAATCTACCTTCAAACATGTCTATAAACAGTGTGATTTATAATAGATGGTTTGTAAAATTAGATTGAGAAGTTAATCTTGTCATATGATGCCAGGAATTTAGCATCCTGATTTTCAAGTTGGAAAGATCTAAAGTTATAGTATCTCTTTCGGATGTTCATTCTTGTCAGATGTATAAGCTGCTTTAAGTCTTTCATAGTGGCTGGGTGGCGTTTTGTTAAGCTTCAGGAACTAATAAGTCAAGACAATTTTGTTTCTATCTATGCTTTTATGTTGCTTGCTCAGAATTAACCTAAAGAGGGATGAGAAAATGTAAATTATAATGTTTTTGCTTGTGTTGCAGAGGTAAACAGCAAAGATCAGGATGAATTACAGTCAGTAGGCCAAACTTAGTTGTGCTGTAAGCCAACTCTCTCACTGTACAGCTGGTGTCATTTCATTGCATTGTCTTGAGAAAGACCTCTTCATCTCTTCAATGTCTCCTAGGATATTGGAGATTGTTCAGGGCCATTAAGTGCACTCACCGAACTGAATACTAAAGTGAAAGAGAAGTTTCAACAGTTGCGGCACAGAATACAGGTGAGTGTCTGCAGAGCTGGGATGCTGAAACTGGGTAACGATGAACGGGGCTTGGAACTGGGACTAACCTCTGCTCGAGAGCTGTCCAGGTCCTTCAGTAAATGTTCAGATGGGAGTAGTAAACGTTTAGACAGTGGAGGTAACTGTACTAACCTGCTATCCAGGTAAAGATGAGGGACTTCTGAATGTACAGCACTGCCAGCTATGTTACAGGTAGATAGTAGGGACACCATTGTCCTGGGAATTTTTCAACTTGAAAACTCTGAGGTCACTTGCATTACTTTCTTTTCTCTACCACTCTCTCCAACCCATCCACCTCAATCCATTACCAGTGTCCCCTGGTTTTTTTTTTCGTGCTGTCACTTTGCCCAGCCTCTTCCTCTCTGTTTCTGTAGTCTCCAGTCACATCATATGCATACGTAACAGTCCTGAATTCGACTAGGGTATATGTGCTGTCTCCAAAAACAATAGAATGAGAAAAGTAGCAGTCTGAATAGCATAGGTGTTGCTGTGCTGTGCCCTGAGTGAGGGTAGGATGGGTGGCATGGATCTGGCCATTCCTGTCTGGGTCTTGGGGCACCTGGTCTCGCTGCATATGGTTCTTGGATTTAAAGACTTGTGCTTTCTTTATGACATGGCCCCAAATGCCAGCCAATAACCCTGTTTTTGCTTACCAGAAGAAGACAGTCTGTCCCAAAGATGATAGAAAAACTGGCAGTTTGGACCCTGAAAAACTGGATGTCTGTGTCCTGTGCGTTGCTTGCTAAGGGATTTTCAAGGGCAATTTTGGCAATATGCAGTTTTTGTCAAAGCAGTTCACTTGAAGATATCAGCAATGTCACTGAACCTGGCTGATCTCTTTCCACCTCCATCTCTAGTGCTGATTTAATCACTTTAATTTTTTAATTTAGAAAGGCTGTTACTTTCACATGTTTTTTATATATGCGTATATGTGTGTAAATATTGGCAGGCAGGAAAAAGTGCAGTGAAAATCTTAGGTGTGCCTCCTTATTTGTTCTCTGTTCCCCTCCTCCAAATAGGTAACCACTCTTATATGTTACTTATGTATCTTTCCATAGTTTCTCTACTCAGATACTAAAAAAGACAAATGTTTTCTTATTTCTTTCCCATTTCTCATCTAAAAGGTAGCATATTAAAAATGGTATTTTAATACCATTTTTAAACTTAATGTGTATTGGAAATCTTTCCATGTCAGTATTGGGAAGCTTCCTCATTCTTTTTTTTTTTTTTTTTTTTTTTTTTTTTTTTTTTTTTTTTT
>NW_006792411.1:2120777-2129942 GCF_000442215.2 Lipotes vexillifer
CCCGTTGCGGAGCACAGGCTCCGGACGCGCAGGCTCAGCGGCCATGGCTCATGGGCCTAGCCACTCCATGGCACGTGGGATCTTCCCGAACCGGGGCACGAACCTGTGTCCCCTGCATCGGCAGGCGGACTCTCAACCACTACGCCACCAGGGAAGCCCCTCATTCTTTTTTTATAGCCATAATTTATTTTTGGCCTGTTCTCTGTCAAAGGGCATTTATTTGGACTGTTTTTTTTGCTTTTTAAAGCAAATTTATTCCATGAAAAACCTTTTTTCAACTCATATGACTTCAGCTCTCCAGCCACACTCACCACCTTAAGTATAAGTATTTCCTTGTTCTTTCTGTTTAAGTGTCTGTGTGCTCACCCAGTGTGTATGTCCTTCACTAAGTAAGATAACCTCAATACATTTACACATTTGTTATGTCCCTCCCTCCCGATCATCAGCTCTTCAAGCACCAGTGTACCCCTGGCACCTAGTAAGGCCCTAATAATTTTGCACATGGTCAATGAGTATTGACTCCATCCCAGTTTTAATCTGCATCTCCAAACATTTATTAGTGTGTAAACAAGCATATAAATAAATAAATTAGTATACAAATGAGCTAATAATTTATGTTTTTCCATCAATAGCTTGATTAAAACTGGAACTTGTTTTAATTTGAAAGCCAAAAGTATGACATGACCAGACAGGGAAGGACAAATATCATATGATATCACTTACACGTGGAATCTAAAGAATAATACAAATGAACTCATTTACAAAAACAGAAATAGACTCACAGACATAGAAAACAAACTTATGGTTAACAAAGGGGAAAGGGTGGTGAAGGGATAAATTAGGAGTTTGGGATTAACAGATACACACCACTATATAGAAAATAGATAAACAACAAGGATTTACTGTATAGCACAGGGAACTATATTCAAATCTTATAATAACCTATAATGGAAAAGAATTGGAATATATATATATATATATATATATATATATATATATGTGTGTGTGTGTGTGTAATGGAATCACTTTGCTGTATACCTGAAACTAACACAATATTGTAAATCAACTATACTTCAGTTAAAAAAATATGACATGAGACTCAAGGTATATTGACATCTTTAATTATAGTCTGTCTGATAGTTCCATCATCTGAAGTTCTTGGGGGTCTCAGACAGCTGGTTGTTAGGTCTGCTGTCCCTCATTGTGGTGGACGGTTGGGTCCTGGTGTTTGGTTATTTTGGGCTCTGACTACTCCTCTTCAGAAGCCCTTCCTGGTGGGACTTTTGTGTGGCCTGAGTTGAAGGCAAGTCTCTTCAAAGGTTTTTGCATTTGCTTTTGCCAGGTCTCCTGGGATTATCACAAGTCTGGGAGCACTTTTACGTTCATTTCTCCTCGTGGAGTTTCTGAAACCACTCAGGGAGTATGAATTTGAATCCTAGATCAGTGTGAGGGTAGCTCCATGGTTATATATTCTCAGAGAAGATATTTTGTATCCCTCTAGCCAGACCCCACAGCAAAAAAGGACAAGCTTCCACATTTTCTCTGTGCTTGTTGACAGACATTTTCCTAGTTCACCTTTTCACTGAGGGTGTATCCCTTTGTGGTCCTGGCTTTGTGGTGTTCTCCGTTCCAATTCCTGGCCTCAAATGGCCAAGGCTTCATTTTCTGTCCCCACATAGACTTTATTTTTTTTTGTTTTTTAAAAAATATTTATTTGGTTGCGCTCGGTCTTTGTTGCAGCAGGCGGGCTCCTTAGTTGTGGCAGGTGGGTTCCTTAGTTGCTGCTCGCCGGCTCCTTAGTTGTGGCATGTGAACTCTTAGTTGCGGCACGCGTGTAGGGTCTACTTCCCTGGCCAGAGATTGAACCTGGGCCCCCTGCATTGGGAGCGTGGAGTCTTAACCACTGCGCCACCAGGGAAGTCCCCCCACCTGGACTTTAAAACCCTCTTTGCCGCCAGTCTAAAATGAAATATGCACAGAGATTGAGAGTAAGCTTGAAGCAACAGCAGTGGTATTTAAACCGTATTTCAGAGTGGAATCAGTAGGCTCCTATATAGTTGTATTTTTTTCCTTTTCTTTTCAGGCATGCCCTAGATTAGAGAAGCATATCTCTTGCTCCAGGGCAGCCTCACATCCCTCACAGGAAGACCGCTCTGGCTCTTAGTTCCCTTCTCGTTTTGTGATCCTGGGGATGCTCCTTACTCTCCTGCAGACTGAGCTATCTATGTAAAAGGATGTTTGTTGTATGTGAACTGGCATTCCTAAGTCTTCCGTTCTAGGAGGGTTTTCTTTTTTCTAATATTTAATTATTTGGCTGCATCAGGTCTTAGTTGTGGCATGTGGGATTTCTCGTTGCAGCACGCGGGCCCTTCATTGCGGTCCGCAGGCTCCAGAGTTTGCGGGCTTAGTAGTTGAGGCATGTGGGCTTCTCTCTAGTTGTGGGGCACAGGCTCAGTGGTTGCAGCACATGGGCTCTCTAGTTGTGTCGCGCAGGCTCTAAAGCATGCGGGCTTAGTTGCCCTGTGGCATGTGGGATCTTAGTTCCCCGACCAGGGATCAAACCCACGTCCCCTGCGTTAAGAAGGCAGATTCTTAACCGCTGGACCACGAGGGAAGTCCCTAGGAGGGTTTTCAAGTGCTGTTGCATAACTGGTAGAAATAGAAGTGCTCTCCAGTTTTGTATTAGCTTTTAAAGTCATTTTAATTTAGAGCTGTTTTCCCCCCACAGGAGCTTGAGCAGTCGGCTAAAGAGCAAGACAAAGAGTCGGAGAAGCAAGTTCTGCTCCAGGAAGTGGAGAATCACAAAAAGCAGATGCTCAGGTAGGTAGGGCCTGGCCTCCTGCTAGTGGCCTTGGCTGGGTTGCTTGCTCCTTGTGAGACTTGTGCTAGGGTTTGCCTAATAAACCTAGCTTAATGACTCAGTTGTGCCGTTTATACACAGACTGGATGTAATTCTCAAAGCTGGGGGGCAAGCAGGGGCTGTTGGGTAAGTGAGACTGTGCATAGTTTACAAAAGCGTATTTAACATTATACTGTATTTTATATTTTTTAAAAAGCCAAAAAATGGTTGCTTTTGTAATACAAGGTCCTTTTTTAAAAATATTTATTTATTTGGCTGCACCGGGTCTCAGTTGCAGCACGTGGGATCTTCGTTGGTGCGTGCAGGATCTTTAGTTGCGGCAGGTGAGCTCTAGTTCCCTGACCAGGGGATTGAGTCCGGTTCCCCTGCGTTGGGAGCAGGGAGTCTTAACCACTGGACCACCAGGGAAGTCCCAGTAATACAAGGTCCTTTTTAATCTAAAGAGAATTGATATATTAAAAAGTCCATTGAAAGTGAACCTACTTAAGACGGACGAAAATGTAGAAAGTTTTGAATGGGACTTTATCTTAAAAAATGAAACAAAAAAATGTAAATAAGCTTATGTTAAATAAAATTGAGGTTTTCATTGCAGCTATATTCTAATCCTTGATTATATAACTGAAGGTATGTGCTATTTCTTGGTATTGAAATTGGGAGACTTATCCAACAAAATTGTCTGATAGCATGAAACTGTACCTGACCCTTCACATTTGATGTTTGCACCACAATCAAAAAGAAGGTTGTTATTGCAAAAATATTTGAGGGCCCCATCAACTTTTCCAAGCCCCTGGTAGCCAAATCCTTCTCTTTTGAAGTCCCTATCAATGTCACCATCCTTGTAGGTTTTCTCTTCATCCTTGTTAATTGGACTAACTCTGTCACATCTGTATTTGTCTATGGCTTTGCTTCTGATTTGAGTAATTCTCCAGCATCATCCTTGCTGACAGCAGCTCTGTTTATAACGCCCAGCCGTCAGGAGGATAGGGACTGACAAAGACATGGGCGTGGTAGAGGCTCCTGTGAGGAGGGAGGGATGTGTGAGTGGGGACCAGTGAGACTTTGTGTCACGATGGCTTTCCTTTCCCTAGGCCACCATGGGGACTCAGATTATAAACATTGAGTAAAGAGGACCCTTGTATAAAATCTAGCAAGTTACACCAGCAAAATCACCTCAGCATGGGTTTAAAGTTGCGAGTGGCCATTCAGGATGTGCAATTCCAGGGTAAAGGAGAGAAAGCAGTAAATTAATACTTTGGTGATTTTGTGTTGAAACAGTACTTGTGCTTACCTGGGTTATCGTGCTTGTCGCACTATACAGTAAATATTTTTGCTTGTCTTTCTCCCCAGTAAATGTGAGTCCCTGAGGGCAAGCACTATTGTTCACTTATCTCTGCATTGCAGGGCCCAGCAGAACTCCCTTGTAAACAGTTGAAAATGTAATTGATTCTTTTAAAGTATCAGGTGTGAGACAGCATAGCAGATGCTGGTCAGGCATCAGAGAGCTCATTTGAACACTTTCAACATAGAGGTGCTATTCAAAACCACCCTATCAGTTCGTGTACTCTCATTTGCCTCTTTAAATATTCCAGGGGTTAGCACAATTGATTTGAGCCAGCTGCATAAGAGTTCTAGTGCATGAGTTTGATTCTCTGAGGAGCCCAGTTAACTTTTTTATAGTCCATCAAACAAAGGCCTCACTCTAATGTAAATTGGTGCAGCCACTATGGAAAACAGTATGGAGGTTCCTCAGAAAACTAAAAATAGACTTACCACATAATCCAGCAATCCCACTTCTGGGCATATATCCAGAAGAAACTATAATTCGAAAAGATACATACACCCCTATGTTGATGTAAATAGCAGCACTATTCACAATAGCCAAGACATGGAAACAACCTAAATGTCCATCGATAGATGAATGGATAAAGAAGATGTGGTACATATATACAATGGAATATTACTCAGCCATAAAAAAGAATGAAATAATGCCATTTGCAACAAACCTAGAGATTATCGTACTAAGCAAAGTAAGTCAGAAAGAGAAGGACAAATACCATATGATATCACTTATAAGTGGAATCTAAAATACGGCACAAATGAACGTATCTATGAAACAGATAGACAGACAGACAGAGAGAACAGACTTGTGGTTGCCAAGGGGGAGTAGGGGAGGGAAGGACTGGGAGTTTTGGATTAGTAGGTGCAAACTAGTATGTATAAGATGGATAAACAACAAGGTCCTACTGTATAGCACAGGGGACTATATTCAATATCCTGTGATAAACCATAATGGAAAAGAATATGAAAAAATATATATATGTGTAACTGAGTCACTTTGCTATTTAGCAGAAATTAACACATTATATATCCACTATATCAACATTATATATCAACTTCAATAAAATATTAAATAAAAAAAGACCCCACTCGAACTCCAGGGAACTCTTCACCAAATTTGAGTTGTTTCTCACAAGGAGATCAGGTAAAAAATGTAAATAAATCATGTCGGACTGGACTCTTCTAATACAGTGTGTTTGTGTTGTCCATGATTGGTCTGTGGTATGTAAAGAACAGCAAATCTTGAAGAAATACTGAAGAAGACTGTCTTATAATGATTTTTCTACTTCCTATTACACATATTGATTGAGCAGCTAATGGGCCAATAACTGCTGTTCTGGGTACTGGTTATACAAAGATGAGTGAGGCACGGTTCTCGAGGAGCAGAACCAAGCCACACACAAGGCAAGGCAGTAATGTGTAAGAGATAACTTTGAACGGGGCCTCGTGTGCCCCGCTGGGAAGTTTGGATGTTACCCTGAAGTCTGGAGCCATTGTGGGCTGTAAACAGAGGCATGCTGTGGCCAGGTTGCTCCCTGTGGCTGTCCTGCGGGGAGAGGGACAGTTAATGGGCAGTAGGAAAACAACTCAGAGACAGCCTCCAGGATCCAGACAAGAGGTGTTGGGGCCTGAGCTGGAGCAGCTGCTGGGGCAACCAAGTGGAGGAAGTGGTGGGAGGTGGGGATGGACCCTGGGCCAAACTCGGGTGGCCTTCCTTGCTCCCTGGCTGGAAGGAAGACCTGCTGTGACTTGAACTGACAGCCTGGTGGCATTAGCAGAAACTCACACAGGACCCTTCTAATTCCAGCAATCAGACCTCATGGAGGAAGGCAAATCTCACTTGCAAAATCGCTATTGACAACCTAGAGAAAGCAGAACTTCTCCAGGGAGGAGACCTCTTCAGGCAAAGGTACCTGTCTTTTTGTCTTTCTGGGTTCTGGTGACAGAATAAAGAGCAATCGGCAAGGTGCAAAACCCGCTGTGGGGAAGCCCTTCTTGTTTTCAGCATAAAATTAGTATTTAATTTTATAAGTAATATATTTTTTTAAGTATGAAAGAAATATATTCTTATTTGTAGTAAATTAGTAAAATAAAAATATGAATAACAAACTGAAAGTAAGTCATAATTGTACTACTCACAAACGTTTTGATATATTGCCTCCTCTCATTATTTTTTCTTCCATATTTTTTATAAAGTCAATATCATACCATACATAAAATTTTGTCTCCTACTCTCCTTCACGTAGTATCATTGCACAGAGGCTTACATTTTTTTTTAAAAAGCTCTTTAAACAAAATGTTAATAGTACATAGTTTTCCCTTATATTAACTAATCCCCTGTTTGTGTGTGTTTATATTTCTAGTTTGTCAGTATTATAAATAACACACCAGGGCACATGTCAGTACATAAGGCTTTGTCCACATTCTGGATGTTTCCCTTGGAGAGATTCCCAGATGAGATTATTGGTTCAAAGGCGTGAACATTTCTAAGGCTCCTAATACATATCGCCAGATGGCTTTCAGAAGGTAGCACCAGTTTACGTTCCTGTCAGCAGTCTTCAAGAGCATGCTCTCTGCACGCCTTTGTCACCACTGACTATGATCATTTAAAAATATGTACTAATTCGATAGATTAGAAAATGGGATCTCATTTGAATCTGGGGCTTTCCTGCAGCCGGGCTTTTGTTGACATTCCTCCTCCCACTCTGGACTTCTAGGAAAACCGCCAAAGAGAGCCTGGCTCAGACGTCCAGTGCTATCACAGAGAGCCTCATGGGGATCAGCAGGATGATGTCCCAGCAGGTCCAGCAGAGCGAGGAAGCCATGCAGACGCTGGGTAAAGCCGGGCCTGCAGTGGGAAGCTGCTCCCAGAGATACGGGCTCCAGAGCCCTTGCCCCCGGGCTCCTCCACCTCTGCCCCCATCCGCCCCCAAGCTTACCTGATCTGTGTGGCTTCTCACTTCTTTGACAGCCTGGTCTTACCCAGAGTGGGATAACCCGCTCTCATTTCCCTCTTCGGTTTTTATAGTTGTACTACAAGATCCACGCACCGCCATCAAAATGTGCAGAAGTACTCCCAGGGGCTCTCTCCTGGAGAGTGGGTGCCAGCAAGGCTGGAGGAGGGGCCTGGGAGTCTGTTTCTCATCTAGGGCTCTGGGGACCCCCCTGGCCAGGCAGAGAGACGATCAGTTATTGGCTGGCAGCTAGTCTGCTAGCATTTCATCAGCTTACAGTTGTACTCCCCAGTGTTATTTTTGCTGTGAGCTCCTTTTATTTCTTTATTTTGGGGCTGCACCATGCGACATGCGGGATCCTAATTCCCCAACCAGGGATCGAACTCGTGCCCCCTGCAGTGGAAGCACGGAGTCCTAATCACTGGACCGCCAGGGAAGTCCTGTGAGCTCCTTTTAAAAGATGCAGTTAGAGGCCACAGAAGAAGCTTCCGGAGACCATCTGGGTCTCCCCAACAGCTTTTCCATGATGTCTCCCTTATAACACAGAAGAGAATCTGCCCTGCCCAGGATCCTCCGTGTAGGAAAACAGGAAGAGAGTTTACTCTTTGAAAGACTTTTGGAAGATTTTACACAGAGACAAAAGTAGAGAGCCTGGTACATGAGTCCCAGGAACCCATCACCCAGCTCCAGCAGTTGTCAACTCCTGGCCAGTCTTGTTTCAACTCTGTCCTCACTATGCTCCCATCTGGATTACTTTGAAGCAAATCTCAGACGTCATCCATATAAATATTTCAGTATGTCTCTCTAAAAGATAAGAGACTCTTGAAACAAAAAACAAACAAAACAAAACCACAATACCATTACCACCCCTAAAAATTATCTGTAATTTTGAACCACTCTTTTTTTTTTCGGTGTACTATCAAAACAGGCAGAAGCAAAAGGAAAGCAAGCAGCTTATCCCCAAGGTCACTCCCTGTGTTTGAAAATTTTCTGGGCATTTAGGCTCGGAACCAGCTGGTCACCTCCTCTGAGTGTGCACCGGGGTCATGGCCTGAGCCTGGGGAGAGGCCTTGGAGAACGTGAGAGGGAGGAGCCGGCCTGGCCTTGGAATCGAGGACTTTTCTCCCTCTGGTGCGAGTGACAGGACACCCACACCCAGCATGTATATCAGAAACAGACCATATATTTAAGTGGTGAGAAGGCTGCACAGATCCTCATGGTTTCTGGGGTGATGAGGGTCATTCTTGGGGTACATTTTGTAGGAGAGATAGCCATTGAAAAAAGAAGAATGCAGTTCTTTTTTTTTTTTTTAACCTATTTATTTTTGGCTGTGTTGGGTCTTCGTTGATGCACCAGGCTTTCTCTAGTTGCGGCGAGCGGGGGCTACTCTTCGTCCCGGTGTGTGGGCTTCTCGTCGCGGTGGCTTCTCTTTGTTGTGGAGCACAAGCTCTAGGCGCACGGGCTTCAGTAGTTGTGGCTCTCGGGCTCAGTAGTTGTGGCCCATGGGCTCTAGAGCACAGGCTCAGTAGCTGTGGTGCATGGGCTTAGTTGCTGCAGGGCATGTGGGATCTTCCCGGAACAGGGCTCGAACCCATGTCGCCTGCATTGGCAGGAGGATTCCTAACCACTACACCACCAGGGAAGTCAACGAATACAGTTCTTAATCCTTTCTTTATGACTCACAAATTCAAAAGTCTTTTAGGGGCTTCCTTGGTGGCGCAGTGGTTGGGAATCTGCCTGCTAATGCAGGGGACACGGGTTCGAGCCCTGGTCTGGGAGGATCCCACATGCTGCGGAGCAACTAGGCCTGTGAGCCACAACTACTGAGCCTGCGCGTCTGGAGCCTGTGCTACGCAACAAGAGAGGCCACGATAGTGAGAGGCCTGTGCACCGCGATGAAGAGTGGCCCCTGCTTGCCACAGTTAGAGATAGCCCTCGCACAGAAACGAAGACCCAACACAGCCAAAATAAATTAATTAATTAATAAACTCCTACCCCCAACATCTTCTTAAA
>NW_006792411.1:2130101-2140468 GCF_000442215.2 Lipotes vexillifer
GCTGGGCCTGTCCGTCCGGAGCCTGTGCTCTGCAACGGGAGAGGCCACAACAGGGAGAAGAAAGAAAAAAAAAAAAAAAAAAAAAAAAAAAAGCCCATTAAGGATATGATGTCTGGTATTTGCTGTAAAATTATAGGTGGGGGGAATTGAATGGGGGTCATGAGGGGACAGGACTGCCAGGGAGTTGGTGGTTCATGTGTATGGGTGATGACACATGGCACTTCATGATATTATTCTGGCACTTCATGATATTATTCTATCTACTTTTGTGATGGTTAAAATTCTCTGTAAAGAAAGTTTAAAAAAGAAAGGCCTATTAGGTTTTTACTTAACAGGTTCTTACTTAGGTTTTCAAAATGGCAGCAGGCATGGAGAAAGAGGGCTGAGAGGGATTTTTGTTACATGAGTGTTTGTTTTTACCCCTTCTCTGTATTTTTTTTTTAATGGATCTTTATTGGAGTATAATTGCTTCACAATACTGTGTTAGTTTCTGTTGTACAACAAAGCAAATCAGCCATATGCATACACATGTCCCCATATCCCCTCTCTCTTGAGCCTCTCTCCCATCCTCCCTATCCCACCCCTCCAGGTCATCGCAGAGCACTGAGCTGACCTCCCTGTGCTGTGCAGCTGCTTCCCACCAGCCCGCTATTTTGCATTCGGTAGTGTATATATGTTGATGCTACTCTCACTTCACCCCAGCTTCCCCCTCCCACCCCATGTCCTCAAGTCCATTCTCTATGTTTACCTCTTTATTCCTGCCCTGCAACTAGGTTCATCAGTACCAGTTGTTGTTGTTTTTTTTGATTCCATATGTATGCGTTAGCATACGGTATTTGTTTTTCTCCTTCTGACTTCACTCTGTATGACAGACTCTAGCTCCATGCACCTCACTACAGATAACTCAATTTTGTTTCCTTTTATGGCTGAGTAATATTCCATTGTATATATGTGCCACATCTACTTTATCCATTCCTCTGTCGATGGACACTTAGGTTGCTTCCATGTCCTGGCTCTTGTAAATAGTGCTGCGATGAACACTGTGGTACGTGACTCTTTTTGAATTATGGTTCTCTCAGGGTATATGCCCAGTAGTGGGATTGCTGGGTCATAAGGTAGTTCTATATTTAGTTTTTTAAGGAACCTCCATACTGTTCTCCATAGTGGTTATATCAATTTACATTCCCACCAACAGTGCAGGAGGGTTCCCTTTTCACAACCCCCTTTCCAGCATTTATTGTTTCTAGATTTTTTGATAATGGCCATTCTGACCGACGTGAGGTGACACCCCATTGTAGTTTTGAGTTGCATTTCTCTAATAATTAGTGATGTTGAGCATCTTTTCATGTGCTTCTTGGCCATCTGTATGTTTTCCTTGGTGAAATGTCTATTTAGGTCTTCCACCCATTTTCTAACTGGATTGTTTGTTTTTTTGATATTGAGCCCCATGAGCTGTTTGTATATTTTGGTGATAAATCCTTTGTTGTTTCATTTGCAAATATTTTCTCCCATTCTGAATGTTGTCTTGTTTATGGTTTCCTTTGCTGTGCAAAAGCTTTGAAGTTTAATTAAGTCCCATTTGTTTATCTTTGTTTTTATTTCCGTTACTCTAAGAGGTGGGTCAAAAAAGATCTTGCTGTGGTTTATGTCAAAGAGTGTTTTTCCTGTGTTTTTCTCTAAGAGCTTTATAGTGTCTGGTCTTACATTTAAGTCTTTAATCCATTTGGAGTTTATTTTTGTGTATGGTGTTAGGGAGTGTTCTAATTTCATTCTTTTACATGTAGCTGTCCAGTTTCCCCAGCGCCACTTAATTGAAGAGGCTGTCTTTTCTCCATTGTACGTTCTTGCCTCCTTTGTCGTAAATTACATGCCCATATGTGTGTGGGTTTATCTCTGGGCATTCTATCCTGTACCATTGATCTATATTTCTGTTTTTGTACCAGTACCATACTGTCTTGATTACTGTAGCTTTGTGGTATAGTTTGAAGTCAGGGAGCCTGATTCCTCCAACTCCATTTTTCTTTCTCAAGATTGCTTTGGCTATTCGGGGTCTTTTGTGTTTCCATACAAATTGTAAAATTTTTTGTTCTAATTCTGTGAAGAATGTCATTGGTAGTTTGATAGGGATTGCATTGAATCTGTAGATTGCTTTGGGCAGTATAGTCATTTTCACAATATTGATTCTTCCAATCCAAGAACATGGTATATTTCTCCATCTGTTTATGTCATCTTTGATTTCTTTCATCAGTGTTTTATAGTTTTCTGAGTACAAGTCTTCCACCTCTTTAGGCAGGTTTATTCCTAGGTATTCTATTCTTTTTGTTGCAGTGGTAAATGCAAGTGTTTCCTTAATTTCTCTTTCTGATTTTTCGTTGTTGGTGTATAGGAATGCCAGAGATTTCTGTGCATTAATTTTGTATCCTGCAACCTTACCAAAGTCATTGATTAGTTCTAGTAGTTTTCTGGTGACATCTTTAGGATTTTCTATGTATAGTACCATGTCATCCTCAAACAGCGACAGTTTTACTTCTTCTTTTCTGATTTGGATTCCTTTCATTTCTTTTTCTTCTCTGATTGCTGTGGCTAGGACTTCCGAAACTATGTTGAATAAGAGTGGTGAGAGTGGACATCCTTGTCTTGTTCCTGATCTTAGAGGAAATGCTTTCAGTTTTTCACCACTGAGTATGATGCTTGCTGTGGATTTGTCATATATGGCCTTTATTATGTTGAGGTAGATCCCTCTGTGCCCATTTTCTGGAGAGTTTTTATCATAAATGGGTGTTGAATTTTGTCAGAAGCTTTTTCTGCATCTCTTGAGATGATCATATGGTTTTTATTCCTTAATTTGTTAGTGAGGTGTATCACATTGATTGATTTGCAAATATTGAAGAATCTTTGCATCCCTGGGATAAATCCCACTTGATCATGGTGTATGATCCTTTTAATGTGCTGTTGGATTCTGTTTGCTAGTATTTTGTTCAGGAGTTTTGTATCTATGTTTATCAGTGATATCGGTCTATAACTTTCTTTTTTGTGATATCTTTTTCTGGTTTTGTTATCAGGGTGATGGTGGCTTCGTAGAATGAATTTGTGAGTGTTTCTCCCTCTGCAATTTTTGGAAGAGTTTGAGGAGGATCGGTTTTAGCTCTTCTCTAATCTGTGTTTTTCAAAACGCTACTCTGTTTCCTCTGGTAATTTCTTTTATTTGTTAATTAACTTGTAATTTTTTGAAAAGGTAATATGAATTACGTGGTTAAGGAAAAAACCTCCAGGCCAGCACTGTCCCATGGAAACATAATGGGAGCCACATACCTTCACTTCAAGTTTTTCGTTAGACACATTAAAAAAAGTAAAAAGAAACATATAAAATAAATTGTAATCACATACTTAACCATTTCAATATGCAATTCATAGTGAAAATTATTGAGATATTTGACATTCCTTTTTTTTCTTTCCACACCAGAGCTCTGAAATCGTGTAGGTATTTTACCCACAGAGACATGGATATTTGGATTGGACACATTTTACACACTCAGGTGTCACATGTGTCTAGTGGCTGTCATTCCGGGCTGCACAGCCCTGGACAGTACAGGAGGGAAACAGAAAGACTGATCTCCCTTCTGACCTCCCACTGCCCCTGATCTCCAGGTCTGCTGCCAGAGGGGCGCACTGTTACCAGTTTCTTTCATAGCCTTCTGAGACCCTCCAGCATGCAGAGTACAAGCAAATTAAATGTTACCTATCCCCTTCTTTCTTACAGAAATGGAAACATTTCACATGTTGTCCTTCATGCCTCACCTTCTCACCTGACAACATGTTTCATTCTGTGGATGTTCTGATGATGCCCTGTTATGCTTTGTAGAGGAATCTTGCCAGGGAAACCTTCTTCCTCAAGTGTCAGGTCCAGAAACCCACACTCCAGTTAGTTTGACATGTGGGCACAACGAGCCTTAAGGGACACGTGCCTCCTTGTAGGTTTCACAGAGGGGCTGGAGCACAGGCGTCACGTGTTTAAAGCTACAGCCAGTGTCCCAGGACTGCAGGACTGGCGTGTGTGAGGGCATGTGGCAGGGCCCAGGGCATCCCTGCCCCTTCACGATCCCACAAAGAGCAGATCTGACCACCAGGCGTCCCAGCGGGTGCACCTCACAGGCGGCAAGTCCTGCCCCCAGCCCTGCCCCCACAGAGACCTCACAGTGCCTGTCCACGGTCACCCGCGTTAGTTTTGCGGCCGGGGGTTCTTCTCAGCAGCGCCTGCCTCCTCCAGAAAGCGGAGATTGGTGGTGAGGAAAGGAACCGTCCTCTGCCCTTTTCCCTGGTTATGTTCATGTTGGGAGGACTCCTAGTTATGGCCCTGTGACTGTATGTAAACAAACCTCATCCTTCCCTGAGCTGGATGGGACCCAGGAAAGTGCCTCTCCTTGCCCTGTCCTTGTTCTGTGCTCCTCTGCGTTGCGTCTGTTCACATCCTTTGCCCTGGCTCAGAGGAACTTGCTTCCGAGCACAGTGTTAATTACTGGGAACCCAGCTGGTAGAGCAGAGTCTTTGGATTCAGTGTTGTACAGTTTCTTAGTCAGGCTCCCTCCCTCTTTTGTTTCAGTTAATTCTTCACGGACTATCCTGGATGCAAATGAAGAATTCAAGTCCATGTCAGGGACCATCCAGTTGGGACGGAAGCTCATCACAAAATATAATCGCCGAGAGCTGACTGACAAGCTTCTCATTTTCCTTGCGCTCGCCCTCTTTCTTGCTACGGTTCTCTATATTGTGAAAAAGCGGCTCTTTCCGTTTTTGTAAGATCTGAGAGCTGCCAGCTTTTTCCCTTTGAGTTCCAGTGTCACGATCCAGCCACACTCCTGAGCTCCGGCCCTGGCCACCAGACTGATCCACGCCCCCTGAGTCTGCTCCAGTCGCTCAGCAGGTCCGATGGAGACACAGCCCCGCCTCCCGGAGCTTCTGCAGGTGGCTGGCGTGTAAGGGGCGAACAGAACAAGGGGAGGGAGGCCTGTCATCGGGACACCTGCAGAGACAAAGGGACTCCAAGAGCTGTCCCACACTGTGGGTGGCTGCCACTTGAGGCACTCAGGCCGGCCTCCAGGATTTAATGTCCCTCTTGGGTCCCCCTCCCCCACTGCAGCCTTAATGCCAGATCTGGAGGAGGGAAGAGAAAAGGGGGAGAAAGAGGAGGATGGAAACTCACGTCCATTCCTTGAATAAAGTTGACTAAAAATTTTTTTTATTTAAAAAAATGTATTTATTTATTTTTGGCTGTGTTGGGTCTTCATTGCTGCACGTGGTCTTTCTCTAGTTGTGGCGAGTGGGCGCTACTCTTCATTGCGGTGGCTTCTCTCGTTGCGGATTACAGGCTCTAGGCATGCGACTTCAGTAGTTGTGGCTCTAGGGCTCTAGAGCACAGGCTCAGTAGTTGTGGCACGCGGGCTTAGTTGCTCTGCGGCATGTGGAATCTTCCCGGACCAGGGCTCGAACCCCTGTCCCCTATATTGGCAGGCAGATTCTTAACCACTGCACCACCAGGGAAGTCCCAGGTTGACTATTTAACAGCATGAAATGCATCCGGTTTTCTAAGGTATCCCTCTGGGAATTCGTGTGCCTGTCTTGATGTCCAGATTTCTAGAACATGAATTTGGACCACTGATTTGTTCACTCAGCAAAGAGTGATTAATCAACAGCCACATGCAGGGTGTTACAGACACTGCCGTGGTCCCTCCCTCAAGGAGCAAGACTAACAAGATCCCGCAGACTCAGGAAGGAGGGTGCACCCAGCCGCCCCGGAGGAGGCTCACACCAGGGTCTGAAGAGGATGAGGCAGACACCCTCTTTCCACGCACAGTGGCCTGGCCTGGCCTGGGCGTGTGCACTGTCTCAGGGGCTGGCCCACACCTTTCTCTTTGAGGTCCAGAGCTAAATATAACCAAGAGAGTGAAGCTGGTGATAAGCTGGGGCCTGTCTGGGCCTGAGTTCTGTTGAGGCCTGGGGGATAGCAGGGCCTAGGCTAGGCCAGGCTGGGAGATGTTAGTGTCTCCTTGTGCTAAAGGCCTGGCTGACCTCGCACACAAAATCCCAGCCTCCCCCACTATTTATAGCCCCAGAAGCCCTGGGAGGGTAATGTGGGGGCAGAGGGGAAAGTGGAAAGAACATGTGGATTTGAACCTTGCTTCAAAGACTTGGTTTTGAGTCTTGGCTCTACCACTAAGGAACTACCTGACCCTGAGCAAGTTACCTTATGTCACTAAGCCTCAACTTCCCCCCCTGTAAAGTGGGGGTGATAGTCCATATAGATGCTTGTAGGGTCCATTTGAGAATCACACAAGAATGTAAAGTAGCAAGTGCAGCTTCTGTCTGACTGAGCCACGGGCTTCCCAAATCCAGCCACCTTCAGGCCTCTGGGCTCCAAGTTTTCCTGAAGCAAACAGCAAACCTGAAGCCAGGTTCTCCAGGGAAAGCTGGCCTGGGCATCAGAAGTTCTGTTTAGATCTGTTTGAGCAGAGGATGTCAACAGTTAAGGCCTCAGTTATGAAGTGTCTGTCACATCGTCCTGGGACCAAGTTAGAAGAGTCTGGCTGCACACCTCAGACTGACTAGTTTAATGAGTAGGTTCTGAGTTAAAGTATATACAGTTTATATATATATATATATATATCTCATCTTTAAACAACTTCTGGCCCCAAAAGACACTCAGTGCAAGTTGTGCATGTGTGTGTCTTATTTATAGTCAAATTAAAGCTGAGACTAAAGCACAGATGGGAAATTCCCACTCAGATTCCAGCTGTAAGTGCAGCAGATGGATGTGATCATGTTAGGATTTTCTTGCTTAACATTTTTCTTTACTACTTTCCACTAATTGTCAACATCCTCCTCACAATATGGAAATGTGTGGGCTCTGTACTCCCTAGAAATTCTCCTTTTGACACTTTATTCCTCTTTTCCTTGCCTCCGTCTGAAAATAGGGTTGAATGTGACCCATTTTGAAATGTCATCGATAGCATATCTTGCAACCCCACCAGGTTCATAAGTCATCCCCAGTGGGGCTGGTGGTGCAGAAAGCCACACCTCCATGTTCAACCAGGAGGGGGCAGTACTCACATTTGCTCTGTGATCTTGCTATGTGTAGACTATTTCCATCCGTCCGCATGAAATGTTCTCATGGATTTTTTTCTTTTTTAAAAGATACAAGATATTTTAAAAACATGCAAATGTACAAAGTTTGCCTGTATAGTTTTTGGAAGACATTTCATGAATCACCTTAATTTTCACTGTTAAGCAGTAAGGCAAGCTTATATTCTCCATTTTGCTTAGCCGACAGTCAAGGAATTAAAAGTATTAGAACAGTCTTCAAGGGGTCATTCATTCAAGTATTTACTGAACACCTACTTTGTGCCAGGCACTATTTTAGGGATACTCAGTGAGCAACACAAAGATTCCCTGCTGTCTTGGAACTTGTAGTACGTGGGGGGAGGGTGGGTAGATGATAATTAATGGCCTAGAAAACAAACTTGTGGTTACCAAAGTGGAGTGGGAAGGGAGGAGGGACAAATTAGGGGTATGGGATTAACAGATACAGACTACTATGTGTAAAATAGATAAACAACAGGATATATTGTATAGCACAGAAAATTATAGCCATTATCTTGTAATAACTTAAAATGGAGTATAATCTGCAAAAATACTGAATCACAATGCTGTTACATGAAACTACTATTATTAATCAATAATACTTGAAAATACTTCAATTAAAAAATTAACATACTAAATAAGCCATTCATTATGTTAGAAAATAAGTGTTTGGGGAAATGTGGTCCCAGCTAATGAAGATTTGGAATGGGGGGAGGGCAGGTTTCCAGTGTTAAGTTGGGAGGTCACAGTTGGCCACATTGACAGGCAAGATTTGAGCAGAGTGGACGGCGGAGGGAATAGGGTTCCACACAGGGACCAGCTAGAGCAAAGGACTATGGTGGGAGCGTCTGTGATATTGTGATTCATAATAAGAAATATATATTTGCTCTTCGTTGTGTTCCTGGCACAGAGGTCCTAAAACCATTGGAATTTCCTACGATAAAGGAGTGATAGATTTGTCCTTTGTTATGTTCAGGAGGAGAATTTTGGAAAGCACAGAGGATGGGGGTTGGTTGCCAGGGGAATCAACCACATGATTAGTGGATTGGAACTTACAGTCCTACCTCCCAACCTCCAGGGAGGGGAAAGGGGATGGAGATTCAGTCTATCGATCATGAGTTCAGTCATCGATGGCCAGTGATCTTCTTCCCTCCCCAGCTCTACATACTCTCAAAGGCAAGCTGATCCATCCATGTCCCCAGAGCTGTCACCATCATCTAAAGGACCATCATCAATAGTTTCAAAGTTAGAACATGAAAAAGAATATGTATATATATGTATAACTGAATTACTTTTTGTACAGCAGAAATTAACACTGTTAAATCAACTCAACTTCAATAAAATAAATTTAAAAACATTTAAAAAATAGCATTACACAGGAACTATATTTAATATCCTGTAATAAACCATAATAGAAAAGAATATATATGTATAACAGCAGAAATTAACACATCCTAAATCAACTATACTTCAATAAAATAAATTTAAAAAAATTTTAATAAAAAGATAAAATTCAAAAATAGAAAAAAAAAAACCCAAAGTTTTATCTCCACTCAGGTGAGCTCTGGACCCCCACTGTCATCTCCATTCAGATGTCCCCGAGGTCACTCCACCTCAGCTCATCCCTGACCTCTCCCTTCTCTATGTTCCCTGACATCCTCTCATTTCCCCTTCCTGGGTTCCTTTTCCCTCCACCAAGCTCCTCCCCTTGACTCCTCTTGCCTCCAGCCCAGGAGATAGGACTTCCTTCATTCAACAGGTACAAGTCCTGCCTCCACCACTGTGTGGGTGAGTTTAAGGGGCCCAAAAGGCCCTGCTGGAGGGGATCTAACAGGGTGACTCAATTTGAAGATGATTCTAAGGAAAAAAGATTTTTTTAAAAAAGATAGTAAAATGTAAAATAAGCTCTATTTTCTTCTTTGGTGAATGGCGGTCTCCCCTGGGGCCTGGCCTGAGGGTTTGCCCAATCTGTATTTCTTCCCTAAGCAAGGGCAGAATAAAAATAGCTGGGGGCTAATCTAAGAGATAACAGGCGGGAGTCTCAGCCATGCTGTCGGGAATGAAGGGCTGCAGGCTTGGGTGAGGGGAGTTGGGTGTTAACAATCCCCTCTCCTCAGTCCCTAACAGCGAAGCCCCAGGGCCTGTGGTATTGGTCAACCCGCCATAGTGCATGGTGGTCAAAATTGCAGTGCATGGTGGTCAAAATTGCGACCTTTGGGTGAATTGCACTCTCCCTGGCCCTATGTCCTGGGCAGGGATCGCCCCTCTTTGTTTCCTCCTCTGGAACACAGGGACAGCCAACACCACTGACCTTTTGGGGACACTGGGAGGATTAAAGGACAAAACTCAGGCCAAGAGCTCACACCATAACCCCAGTGGCCACTGCATCCATTCCCCTTTCTCTTTGGGACCTTATTTTGGGGGAAATGGTGCTTAGGCCAAGAAAAGGATGTAAGGAATCAGGACTAAGGATGGAGTGGAGTTTCGCAAATGGCAAAGGTCTGAGAGTGGGGCAGAGCAGACCGGGTCAAATCGGTCACATCTCTCCCAATCCATCCAAAAAGCAAAAGGCAATGGGTAGAGTTAGCTCAGTGTAAAATGTTCTCTTTTTTATTATTCTTACACCTTCGCTCTTCCCCTCCTCCCCTGACAGTTTTGTTTGCTGGCAGAGTGCTCCTGGATGAAATGAATGCATAAAGTAGCAAAGGAATATGGGCTGAAGAATGAGGAAATGGCCCATCAGTTTTAATCTGACAGCTTAACTGGTATGAAAAACAAGCATGCTTCTGACAGAAATGTCACAGTTTCTCCGAAGGGTGTTCATGGTTTGCACGAGATGGCTCTTCCACGCATCCTCTGCCTCCACCTGAACAGGTTTGTGAATCAGGGGATGAGAGGATGAAGGGGGTGTGAGTTGCTGGACTCTGCAAGCTCCTGGCTGCCTTCCTGAATGACCTCATCCATCTTACTGAGTGTGAACACTGGCTACACACTGTGCTGGGCGCCGAGGACAGAGGGGTAAGATTCCGCATGCCTTGTGGAGCCTGCATTCTGTTGAAGACAGACCCGGAGCCAGACAGTTAGACTAGAGGGTGGTAGGTGTCCTAGAAAGGGCCCCGGAAGACTTCTTTAGACTACTTAGAAAAAGCAAATGGTAGTCTAAATAAAATTAATGGTAAGCAATTATAATGAGATCCTAAAGCAATATTTGGTGAGATGTTTATGTTCAGCAG
>NW_006792411.1:2141023-2142085 GCF_000442215.2 Lipotes vexillifer
GCAGGTGATGGTGATGTTAATAAATTTACTGAGTGCTTACTTATCATTTCTTTTAATCCAGGAATTCTCTGAGGTAGGCAGTGTTATCGCAGCTGAGGCGATTAAGACCCAGAAAGGACCAGAAAGATGCCCCAGGTCATACAGCTAGGAACTGGGGGGATCTACGGTTCCCATCAGGCAGTTGGGCTCCAGAGACTCTGGAATTCTCTCAACAGCAGGAGTAAGGGGGGCCAAATAAACTCTAGGGGCAGAGGGGCTAGCTGCTCCCCCTTGATGCAGACCCCACCCAGCAACCAAAATCATCTAAAGGGGAGGATGGAGAGGGAGGGGTGTGAAGATGCCTGTTGACCTGGGGTTGGCAAGGGGAGTTCAGGAACGGGGCAGTCACCTAAGCATTTGCTTATGTGGGAATTCACTGGCTCATATAACACGGAAAGTGGCTTTAATCACGCTGGATCCAGGTGCTCTAATAACGATGTTAAGAACTGGTCTCCCTTCATCTCCCTTCCCTGTTTCTCTCCATGTTGGCTTAATTCTCAGGCGGATTTGCCCGATATGGCAGGTCTCCCCCTTCCCCCACAGGCAGCTTCAGACTAACATCCACTTAGCTTGGAACCCCAGAAGACAGATCCTTTTCCCTAAGAGCTCCTGAAAATCCCTGCGTGGTCCTGCCTGCACTAGTTCTTGCAGCCAGGAGGGGAGGATGGCCTGATTGGTCAGGCCCAGGTCACATGCCCAGCAAGGGGGTGGAGTCAGCCCTGCTTCCACCAACCACAGAGTGGAAGGCGGTTCCTGCTGGGAAATCAGGGGTAGCCAGTGCGGGGTGGATCCCAAACCTCAGGGGTAGTGATGGGGTGCATGTGAGTTTCCAGCCACCCTAGGGTCAGCCCTTCACAGACGTCGGCTTGGGGGTTTCACCCCAATTTATGAAGGCTGGGGGATGATTCCTTTGTAGGAGGGAGCATACTTTTGTCAAGAATGGTTTTCCGGGGGCTTCCCTGGTGGCGCAGTGGTTGAGGGTCCGCCTGCCGATGCAGGGGATGCGGGTTCGTGCCCCGGTCC
>NW_006792411.1:2142281-2164712 GCF_000442215.2 Lipotes vexillifer
AAAAAAAAAAAAAAAAAAAGAATGGTTTTCCGTATTACGAAAGCAATACAGTATGTGCCAATTGCAGGACAGCTAGTAAATATATTTAATCAGAACAAACTTCTCCCCCCAGATATATGAAGAAGTCATAATCCCATCTAGAGAGAATTGCCATTAACACTTGGGAGTGGATTATGTATCTTTTTTTCTTTCTTTTCCATCTTGTTCAAAAAATACGGGATCACATTGTACGAACTTTTTTTTTTGCTTTAAAAATAGTTTTACTGGGATAAAATTGATATATAACAAACTGCACATAATTGAACTGTACAATTTGATGAGTTCTGACATATGTATACAACCATAATCAAGATGATAAGCATATCCATTACCCCCAAAAGTGACCCTTTGTGATCTATTTACCCTCACTGCTCCTCCACTGCTCCCGAAATTTCTCCAGGCAACCACTGATCTGCTTTCTATCACTATTGAATATTTTGCATTTTTCGTCATTTTATATAAATGGATCATACAATATATACAATTTTGGGGGTGTGGGTCCTTTCATTCAGTGTAATTATTGGCTTCTTTCACTCAGTATAATTATTTTGAGATTCATTTGTGTTGTTGAATGTATCAATAGTCCATTCCTTTTTGTTGCTGAGTAATATTTCATTATATGAATATATCAGTTTATCAGAAATGAATAATAGTCATTAGAGTTACTTCCAGTTTTTGCTATAACAAGTAAAGTTGATATAAACATTTGTGTAGAAGTCTCTATGAACTTATGCTTTCATTTGTATTAAGTAAAATACCCAGGACTGTATTGGTTGGATCATACAAGTGTGTGTTTACATTTTTAAGAAATTGCCAAACTGTTTTCCAAAGCGTTTGCCGCATTTTACATTCCTACCAGCAGTGTGAGTGAGTGCTAGTTATTTTACGTCATCACCAAAGCTTGGTATGGTCAACATTTTAACCTTATAGATTTGAGCCATTCTGGCCAGTGTATGACAGTATTTATTGTGGTTTTAATTTGTATTTCCCTAATGACTAATGATGTTATGTGCTTATATGCCACCAGTATATCTTCTTTGGCGAAGTGTTTATTCAAATATTTTGCCCCCCCCCCCTTTTTTTTTGGCCATGCTGCATGGCATGCGGAATCTTAGTTACCTGACCAGGGATCGATCCCTTGCCCCCTGCAGTGGGAGTGTGGAGTCTTAACCATTGGAACGCCAGGGAAGTCCCTATTTTGCCCTTTTTTTTTTTTATGTTGGGGGTAGGAGTTTATTAATTAATTTATTTATTTTTGCTTTTGGGTCTTCGTTTCTGTGCAAGGGCTTTCTCTAGTTGTGGCAAGTGGGGGCCACTCTTCATCGCGGTGCGCGGGCCTCTCGTTGCAGAGCACGGGCTCCAGGCGCACAGGCTCTGTAGTTGTGCCTCACGGGCCTAGTTGCTCTGCGGCATGTGGGATCCTCCCAGACCAGGGCTCGAACCCATGTCCCCTGCATTAGCAGGCAGATTCTCAACCACTGTGCCACCAGGGAAGCCCCTATTTTGCCCATTTTTAATTGGATTGTTTGTTTTCTTATTGTTGAATTTTAAGAGATGGGTATGATCTTTTTTTTTAAACATCTTTATTGGAGTGTAATTGCTTTACAATGGTGTGTTAGTTTCTGCTTTATAACAAAGTGAATCAGCTATACATATACATACATCCCCATATCTCTTCCCTCTTGCGTCTCCTTCCCACCTTCCCTATCCCACCCCTCTAAGTGGTCACAAAGCACCGAGCTGATCTCCTTATGCTATGCAGCTGCTTCCCACTAGCTATCTATTTTACATTTGGTAGTGTATGTATGTCAATGCCACTCTCTCACTTCGTCCCAGCTTACCCTTCCCCCTCGCCGTGTCCTCAAGTCCATTCTCTATGTCTGCGTCTTTATTCCTGTCCTGCCACTAGGTTCTTCAGAACCTTTTTTTTTTTTTTTAAGATTCCATATATATGTGTTAGCATACAGTATTTGTTTTTCTCTTTCTGACTTACTTCACTCTGTATGACAGTCTCTAGGTCCATCCACCTTGCTACAAATAACTCAGTTTCGTTTCTTTTTATGGCTGAGTAATATTCCATTGTATATATGTGCCACATCTTCTTTATCCATTCATCTGTCGATGGACACTTAGGTTGCTTCCATGTCCTGGCTATTGTAAATAGAGCTGCAATGAATATTGTGGTACATGACTCTTTTTGAATTATGGTTTTCTCAGGGTATATGCCCAGTAATGGGATTGCTGGGTCATATGGTAGTCCTATTTTTAGTTTTTTGAGGAACCTCCATACTGTCTTCCATAGTGGCTGTATCAATTTACACTCCCACCAACAGTGCAAGAGGGTTCCCTTTTCTCCACACCTCTCCAGCTTTTATTGTTTGTAGATTTTTTGATGACGGCCATTCTGACTGGTCTGAGGTGATACCTCTTGTAGTTTTGATTTGCCTATCTCTAACGATTAGTGATGTTGAGTATCCTTTCATGTGCTTGTTGGCAATCTGTATATCTTCTTTGGCGAAATGTCTATTTAGGTCTTCTGCCCATTTTTGGATTGGGTTGGTTTTTGATATTGAGCTGCATGAGTTGTTTGTATATTTTGGAGATTACTCCTTTGTCAGTTGCTTCGTTTGCAAATATTTTCTCCCATTCCGAGGGTTGCCTTTTCGTCTTTTTCATGGTTTCCTTTGCTGTGCAAAATCTTTTAAGTTTCATTAGGTCCCATTTGTTTATTTTTGTTTTTATTTCCATTTCTCTAGGAGGTGGGTCAAAAAGGATCTTGCTGTGATTTATGTCATGGAGTGTTCTGCCTGTGTTTTCCTCTAAGAGTTTTATAGTATCTGGCCTTACATTTAGGTCTTTAATCCATTTTGAGTTTATTTTTGTGTATGGTGTTAGGGAGTGTTCTAATTTCTTTCTTTTACATGTAGCTGTCCAGTTTTCCCAGCACCACTTATTGAAGAGGCTGTCTTTTTCTCCATTGTATATTCTTGCCTCCTTTATCAAAGATAAGGTAAGCCTATGTACGTGGGTTTCTCTCTGGGCTTTCTATCCTGTTCCATTGATCTATATTTCTGTTTTTGTGCCAGTACCATACTGTCTTGATGACTGTAGCTTTGCAGTATAGTCTGAAGTCAGGGAGCCTGATTCCTCCAGCTCAGTTTTTCTTTCTCAAGATAGCTTTGGCTATTCGGGGTCTTTTGTGTTTCCATACAAATTATGACATTTTTTGTTCTAGTTCTGTGAAAAATGACATTGGTAGTTTGATAGGGATTGCATTGAATCTGTAGATTGCTTTGGGTAGTATAGCCATTTTCACAATGCGGATTCTTCTAATCCAAGAACATGGTATATCTCTCCATCTGTTTGTATCATCTTTAATTTCTTTCATCAGTGTCTTATAGTTTTCTGCATACAGGTCTTTTGTCTCCTTAGGTAGGTTTACTCCTAGGTATTTTATTCTTTTTGTTGCAATGGTAAATGGGAGTGTTTCCTTAATTTCTCTTTCAGATTTTTCATCATTAGTGTATAGGAATGCAGGAGATTTCTGTGCATTAATTTTGTATCCTGCAACTTTACCAAATTCATTGATTAGCTCTAGTAGTTTTCTGGTAGCATCTTTAGGATTCTCTATGTATCGTATCATGTCATCTGCAAACAGTGACAGTTTTACTTCTTCCTTTCTTATTTGGATTCCTTTTATTTCTTTTTCTTCTCAGATTGCTGTGGCTAAAACTTCCAAAACTATGTTGAATAATAGTGGTGGGAGTGGGTAACCTTGTCTTGTTCCTGATCTTAGTGGAAATGGTTTCAGTTTTTCACCATTGAGAACGATGTTGGCTGTGGGTTTGTCATATATGGCCTTTATTATGTTGAGGTAAGTTCCCTCTATGCCTACTTTCTGGAGGTTTTTTAAAAAATTTACTTATTTATTTATTTTTGGCTGCATTGGGTCTTTGTTGCTGTGCGTGGGCTTTCTCTAGTTGCGGCGAGAGGGGTCTACTCTTCATTGTGGTGCACCGGCTTCTCATTGCAGTGGCTTCTCTTGTTGCAGAGCTTGGGCTCTAGGTGCCTGGGCTTCAGTAGTTGTGGCGCATGGGCTCTAGAGCACAGGCTCAGTAGCTGTGGCACACAGGCTTAGCTGCTCTGTGACTTGTGGGATCTTCCCAGACCAGGGCTCGAACCCGTGTCTCCTACATTGGCAGGCGGATTCTTAACCACTGCACCACCAGGGAAGCCCTCTGGAGGGTTTTTTTTTTATCATAAATGGGTGTTGAATTTTGTCAAAAGCTTTTTCTGCATCTATTGGGATGATAATATGCTTTTTCTCCTTCAGTTTGTTAATATGGTGTATCACATTGATTGATTTGTGTATATTGAAGAATCCTTGCATTCCTGGGATAAACCCCACTTGATCATGGTGTATGATCCTTTTAATGTGCTGTTGGATTCTGTTTGCTGGTATTTTGTTGAGGATTTTTCATCTATGTTCATCAGTGATATTGGCTTGTAGTTTTCTTTTCTTGTGGCATCTTTGTCTGGTTTTGGTACCAGGGTGATGGTGGCCTTGTAGAATGAGTTTGGGAGTGCTCCTCCCTCTGCTATATTTTGGAAGAGCTTGAAAAGGATAGGTGTTAGCGCTTCTCTAAATGTTTGATAGACTTCACCTGTGAAGCCCTCTGTTCCTGGGCTTTTGTTTGTTGAAAGATTTTTAATGACAGTTTCAATTTCAGTGCTTGTGATTGGTCTGTTCATATTTTCTATTTCTTCCTGGTTCAGTCTTGATAGGTTGTGCTTTTCTAAGAATTTTTCCATTTCTTCCAGGTTGTCCATTTTATTGGCATATAGTTGCTTGTAGTAATCTCTCATGATCCTTTGTATTTCTGCAGTGTCAGTTGTTACTTCTCCTTTTTCATTTCTGATTCTATTGATTTGAGTCTTCTCCCTTTTCTTCTTGATGAGTCTGGCTAATGGTTTATCAATTTTGTTTATCTTTTCAAAGAACCAGCTTTTAGTTTTATTGATCTTTGCTATCATTTCCTTCATTTCTTTTTCACTTATTTCTGATCTGATCTTTATGATTTCTTTCCTTCTGCCAAATTTGGGGGTTTTTTTGGTTCTTCTTTCTCTAATTGCTTTAGGTGTGATGTTAGGTTGTTTATTTGAGATGTTTCTTGTTTCTTGGTGGGCTTGTATTGCTATAAACTTCCCTCTTAGAACTGCTTTTGCTGCATCCCATAGGTTTTGGGTCGTTGTATCTCCATTGTCATTTGTTTCTAGGTATTTTTTAATTTCCTCTTTGATTTCTTCAGTGATCACTTCGTTATTAAGTAGTGTATTGTTTAGCCTCCATGTGTTTGTATTTTTTACAGCTCTTTTCCTATAATTGATATCTAGTCTCATGGCGTTGTGGTCGGAAAAGATACTTGATACAATTTCAATTTTCTTAAATTTACCAAGGCTTGATTTGTGACCCAAGATATGATCTATCCTGGAGAATGTTCCATGAGCACTTGAGAAAAATGTGTATTCTGTTGTTTTTGGATGGAGTGTCCTATAAATATCAATTAAGTCCATCTTGTTTAATGTATCATTTAAAGCTTGTGTTTCCTTATTTATTTTCATTTTGGATGATCTATTCATTGGTGAAAGTGGGGTGTTAAAGTCCCCTACTATGATTGTGTTACTGTCAAATCCCCTTTTATGGCTGTTAGCATTTGCCTTATGTATTGAGGTGCTCCTATGTTGGGTGCATAAATATTTACAATTGTTATATCTTCTTCTTGGATCAGTCCCTTGATCATTATGTAGTGTCCTTATTTTTCTCTTGTAATAGTCTTCATTTTAAAGTCTATTTTGTCTGATATGAGAATTGCTACTCCAGCTTTCTTTTGATTTCCATTTGCATGGAATATCTTTTTCCATCCCATCACTTTCAGTCTGTATGTGTCCCTAGTCTCAAGTGGGTCTCTTGTAGACAGCATGTGTACGGGTCTTGTTTTTGTATCCATTCAACCAGTCTATGTCTTTTGGTTGGAGCATTTAATCCATTTAAATTTAAGGTAGTTATCTATATGTATGTTCCTATTACCATTTTCTTAATTGTTTTGGGTTTGTTACTGTAAGTCTTTTCCTTCTCTTGTGTTTCCTGCCTGGAGAAGTTCCTTTAGCAATTGTTGCAGAGCTGCTTTGGTGGTTCTGAATTCTCTTAGCTCTTGCTTGTCTGTAAAGGTTTTAATTTCTCCATCAAATCTGAATGAGATCCTCGCGGGTGGAGTAATCTTGGTTGTAGGTTTTTCCCTTTCATCACTTTCAGTATGTCCTGCCACTCCCTTCTGCCTTGCAGAGTTTCTGCTGAAACATCAGCTGTTAACCTTATGGGGACTCCGTTGTATGTTATTTGTTGCTTTTCCCTTGCTGCTTTTAATATTTTTTCTTTGTATTTAATTTTTGATAGATTAATATGTGTCTTGGCGTGTTTCTCCTTGGATTTATCCTGTATGGGACTCTCTGTGTTTCCTGGACTTGATTGACTATTTCCTTACCCATATTATGGAAGTTTTCAAATATAATCTCTACAGATATTTTCTCAGTCCCTTTTTTCTCTTCTTTTTCTGGGACTCCTATAATTCGAATGCTGGTGCATTTAATGTTGTCCCAGAGGTCTCTGAGGCTGTCCTCAATTCTTTTCATTCTTTTTTCTTTATTTTGCTCTGTGATAGTTATTTCCACTCTTTTACCTTCCAGGTCAATTATCCGTCCTTCTGCCTCAGTTATTCTGCTATTGATTCCTTCTAGAGAATTTTAAATTTCATTTGTGTTGTTCATCATTGTTTGTTTCCTGTTTTGTTCTTCTAGGTCCTTGTTAAATGTTTCTTGTATTTTCTCCATTCTATTTCCAAGATTTTGGATCATCTTTACTACCATTACTCTGAATTTTTTTTCAGGTAGCCTGCCTATTTCCTCTTCATTTATTTGGTCTGGTGGGTTTTTACTTTGCTCCTTTGTCTGCTGTGTATTTCTCTGTCCTCTCATTTTGCTTAACCTAATGTGTTTGGGGTCTCCTTTTTGCAGGCTGCAGGTTCGTAGTTCCCGTTGTTTTTGGTGTCTGCTTCCAGTGGGTAAGGTTGGTTCGGTGGGTCGTGTAGGCTTCCTGGTGGAGGGTGTGGTGCCTGTGTTCTGGTGGATGAGGCTGGATCTTGTCTTTCTGGTGGGCAGGACTTCGTCTGGTGGTGTGCTTTGGGGTGTCTGTGAACTAGTGGTGTGTTTTGGGGTGTCTGTGACCTTATTATGATTTTAGGCAGCCTCTCTGCTAATGGGTGGGTTTGTGTTCCTGTCTTGCTAGTTGTTTGGCACAGGGTGTCCAGCACTGTAGCTTGCTGGTCGTTGAGTGGAGCTGAGTCTTAGCGTTGAGATGGAGATCTCTGGGAGAGCTTTCGCCGTTTGATATTACATGGGGCCAGGAGGTCTCTGGTGGACCAATGTCCTGAACTCGGCTCTCCCACCTCAGAGGCTCAGCCCTGACACCCGGCCAGAGCACCAAGGCCCTGTCAGCCACACGGCTCAGAAGAAAAAGGAGGAAAAAAAAGAAAGAAAGAAAGAATAAAATAAAATAAAGTTATTAAAATAGGAAAAAAATATTAAAAATAAAAAAGTAATAAAAAAAGAAAGAGAGAAGGAAGAGAGCAACCAAACCAAAAAACAAATCCATCAATGATATCAAGTGCTAAAAAATATATGAAACAAAAACAAAAACAAAAAAAAGGACAGTCAGAGCCCTAGTCAAATGGCAAAAGCAAAGCTATACAGACAAAACCACTCAAGGAAGCATACACATACACACTCACAAAAAGAGAAAAAGGAAAAAATATATATATATAGAGAGAGAGTAACCAAATCAGTAAACAAATCTACCAGTGATAATAAGCTCTAAATACTAAACTAAGATAAACATAAAACCAGAAACAAATTAGATGCAGGAAGCAAACCCCAAGTCTACAGCTGCTCCCAAAGTCCACCGCCTCAATTTGGGATGATTCGTTGTCTATTCAGGTATTCCACAGATGCAGGGTACATCAAGTTGATTGTGGAGATTTAATCCACTGCTCCTGAGGCTGCTGGGAGAGATTTCCCTTTCTCTTCTTTCTTTGCACAGCTCCTGGGGTCGAGCTTTGGATTTGGCCCCACCTCTGTGGGTAGGTCACCCGAGGGTGTCTTTTGAGAAGTCTGAGGTCTTCTGCCAGCGTTCAGTAGGTGTTCTGTAGGAGTTGTTCCATATGTAGGTGTAGTTTTGATGTATTTGTAGGGAGGAAGGTGATCTCCACGTCTTACTCCTCTGCCATCTTGGAGGCACCCCTGGGTATGATCTTATTTTCAGTCAAAAGCTCCCTGTTTAATACACAACCACTGCCATCAGCTTCTTACATCTCTTTCCAAAAATGTTCTAGTGTGTCCATTCACAAAATGGGGCTTAGCATTCAGCTGGGATGCAGCAACAGGGCATATTTGCCAGCATCCATGTTAACTGGGTGGTGGCCTGCTCTACCAATTGCTAAATATGTGGAATATTGCCCCTGTTTTCAAGTATATGTGTGTGTGTTTACATACATATGTATATAATATATGTGCAGATGTGTGTATATATAATTTGTACAAGTGGAAGAATCCTGTGCACACACCTTTGCACCTATATCAGTACATCTTGGAATCTTTCCATTTCATTTTTCACAGAGCTGCCACATTCTTTCAAATGGTTCTGTGTAGTCCACTGTGGGAACACACTGTAAATGATTTACTCTGTTCTCTGTTGATGGACTTTGAGATTATATCTAGTACATCATTTTTTTCATGATTGCATCGTACTCCATGATACTTTTGACCAATCCCATAGTTCAAAGAGCATATCAGTTATTAACTTTCCCCCTGCTATTTGAATAATGCTTGGTTAATACCTTTGTGCATATATCTTTCCTCCCAGCCTCCCTTAATCAGCCTGTTTGCTCACATTGGTGCTTGTTAACATTTGCCATCCAGTCAAATACCTCTGGGGCTCACGGTCAGGCACCCTATCTGTTGTGCTAATACTTTGGAGGTGCAGCATGTAGAAGGAGATGAAGTTATAATTGGAAGCTCATGTGGTAAGTCTTGGCTGTGACTGGTTTTTAACAGCTTTGTTTAGATATAATTCACATACTGTACAACTCATCTTTTAACGTGTACAATCCAGTGGTTTTTAGTATATTCACAGATATGTGCAACCATCACCACAGTCAATTTTAGAACATTTCATCACCTCAACAAGAAACTCAGTACCCGTTGGCAATCACTCCTCCATCCCCCGATCCCACCCCCAGCCCTAAACACCCCCTGATCTGTTTCTGTCTCTATAGATTTCCCTATTCTAGACTTTCATTTGATTGGAATCATATAAAATGTGGTCTTTTAGAACTGGCTTCTTTTACTTAGCATAATATTTTCAAAGTTCATCCATGTTGTTGTAGCATGTATTATCAGAACTTCGTTCCTTTCATGGCTGAATAATTTTCTAGTGTATAGATCGACCACATTTTGTTTATCTCTTTGTCTGTTGATGGGCATTTGGGTTGTTTCCACTCCTTGGCTGTTAGGAATATGTTATGAACATTCGTGTAACAGTTTTTTTTCTTCTCATTTTTAAGATTTATTGAACATTGATTATCATGGTTCATACTTTTTTTAAAATGTTTTATTTTATTTTATTTATTTATTTTTGGTTGAGTTGGGTCTTCGTTGCTGTGTGCGGGCTTTCTCTAGAGCAGCAGGGGCTGCCCTTCGTTGCAGTGTGCAGGCTTCTCACTGCGGTGGATTCTCTTGTGGCAGAGCATGGGCTCTAGGCATGCGGGCTTCAGTAGTTGTGGCTCACGGGCTCTAGAGCACAGGTTCAGTAGCTGTGGCGCATGGGCTTGGTTGCTCCGCGGCACGTGGGATCTTCCCAGACCAGGGCTTGAACACGTGTCCCCTGCATTGGCAGGTGGATCCTTAACCACTGCGCCACCAGGAAAGCCCCGGTTCATACTTAAAAAAATTTTTTTTTATATATCTTGAGATTAAAAAAATTTTTTTTGTGTGTAACAGTTTTTGTGTGGACACATGCTTTCATTTTTCTTGGGTATATACCTAGAAGTGGAATTGCTGGATCGTGGGGTAACTCTAGATTTAACTCTTTGAAGGACTGCCAGACTGTTTTCCAAAGACTGTTTTCACATGCCCCAGCTCTGACATTTCTGATGCTGAGCAAGTTCCTAGACTTCTCTGAGGCTCCATTTCTTTCAGCCATAAAAAGAAACTAAAAACTCAGGGTTTGGGGGCGGATAAATGAAAAAAATGGATATGAGGGCACTTTGCAAATTAGAAGTGTTTTGGTAAGTCTAGGGGCAAGTGGTTTTTGCTTTTTTAAAATGTTGGCTCTGTCGTTAAAGTGTCCGTGTGTGATTGGTTCTGTGGTTTTGGGGACTTGCTCTCATACCAAAACAGTTAAGGAGTAAGAGACACTGAGGTGTCATTATCTTCTCTGGCCTGTTCCTGATCAAGACAGAAGGCCAGAACTGCCTGGAACTCGAGGCCCCTACTCCCAGCCTTCTTCTCAGAGCCAACTCACAGGGGCCCTGAGTTTACAGATGCCGGTGGTTACCGCCCTTCAGTGATGAAGGTGACGCTAAAGGTCGGGGAACCTGTGGCCGCATGCAGCCACATGGTCTTAGGGCACATCGAGGACAGTCGGACCATCTGGCTGAACGTGCCTCACGGCTCCTTTCGGCATTTCCAAATAACAAGTGGCGCTGTAGGGTGGAACACTCTCTCGAAGGCCCAGTGAGTGGCATGCACCCTCCGTCACGTGCCTCACATGGTGTCCACTCGGCCTGGCCATGCCAGCTGGCGTTTAACTGGGCACTTCCCCGAGCATGCCCAGAAGGACCCCAAGCTTGGCTGCTGGGGGAGGCAGTGGAGCCCAGAGACGGCCTGGTGCCTGGGTCAGACTTCTTCCCAGGGAGCTGAGACAGCCCTGCTTCTTAGAATGTGGTTGTCTGCTCTGTTCTGGAAGCTGCTTGTGGGAGAGCCTCTTGGGGTCCCTGGGAATCCCTGAAGGTTAGCCTGGTGGGCAGGGCGTGGCTGGGAGTGCGGGCCTCAGGCAGGAGATGGATCTCTCTCTGTACAAGGCAGGATGGTCTGGGGACTGAAAAGCCCCAAAGGCGCCCGGGCAGTTGATGGGAGTCAGGAGATACAAACGGCCAATAAAGGATGAAAAGATGCTCGGCCTCAACTGGAAATCCACGATCCGAAACTGAGATGAGATACATACGATGTCTCGCCCACCAGAGTGGCAACAACAAAGAAGACCCGTGATTACTGGGTGCTGGCGAGGGTGTGGGTAAGTGGGAACAAGCACTGCTCGTTACCCCAGTCCTGAAATCTGGATCCTGAGTCGTGGACTTCAGAGAGCAACGGGCTGTGCCATCCTTGATCTGAATGGGAAAGACCGTCCTGCATCTCCAGTCCATCCAGAAATCCCGACCGATTTCCCCAAACATCATTACAAATATACACTCTTAGGCACCCATCCTCACAACTCATCAGGCATTTTGGGATCATCAGGCATTTCGGCATAATATCTGGCATTTAAACAACTGTTTCACACATAAAGTGAGTATGTTTGTGTTCAACACAAAATAATGCCATACAATAAGCCAGTACACATGACCCTTCCTGATTTGTTTTGGTATTCGTTTATTACTCTTTGTCACAACTTCTCTCCTAGGTTTCTTAGGCACACAGTTTCTTCAGGAACTATTCTGCTTTTTAAGAAGTCGTCTTCCACTCAGTTGGACGGGGTGTTGGATAGGCTAATGAGCGTGAACTGTGACCCTGAAGCATTAAGGTGACTTCCAGGCTCTCCATTCTCTTCCTGGGTCCCTGCAGAGCTTTGAGGTCGTTGCTGGTACTGTACGCAGGTTCATCAGTTTTGATTCAGCTAGTGAGCTTGGGGTACACATTTTTACACGCCACCACAGCAGATCTTCAGTGAGTGACGGATGCCATCCCATTTCTCCTCTAGGCGAGGCCAAGCTGACACAGCCTCTGAGAAGGGCGCTCTCGGCCCCAGGACCCTGCTCCTAATGCTTCCCTTCTCTGCGCTTCTCTAGAAAGGCTTCGTCTTTCAGCCTCCTCACGGCAGGATACAGGCCCACTTGCTGCTCGGGGATTTAAGAGGACAGAGGGAATTCTGTCTTACATATTTAGTAGGAAAGATACCAGGATACATGGGACGCCAAAGCTGGAAACTTCAAAGTCACGTTCAAAACAATCCCTGTACCATCACCTCTGAGGGGATGGCCATTCTATCTCCAAAGGAGACTTTCCTTTGGCTGACCCTTTCCTACCTTTGCCCACTGCCTTGATCTGACCTGGGCTGGCTGATTGCAATAACTTTCTGTATGGTTCCCTCCTCCAGGCTCTGAGGGACTGGCTTATTTAAGGTGAAAAAACTGAGCACATTCCAAGAATGTGAAGGAAAAGGGAGAGAAAGGATGGACCAATAGGCTGGGTGAGGTCATGGAGGAGGTGAGGGGAGAGGGGTCACCTTGGGAAGGGGGTTCAGATTCAGCCCTAAGAATAGGTATGTGTGGGGACATCTGCTTGTCTCTCGTTTCCCTTTCATAAGGGGACCAGGTCTTCTGCTGAGAACAGAGGGTCCAAGGTGGGGTTTAGGGATGCTGAGAAGACAGGTAAGACAGGGACTCATGGGCTCGTGGGTAGGATGGCTGCTAGGGTTGGAGGACTGCAGAGGTTCTTGGGAACTGTGGTTCAGGAAAACACTGTGCAATCCCTTTAAAAAATGTTTGCACATTTCTTGACATTCCTCCCATCATAATGTGGAGTCTGAGTCCTCTCCCCTTGAATATGGGCTAACTTTCGTGACTTTTGCTTCTAATAAGACTGCAGTGGAAGTGTCACTGTGTCACTGTGTGACATCGGAGGCTATCTCATAGGCAATGCACAGAGCACAGAGCACAGAGGAGGTTATTTGGTTGTGGTAGGAGATGGTCTGGGAGAAATTCCCACACTCCTTTCGCTTGGGCAGAGAAGGGAGGTCCCCCTTCCTCTGGCCTCAGGGTTGAGAGGCAAATGCCCTGTGGTAGCATCTGCTGTGTCTGCCTTCATCTGGGGATTTTCCTTTGTGGAAACACTCTTGCCCACCCTCAGTCTACCTGGTCAGGGTGGAGCTCACCCAACCCCCGATGCCAGGGTTGGAGATGTGACCTGGACAATTAGTGTCAGAGTGATTGGCTCACATAACCGAAGCCAGGCCACTGAGCATCAGTCCTGGGATGTTTGCTGGAATTCTCCAGATAGAAGCATTCTCTTCATCTGGGATCAATCAGCTTGTAGGAAGGGATCCTGAAACTATAGGGTGACCATCTTTGGGGGGAGCCTGTTCAAGGGGAGAGCTGAAAGACAGAGGGACAGCATTCTATTGATATCGTTTAAGCCCCTGGATCCAACCAGTCCTGAAACCGGATGTATCTCTGGTCTTCCTATGTAGGTCAGCCAAAAATTAACTTCTACTCTGGGTTTCTGTCGCTTGCAACTCCAAGTGTCCTTAATGGTACAGCCCCTGTGTATTGGAGGTGGCTGAGATTAAGAGGGTGAGACTGGCAGGCCACCCCCCTCCCCAGCAAGGCTTTCAGAGAAGAGCCCTCTGCATCAGTGTGGCCCCGAAGCAAAAAACCTCCCCCTGCAAAGACCGCAGGCCCCAGCGCAGCCCGTTGGCCCTTGCAGCTTACTCTTCCTCTTACCACCACCTGTTCAGTTGACTGTGAACTGGTCTTACCCAGAGCTGGGATTAACATTGCCCCAAAGCCTGGGATTTGTCTCTTCTTGACATTAAGCCTGACCCTCGGCCTCATCACTGGACCCCACCTGACCACAGAAGGTGGGTGAGGGATGCCTGCTTAAATGGGACCAGTAACCGAGGATAAAAAAGCTGGGCGTCAAAACCTTTACCAACCCCATTGTTGCCCACTTTGGTTGCAACTTAATCCCCACCTGGAAGCTTCCCCCATCCTCCCTGGCCCCCAGTGCCTGGGTCAGAAATTCAACCTGTTTCCTGTCTCTTTCGTCTTCATCTCTTCTCCCTGGTCAGACACCAAGGCCTCCACCCTACTACATTCAGCCTCTGCCTGGCTCAGGCCTCCTCATTAAATCAGTGCCACACATCAGCCCCTCTCTTTCAGAAGCTCATGCCATGCTTTTCTCAAAACCCTCAAAGCCCATGGCAGGGGTCATAACACAAACATCTTCAGGCCCAAGGGACCTGGGCCCAGTGGAGTCACATTTTTAGGTTTTCCTAGAAAAGCCAGATACTTGAATTTTTTGTAAGTCTCTTGATTTATAGATGTTAGCTGCTAATTAAGAAAAAACAAACAAGCAAGCCAAAACCCAAAAGACAGACAAACAAAAGCACCCTGCAGGGATCCCGGAAGTTGATGCTTCGCGCTCTGGGTTGCATGCTGCTGGCTAGGGGTGTCGCCTTAAAGATCTGGACGGGCTGGGCTTGAGAAAGGATCAACATGCCTTTGGCTAGAGATTTACTGCATCCGTCCTTGGAAGAGGAGAAGAAAGAACAAAACGAAGCGGCTGGTTCAAAGTCCAAGTTCTTACCTTATGGATGAAAAATGTCCAGGTTGCTCAAGGTTACCACGGTTTTCAGCCATGCTCAGATGGTGGTGCTTTGTGTAGGTTGTTCAACAGTGTTGTGCCAGCCGACAGGAGGAAAGGCCAGACTCACAGTAGGGTGTTCATGTAGAATAAAGCACCACCAATGATCCACACAACTGCCTGGATTTGTGTTCTGTCACAGAAAGACTTATCAGTTCAATAATTCTAGTTAATCTACCAAGATAATATAATTACGTTTAATTTTTAAGGTATACACAACAACACTCTCCTATTTTGGTGTCAGTTTTTCAGAAAAGTTTTGATTATGGGCAAAACACAGACAAGAAAAACCCCTGCATGGGCCAAACAGAATACATCTCTGCACCAGACTGACACGCAGTCCATCATTTTGCGACTTCTGTGCTCCCAGAATAGAGTCCAAAATGTCCTGGGGCATCTTCCCTGGGGAGGAGACACCTGAGCTGAGCTCTGAGAGTAGATGGAAGTCACCCAGGTGAGCATGGGGTGCTCCAAACAAAGGGATGAGCCGTTGACATTCCAGGAAGTGCTTCTGAATTTTTGTATCCTGAATTCCATCAGTTCCAAGATGCACATGGTTTTACTGTGAGCATCTCTGAACTCAGGATGTCTTACAGTCAACCACGTGTTGTAGTTTAAATGGCAGCACATTTTCTTTCTTTGTGGTACTTAAAACAGTGGTGGTCTTCCAATCTAGGGCATCTTAGATTTGATGAGATATGGTGAGTTGTTTTCTTTTTTAAACGAAACAAGGTCCTCCTATACATTCTGCTCTGGGGCAGGCAGCTTCTGCGAATACGGATGGAATACAGCCAAAGGGATGGGTTACAAAAGATCATGGCTTCCGTCTTGCTAGTTCTTTTTCTCTGGCTGTCACTCTTCCTGGGCCACAGGAGCCCCTGGTCTGTGAGTCAACTTTAGGGAGCCCAGATGTGTGCGCAGCCCTGATGGTGGCCCTGTGGTGCCCCAGAGGCCACCGTGAGCCTCAGTGGCATAGATGAGCTAGATGCTGGTCTGGGCTGGCTGCTGGCTGCAGCCAAGGCGGTGCTGCCACCTGGATGCCAGACCATAGCCAGCCGCAGAGTGCCCACTGCATCAGATGGGAAAGGGCCAGGGGGCTGGAGGGGCTTATGTTCTGAGTGCACAGAAGCAGCGGGTAGAGCCACAGTGGGGCCCCCAGGCTTGGGAGGGAAGGAGGGAGGCAGGTGCCTGGGCAGGCTCAGCCCGGGCTGCTGGCTTGAGGCCGTGTCTTTACACAGACACTTCTGCCAGTGTGGCTGATGTGTCCCCTTTAGGGGCAACTGTGCCATTAAACCCATGGGTGGTCCATTAGGACAGTTCAGGGCTGGCAGAATGAAAAACAAAACCACATCAACCACTGGTTTCAATGTCATCATAAGTGGAGTGGCAGTACAATGCCTGTCTCTTCTCTACTTTTCAAATTGGCTATGAGAACAGATGATTACCTCTTGGATAAAAAGAACACATTAATATTCTTTCATACTCAAATTCTGTATAGAAGAAGCCCCATTTACAAAACCCGTGTGAGAACAAGATGATTTCCCTTTAGAAAAATGACTAACTGCCCAGTCCTTTAAAACACAAAATCTAAAGTCTTTGCAGATCATAACGCCTTAGCAGACGTGTGTTAGATAATAGAGGAGCTTAAAACTAAACATTCGCTTGGCTGTTTATATCAGAGAAATGAAAACTTACGTCCACAAAGAAACCTGTAGGCGAACGTTCAAAGCAGTTTTAATAGCCCCACACTGGAAACAGCTCAATTGTCCTTCAATGGGCTACACAAAATCTAGGACATCCTTACAATAGAATACTACTCAGCAACACAAGAGATCAAGCTATTGATTACATGCAACCACCTGCATGGATCTCAGGAGAGCGATGCATAGTGAAGAAAGCCAGTCTCAAAAGGTTGCATGCTCTGTCAGTCCACTTATATAACGTTCTCAGAATGATGAAATTAGTGAGAGGGAGAACAGATTAGAGGTTGTCAGGGGACAGGGGTGTGGGGACCTGTGATTATGAAGGGAACCCGGGAGTCCATGAGGAAGTCTGTATGTGGGGATGGATGTGGTCTGTGCCTTGATTTCGATGGTGGTGACACCAATCTGTCCCTGAGATAAAATGACATAGAAACACCCACAAAAATGAACACATGTAAAAAACTGGCAAGAATGGAATAATGTGGGTGGTCTAGTTCACAGTAGTATACCCAGGTTGGTCTCCTTTAGATGTTGGACTACTGCTCTATAAGATGTCACCACTGGGGGACGCTGGGTGAAGGGTCCACGAATCCTCTGTACTATTTTTGCGACTTCCTGTGAGTCTATAATGATTTCAAAATAAAAAGTTTTAAAAATGTCTAAATATTAGGAGTTACTGCAGACGAATATAAATCAAGAAAGAAGACTTCACACTGATTGCTGGTGTTCATTTTACTCACTCCTGACTCACTAAGTGCTGTTCAGAGGCAGGAGTCCAAGTGCAGAATGTCACTTAGTTTATATACTTGTGAATTTGACTCATCTGATCCCCCTAGAATTCATTCTTGTCTAGGACACCAAGGACCTTCAAACAACACACCACGGAATGCAGGCAATTCAGGGTGGCGGGTAGCGTGAACAGCTCCTCTTAAAACGTCTAAATGGTATCAGAATCCAGTCTTGCATCTTTATTTTTCAGAGTCCCACTAAGAAATTCACTGGAGACCAAAAATACTTTCATAGCTGGGCAGGGGAGTGGGGGGGCACAGAACAATTAAAAAATAGCCAACATTTCCTGAGCCCCGGCCATGTGCCCTTTTCCCAAATAAGGTCACATTCACAGGTTCTAGGGATCTGATGTGGACTTATTCTTGAGGGGCCACTGTTTAGCCCACCACACCCAGGGAGACTCGGCTAGCAAGAGGCAGGGCTGGGACATGAACTTAGGCTGGTCTGATGATCTGGAAGCTAGGGTGGGCGGGGTGTCCTGGCCACCTGGTGCTGAGCCCAGCAGGGCCACATCCACGGTGAGCTCTCAGTGACTATGTGTTCAATGATGGAAGGAACAAATGAATGAGTGAATGAATGAAGCGGGGAGGAAGGGAAGAACTCCCGCTTCCAAAGAGCGAAGGTCAGGCTTCCCTGGTGGCGCAGTGATTGAGAGTCCACCTGCCGATGCAGGGGACACAGGTTCATGCCCCGGTCCGGGAAGATCCCACATGCCACGGAGCGGCTGGGCCCGTGAGCCATGGCCGCTGAGCCTACACGTCCGGAGCCTGTGCTCTGCAACGGGAGAGGCCACCACAGTGAGAAGCCCGCGTACTGCAAAAAAACAAAAAACAAAAAACAAAAAACAAAACAAAAACCCCCCAAAGAGCGAGGGTCCTTTTCCTTCTAGTATCACTGTCCACCAGGAAAAGGTCAGGCTGCAGCTTGTCAACTGAAATGAGAAGTGTCTTTGTCCCTAGACTCTCAGTCCCCTTTGATCCCAAGGTCATCATTTTGTTGGGGACCAGAGGTCACTGAGAGCGGAAGTACATTCCTCCTGTCTCTCTTCTCGCCTCCCCCCAGTGGCCATGGGTGCTTCTAACAGAGTGGCCCTTCCAGGTGTGGCCCTGGTGGCCTCTCTCCCCCTCTCTGGGTGTGGTGGCCACTTGGGGGGCCATTCAGCTCTCCACTGCCGGCTTCAAAGGCGGCCCTTTCAAGGGCACAGACAGGGCTCAGTTGTCCCGTGAATAGTTATGAATTTGGGCAGGAACTGTAGAGAATCGCAGGCAGCTCCGACTCCCGTGCTTAGGGCCACTCAATCCCCCCGGCTTTGAAGCCCCAGCTGGGGATCTGGGCCGCTTCCAGCGGGGCAGAGTTCAGGGAAGGAAGACAGATGGCTGAGTCGGTAGTGGAGGGTGAGGGGCGTCACCCTCAGGCTGGGGATCCAGAGCTCAGGTGGGTTTCTGTGTCCCCTTGGGGAGCTCGGAGCCTCTGGAAGAATAATCCCAGGAGCCGTGACGTCGATGGCACCTCTAAGGGTCACTGATCCACAGGCCCATGCTGGCCAGTGGGTGGCACCCTTGTGTGAGAGCATTTGGCCAGTTCAGGGAGAGCTCAGAGGGCCAGAGGAGGATGCTAGAATGCAGGCTGGGACAGGCTATGAAGGACTTTGCTTTTCATGCCAAGGGGCTTGGACCTCATCCTGTGCTTGAGGGGAGGGCCAGGAGCTGTCAGTCAAGTGAGGTGTCCCTTGATCTGAGGGAAGTCTGGCTTCCTATCTAGTGGATGTCATTGACTGGTGGTTTTGAAACATGGCAGCAGATTGTCTGACACTTGTCCTCTGCAGGAGGGGTATGTGTCTATGTCCACAGGCTCCATTTCCTTCCTCTTGAATCTCTGAGGGCTTGGGACTGCTTTGACCGATGGAATACAGCAGAGGTGATTCCGTATGACTTCTGAGGTCAGGTGATAAAAGAGAGAGAGTGAGTGGCCATGTAAAAAGTTCAACTACCCTGAGGCCACCATGCTGTGAGGAAGCCCAATCCACATGGAGAAACTAGTGTAGATGCTTTGGGTTGTCAGTTCCAGCTGAGCCCAGCCTTTGAGTCATCCCAGCCCAGGCACCAGATGATTCCAGCCCAGCCATTCCAGTCTCCCAGCTGGGGCTCCAGACATAATGGAGCAGAGACAAATCATCCACACTGCGCCTTGTCTGAATTCTTGACCCACAGAAGAGTTAAATGGTGGCTGTTTGATACCACTGAGCGTGGGATAGTTTGTTCCACAGCAATAGATAACTGGAACATTATTGATAATCTGAGGAAGCCAGATATCTTAACCTCAGATGCTTTTACTAGGGCAAGGCATGCAGTTAAAATGTGAGAATAGGGCCTAGCAATGGGACTGAGGCAAACACACTGTGTCTTGCAAACAGAACGCCAACGTGATGGACTTGGGTGAGCCCTGTGTGACATCTGGGTTAAACTAGTGACTTCTTCGTAAATGTGAATGGGGAGTTTTGGGAATGCCCCAAACTCCAACCAATGTCATCTGGGGGCAATCTCAGGGGGGCCTAACTATTGGATGGGACTGTAGTTCTTGAAGCAGAAGCCTCATCTACTGTGTTGTGTCCATCGAGAGAAATAATCTGGTGATCACCACAGCCCAGAGGATAGGAAAGGGCTGCCCCAGAAGTCATCTCACAGTCCCCCCCAGCTCTGCCCATCAGGGAGAATGGGTCCTCATGTCCCCTGCCTCTGGCTCCAATCTCACCCACAAACACCTTTCCATGATGGTGCCCTGGTCCTGCCACCTCTGCCCCAGGTCCTTCACCAGCTTACCTCCCACCTTGGGCTCCAGGCCTCCTGATGTGTCCCTAGTATCTAGCAGTGTCTGCACATAATAATTGCTCAATAAGGACTTGGTGCGTGAGCAGGTGGCTTAAAACAACAGAGAATTATTGTCTCGCAGTTCTGGAGGCTGGAAGTCTGAAATCAAGGTGTCGGCAGGACCGTCTCCCTCTAACGGCTCTGCGGGAGAATAGTTCCTTGCCTCTTCTGGCCTCTGGTAGTTACTGGTCATCTTTTTTTTTTTTTTTCTTTTTCTTCGGTACGCGGGCCTCTCACTGTTGCGGCCCCTGCCATTGCAGAGCACAGGCTCCGGACGCGCAGGCTCAGCGGGCATGGCTCACGGGCACAGCCGCTCTGCGGCATGTGGGATCTTCCCGGACCGGGGCACGAACCCATGTCCCCTGCATCGGCAGGCGGACTCTCAACCACTGCGCCACCAGGGAAGCCCTACCGGCTATCTTTGACATTCCTTGGCTGGTAGATGCATCACTCAAGTCTTGCCTACAGTGCTACATGGCTGTCCTCTCCCTCTGTGTCTTCACATCATTTTCCCTTGTGTACGCCCGTCTCTGTGTCCAATTTCCCCTTCTCATAAGGGGAAGATGATAAGGACACCAGTCATATTGGACTGGAGCCCACCCTAATGACCCCATCTTAACTAAATACATTAGAAATGACCCTATTTTCAAACAAGGTCAAATTCCGAGGTATTGGGGGTTAGGACTTTGACATATCTTTATGGGGACACAATTCAACCCATAACAGATTAAGCAACCTCTGAAATAAGATCAGCTCCTGGGATGCTGGTAAACCAGAATGACCATCATTAAAAACTCTACAAATGGACTTCCCTGGTGGTGCAGTGGTTAAGAATCCGCCTGCCAATGCAGGGGACACGGGTTTGAGCCCTGGTCCAGGAGGCTCCCACATGCCGTGGAGCAACTAAGCCCGTGAGCCACAACTACTGAAGCCCGTGCGCCTAGAGCCCGTGCTCCGCAAAAAAAAAAAAAAGCCACTGCAGTGAGAAGCCCACGCACTGCAATGAAGAGTAGTCCCTGCTCGCCACAACTGGAGAAAGCCCATGTGCAGCAATGAAGACCCAACGCAGCCAAAAATAAATAAATAAATAGCAAAAAATCTCTACAGATAACAAATGCTGGAGAAGGTGTGGAGAAAAGAGAACACTCCTACACTGTCGGTGGGAATATAAGTTGGTGCAGCCACTATGGAAGACAGTATACAGGTTCCTCAGAAAACTAAAAATAGGGTTACCATATGACCCAACAATCCCACTCCTGGGCTTATATCTGGACAAAACTCTAATTCAAAAAGATACATACACCCCTATATTCATAGCAGCACTATTCACAATAGCCAAGTCATGGAAGCAACCTAAATGTCCATCAGCAGATGAACGGATAAAGATGTGGTACATATATACAATGGAATACTACTCAGCCATAAAGAAGAACGAAATAATGCCATTTGCAGCAACATGGATGCAACTAGAGATGATCATAGTAAGCAAAGTAAGTTAGAAAGAGAAAGACAAATACCATATGATATCACTTATGTGTGGAATCTAAAATATGGCACAAACGAACCTATCTACAAAACAGAAACAGACTCAGACATAGAGATCAGACTTGTGGTTGCCAAAGAGGAGGCGGGTAGGGGAGGAAGGATTGGGAGTTTTCGGTTGGCAGATGCAAACTATTATATGTAGAATGGATAAACAACAAGGTCCTAATGTATAGCACAGGAAACTATATTCAATATCCTATGATAAACCATAATGGAAAAGAATATAAAAAAGAATGTGTGTATGTGTTAACGAGTCACTTTGCTGTACAGCAGAAATTAACACAACATTGTAAATCAACAAAGAATAAATTTAAAAAAGAACTTCTGAGCCAGCAGGAAGGGAGGTGGAAAACCAAGACTGGGGGGATTCACCAAGTTACTAGTGGAGCACCCACACTACTCCCCCGGGAGGGCCCCTGGGGGACCCCAATGCATCAGCTACATTGTGAGCTTACCACTCCATCCAAAGGCGATCCCCCTTTTAATATTTTTCTGCTGTCTCTTCATAGAGGAGCACTCACTACCCTGTCATTATTTTATTCACTGTAAGCTCCAGGAGGGGCAGCGTCCTTATATACCTCTTATTAGCGCTTATATCCCCAGCCCCCAACACAATGTCTCAATAAACATTGATTGAGTACATGGATGAATGAATGAATGAATGAATGATGACTTGTTGGAGGGGTTAAAGGTTTCCAAAAGCTCCTTTTTTTTTTTTTTTTTTTTTTTTTTGGGTC